>NC_060075.1:18451742-18754772 GCF_922984935.1 Meles meles | reverse complement strand
AGTATTTCTACTTGGTTTCCGTATTCTGTTACAGAATACAATTCTTTCCCTTTCCAGGTTCACAGACCTCGTGATTCCATTCAGGCCTCTTGTGGACTCCACTTTCAAAACCCCCGCACTACGGTGAATGTTTGCCCCGCCCGGAAGGTGGCAAATTGCACGAAGATCAAAAAAAGAGAAGAGAAGAGGACCGCAATGATCATAGGTTTGGTGAGGGGCACTCGAGGTGGAGAGAAAGGGAATGTGAGAGGCTGCCAGGTTGTGGATGGTTGGAACAAAAAGGCACTGTGGGTCTCTGTCACAGCCTCTGTCGACAGAGTAGGCTGAGTATAACCCATCCAGGAGGCAGCCTGCCAGGAACATGAATTCGCACAGTGGCTCCAAATGTGGACTCTGAATTCTGACACACCTGGGTCTCAACTGCAGCCCGGCCATTTGCCAGTATGGACCTTGTACAACCATATAACAGACTCAGTGTCTCCTGTTTAGTGGGAGTAATAACTCCCATGGCACAAAATTGCTCCAAGGATTAAACGAGATGATGTGTGTACAAAGCTTGGTACGGTGTCTGGTAGGTTTTTATTTATTTATTTATTTATTTTTAAGATTTTATTTATTTGGCAGACAGAGATTACAAACAGGCAGAGAGGCAGGCAGAGAGAGAGGGAGGAACCAGGCTCCCCATGGAGCAGAGAGCCCGATTCGGGGCTTGATCCCAGGACCCTGGGATCATGACCCGAGCCGAAGGAACCCACTGAGCCACCCAGGCACCCCTCTGGTATGTTTTTATAAGCCCTCCACCAAGAGTTCTAGCAAGAGTCTCGTGGTTATTGCTGTCACGATGAAGACCCATTTCCCGGGGCGCCTGGGTGGCTCAGCGGGTTAAGCCGCTGCCTTCGGCTCAGGTCATGATCTCGGGGTCCTGGGATCGAGTCCCGCATCGGGCTCTCTGCTTGGCAGGGAGCCTGCTTCCCTCTCTCTCTCTCTGCCTGCCTATCTACTTGTGATCTCTCTCTATCAAATAAATGAATAATCTTTAAAAAAAAAAAAAAAAAAGACCCATTTCCCAGCAGTCAACTAGGGCTCCGTGCAAGTCAGGAAAGCCCTGGGGTTGACTCACATGTGGCCCGCAGGAGGCAGCAAGCACCATACTATCGGCTGAGGAGGACCAGGCAGCGGTGTGTGGGGATGGAGAAACTTCCTTCTGCTCCCACAGGATGAACTCAATGAGCCAGTTTCCTTCTGCCTCCTTTGCTTGGCCCCAGTGCTCAGAAGGCTGCCCAGTCCCCGTTCTAGACCACGAGGTGCCGTCAGGGTGTTCTGAGGAGGCTGCAAGCCAGAGCCAGAGACCAGCTGTTTGCACACACCCCATCCTAGCCAAGCAGCGACTGGAGAGAGCCATATAATTGCGTCCTGGGAATGCTTCTGTGTACAATGAGGGCCTCCCAGTCTACCCTCACTTACTCCCTCTTTAAACTTATCTTGTTATATACCTGTTCACCTGCCCACCAGGTAGTCCCAGGAACCAACAGTGTTCACAGAGGCTGTGCCCAGCTGAGGAATATCCAACCTAGGACATCCTGTTCTGTCCTCTCTCCTTCCATGAAGAGGAACTCATTGTCTTGTGTTATCCTGTCCTGAATAATCTGGAGGGCTTTTGAACTAGGGTGAACTGTGAACATGTAGAGAGAAATCATCCCTGTTTTATAGGGGCAGAGAGTTAGCAAGTTGTTGGAGTCATGACCATATTGCCCTATCCTTCATCAATCCTCTTCCGGAACATTCCAGAAATGAGATTAATTCAGTAGGATGGCAGGAACACTGCATGAGACAGGCAAGTCAAACAAGTATTCGTTAAACTGTTGTTGAGGGAAAGTGCTTCCTTCCGCCAAGTAACTGACGAACCTAGGAATCATTCAGGGATCTCTACCTTGAGGATAGAGTTATCTCCTTTTTGGTGGCCATTAGCCATGGAACTGAGTGGAACTCAGTCTTCAAGAATGCTTACTGGAAGGTACTAAAACTTGGGAAATGAGCAGATAGAGAGAGAGAGAGAGAGAGCCCCCAAGAAATCCCACTTGATTTCCATTGAACGATTTTAGTTTTTCGCAACTTTTCTTTTAAGGGCCAGAAACTTCTTCACAAATGAAATCTTACACAGTTTCCAAAACACAAAGCAGATGAAAAGGAATTTACTCTGGTTAAGGCAAGAAGAGGAAGGAAAGAGGAGACCTGTGCCAACCTTCCTGACCCTGAGCCCTAACCCACAAATCCAATCTTCCTCAAAAATGCAGTTTGAAACCCTTGGATGACAAACCAATGTAGTCTCGTGTTCAGATGAGGCCACAAACTGCGGGGTTGAGGTTTCCAAACTGATGTGTCCAGCCTAAGACAACATCAGCGTAGGTGACCTGTAGGAAGAGAACGATGGATAAAACATCCAAAGACGTTAAGTTCTGATCCTGGCTGTTCCACCAATTGGCTGGCTGGCTTGACAGAGTCCCTTTGTGTAGGACTGTCCTACACAATGAAACTGAAACCATATGACCTCAGAGAGCCCTTCCAGAGCCAGTGCTCTTGTCCAAATTGGCTGATTTATGATGATGGGGAGGGAAGCCTACTCAATTCCCTCAGTGCCCAGGTCCAGGTTGGGAGCCTCACAGCAGGCTCAGGTGGAAATGTGCAGCAGGAATGTGTTCATAGGGGCACCTGAGTGGCTCAGTGGGCTCTTGGTTAGGCATCTCCTTCAGCTCAGGTCATGATCTCAGGGTCCTGGGATGGAGCCCCACACTGGGCTCCCTGCTTGGCGGAGAGCCTGTTTCTCCCTCTGTCCTTCACCCTACTTGGGCTCTCTCTCTCTCAAATAAATAAAATCTTAAAAAAATAAAAAAAGGAATGTGTTTATAGCCATCCTCTCCTCTGCCCTCTCTCCCTGTCCTGGTCCTATCCTGGGTCCTTGTGGCCTCCCCACTACACTGAGCTATGGGTAGGAACCTGCCCCCTACCGTCAGTGCCCCCGTGCTCTGGTCCCTTTCATCCTGTGCTCCAGTTCCACGAAAACCTATCTGACTTCTATCCTGAGTCTTCAGACTGACCCTTCCTTCCTGAGCACCAGTTACCTAACATGCACATGAAAGGCACTGAGAATTCTCTTGCAAAATCTGCTGTCTCGTGTCTGACCACCCCCTCACTCCTAATGCCACTGTCAATATTCCTGGTTTGCAAATCAGCATACCTCACTTATCACTACTGAACTACTGAACTACTGTCTTACTACACAGCATAGCAAACCAGGAACAGTAGGAGAGAACATAGGTCTTCAAAACACAATTCTGGGGACGCCTGGGTGGCTCATTTGGTGAAGTGTCTGCCTTTGGCTCAGGTCATGATCCCAGGGTCCCGGAATCGAGTTCCAAGTCAGGCTCCCTGTTCAGTAGGAGTTCTGCTTCTCCCTCTCCCTCTGCCACTGCTCCTGCTTGTGCTCTCTCTCAAATAAACAAACAAAATAAAATCTTAAAAAAAAAAAGAAAAGACAATTTTGTTTTAAACAAACAGGCAAGCAAACAACCCTGTCTTTTATTTTGCTCAATAACATGCAGTTGGGCGCTCAGAGTTTTCTGTGTCTAGAGTTAAGATAGTCATAAAGAGGTGCCTGACTAGCTCAGTTGGTAGAGTGCATGACTCTTGATTTCTGGGTTGTGAGTTTGAGCCCCATATTGGGTATAGAGTTACTTAAATAAATAGAACATAAAAAAATAAAATAAAAGAAGTAGTCATACAAGTTAGTTTCACTGTGACTGAGTAGGAAGATTCCAGAATGAGAAGACGGAACTGTGGAGTAGCTGTGGGATATTTGGCATAGCAAAGAACTTTTCTCGATTTAAGTTCATCAAAGTTCATCATCTGTAAAATGAGAATCATGATACATGGGTCTCACGGGAGTGTTGCAAGGATCAAATGAGATCCTTTGTTTTTTTCAGCATTTATGTTTTCTTATGAAATATATATACAAAAATGTGTAAGATCTCTGTATCCCATTTAAAGGACTAAATAAAACAAACACACATATTCCCAGAATGCAGTGCAAAAAACAAGTAGTAACTTAGAAATGTTTTCATGTCCCTTTCTGATATCAAACCTCACCTGACTTCCAACTCTTCTTTTTTTTTTTTTTTTTTTTTTTTTTTTTGTGGTAACTTCAGTCAGTTCCGGGGTCTTTGTTTTTCCAGCTTTACTGCGATATCATGGACAGGTTGCATTGTGTAAGTTTAAGCTGTACAGTGTGAAGATTTGTTGCAGGTATATATTGGGAAATGTTAACCACAATAAGGTTAGTTTACACATAATTACTGTTTTGCTGTTGTTACAGTGAGAACATTAAAGCCCTATTCTCATTGCAACTTTCAAGAACACAATAAAATATTGTTAACTAAAGTTACCATGCTATACATGAGATGCCCGGAACTTACTCCTCTTATCACCAGAAGTTTGTGTCCTTTGACCAACATCTCCCCATTTCCCCCTCCTTCTCCCCTACCACCCCCAGATTCTGACAACCACCACTCTGATCTCTCTTTCCATGAGTTCGATGTTCTTAGTTGCACACATAGGTGAGATTATATAGAATTTGTTTTTCTCTGACTTATCTCACTTAGCATAATGCCTCAAGGTCCGTCCAAATTGTTGCAGGTGGCAAGATTTTCTTCTTTCTCATGGCTGAATAATTCCATTATGTATATACCACATCTTCTTTATCCACTTATGCATTAATGGATACCTACATTGTTCCATGTCTTGGCTATCCTGAATAACACTGCAATGACGTAGGCATCTCTTCAAGACAGTGATTTTGGGGGGTGGGAGGTTGAGGAACCAGGTGGTGGGTAATAGGGAGGGCACGTACTGCATGGAGCACTGGGTGTGATGCCAAAACAATGAACACTGTTATGCTGTAAATAAACAAAACAAAACAAAAAAAAGACAGTGATTTCGTCTCCTTTAGATAAATACCCAAAAGTCAGATGGCTAGACCATGCCATAGTTCTATTTTTAATTTTTTGAGGAATGTTACTGTTTTCCATGATGGCTGCACCAATTTACATTCTCATTAAGGGCCAATACAGGTTTCACTTTCTCTACACCCTCACCAATATATTTTTCTTGTCTTTTCTATAATAACCATTCCAATAGGTATGAGGTGCTATCTCATTGTAATTTTTTAAAATTAATTAATTTATTCATTTCAGGGAGAGACAGAGTGTGTGAGCAGAGGGGCAGGGGAGAGAGAGTCTCCTTGAGCCAGGCTTCCTGCTAAGAATGGAGACCTATGCAAGGCTTGATCCCACAATCCTGAGATCATGACCTGAGGAAAACCAAGAGTGGGACACTTAACTGACTGTGCCCCTGCAGTAGTATGTATTTCTCTGTGACTGACTTTTCTTGCCTTGATATTCTGTTGTTGAGATTTGTTCATGTGATAGCGAACAGTGGTAGATCGTATACCAGAAAGGTACGTCATAGTAGGTCTATGAGATGGCTGTGGAGATGCCCTTTACCGAGTTTAAAGAAGTTTTCTTCTATTGTGAGTCTGACCAAAGATTTTATCATAAAATGATTTTAAAGTATCAAACATTTTTTATTTGACTACTACATATACCTTTAATTTATTAATATGGTAGATGACGTTAATGATTTTCTAATATAAAATCAACACGGCATTCCTGTGATAAAATTGCATTGATCATTTATACATTATTGGATGTGATTAAGTCTATGTTGTTTAGGATTTTTACCTATCTGTTCTTCGGTGAAATTAGCCTGTAATTTTCCTTTCTTGAACCGTGCTAGTAATTTGAGTATCAGGTTTGTGCTGGCTGCATAAAACAATTTTGGAAGTATTCCCTCTTGTTCTGCTTTCTGGAACAGGTTGTGTCAGATTGGCATTGTCTATACCTAGAATGTTATGATACACAACAACACCTCTATAAACCCATCTTTATCATGTATTTGTGGAAATATCTGTAATAGTTATTCTTCTTCTGCTTTAAGAAGTAGAATATTCTAGTAGAAGTAGAACTCTACTTAAATTCTAAGTAAATTCTAATTCTAAGTAAAGTAGACTTCCTAAATTATAAGACTCCTAAGCAAGCTTTAGCTGCGTCCCCAAGTTTTGATATGTCTCACTTTTACCATTCCACAGGTGTTTTATACTTTATATTAAGAGGCAGCCTAACAGAACCAGAATACAGACCCTGGAGCCCGATTACCTACACGCAGACCCAGAGCTGCCATTTTCCAGTTGTCTGACTTGAGCGCATTGTTCATGCTTTATGAGTCCCTGGTTTCTTCGTCTGCAAACGAAATGGTAACAGGACCAGCCCCCAAGGGTTGATTGGAGGATTAAAAAATATATAAAACTCATAAAATACTACACGGGACATAATTCACTAATAAATGCCATATGGAGTATTTACTATTATTTTTTCTTCTTTAACACTTGAGTTGATTGTGCGTCTGTTTTCAAATTTCCATGTGTGACTATGGGCATGGACAGTTCCTAGTTGATCCTTTTTTGCTAATGTTTTACATCTTTGTTAAATTGTGGTCAGACAGTGTGATCCATAGGATATCAATTTGTTGAAATTCATTGAGGCCAGCACTCTGTCCAGCATATTACTAATTTTCATAAATGTCCCACATGTGCTTGGAAATACGTGCCCTCCAAGAGCAAGGTTAGCAATCATGTCATTCAAATCTGTACCCTTACTAGTTATGGTGTTTGCTTGATCTAAGAGAGATGGGAGCATTTTTAAAGCAAGTGAATAACCTAGGCTTGTTATATTTTGTTTAGAAAAGCAGCTCTTTCTGAGCATTTTATAAAGTTTTTTAATAGACATTTTATTTTTGAATAGTTTTACAGAAAATTTCACAGATAGTACAGACTTCCCATATACTTCACACCTCGTTGCCCATTATTAACAGATTACATTAATATGGTACATTTGGCAGAATCAGTGACCCGATATTAATAAATTTTTCTTAGCTAAAGTCCCAACTTTATTCTGATTTCCTTAGTTATTACCTAAATGTCTTTATTCCTTTCCCAGGATCCCACACAATTTGTCGTCGTGTCTCCTTAGGCTCCTCTTGGTTGCGATAGCTTCTTAGACTTTTCTAAGGTTTTTCAAGGTTTTGATGATCTTGACAGTTTTGAGTGGTATTGGTATTGGTCAGATATTTTGTAAAACGTCTCTCAAATACAATTTGTCTCATGTTTTCTCCTGATTAGACTGGGGTTATAGGGTTGCAGGAAGAAGATTGTGGAGGTAAAGGGCCCTTCTCATCACATCATGCCGAGATCACATATTATGAATGTGACCTACAGCTGATGTTAACCTGATGTTAACTTTGATTCCCTGGTGATCAGGTATACACGTGTGTGAGTTTCCGTAATTTTTATTAAATGGAATGTCGTGATGTAATGCAATAGACTCAATCCAGACACCTGGATTCTAGATCCAGTTCTGTCACTAAATTGCTCTGTGAGTTTTGGCTGCTCACTCCACCTCTTTGACTGTCAGGGTTTGTGGTTGTAAAACCAAGCCTTGGCTGGGCATGATGATCAGAACATACATTCTTTTGAAATACTGTTTGCACATTTGTAATTACTTCTGAAATGCTTCCTAAATAAATGTAGCTCTAGGTTTGCAAATTGTGGTGGCCAGCCTCCAAGGTGTACCCAGTGGATAGGGCTGATCTTTCTGTGGAAATGATGGTGTGTGACTTCTGAAGTTAGATAATGAAAGACATTATGGCTTCCAGTTTGTGATTGCTTGGATCACCCATCAGGGAGAGTCAGCCACCGTGTCACGAGCTCTCCAGCAGTCTTGTGGAAGACTTGTCTTGCCTGTGAGGGAGTGCACCACCTTGGAATCAGATCCTCTAGATCCAGTCAAGCCTACAGATGATGCAATCCCAGCCGCCATATTTGCTGCCCCCTCAAGAGAGTCCCCCATCCCCAATGAGTTAAGCCACTCTGGAATTCTTGAATTCCAACAACTGTGTGAAAAATCTTTATAGCTCTTAAAAATAAACAACAAAGGTTGGATCCCAAGGCTTTGCAACGGTGTTCAGGCCCTCATGGTTAGGGGGTTGTGAGGGTGTCAGCTGGCTTGGTTCCCAGACTCCTCCCCGACTTAAAGCACAGCAGCCTGGCCATCTGGTTTAAATATTGAGGATCCATATGGGATTCTTTCAAAGAGAGAAGTCTGCAGCCAAAAATAAATTAGATTAGATGACCTCCAACACTCAATGATTTCATCTATCCATACAAAAAATACTTCTTACAAACACATATGCAGCATTTTCTTTTTTTTCTTTTTTTTTTTTTTTTTTTTGCGGGGATGGAGGAGGAGAGAGGGCCCATGCCCAACACAAGCTAGATTCGGGGCTCGATCTCACAGTCCTGAGATCATGACCTGAGCCAAAATCAAGAGTCAAATACTTAACTGACTGAGCCACACAGGTGCCCCTCAGCATTCTTTTCAGGGTCTGCTCTTCTTGAAGGACGTACTGTCCCTGAGATTAGAAACAAGGGCCCACAGTGCCTGCTCCCTGAGAACTGTATCAAGGGTTGCCCTTTCTGTGTGTGTCGTGGCCAGAGTCAAGGCCGTGGAGAAAGTGCTGCTCTCTAGGTAGAGCTCCATCCTCCAGCACCAGCCTCAGGCTGTGAGGGAAAGGACACATTTGCCCCTGTTGCCAATGTTCTGTTGTAAGAATAAGGGCAAGCAGGTACTGACTGGTGTGGGCAAGGCCCAGGATAATGGGTTTTATGTTCTATATACCTCATGCAATCCCCATGACCACTAGGAGGTAGGCATCTTGTAGACTGGAGAAATCGAGGCCAGAAAGCTAACCGGTTTGCCAGAGTCGCGGATTAGGAGGGAGAGAGCTGGGGCGCCTGGGTGTCTCAGTGAATTAAAGCCTCTGCCTTCGGTTCAGGTCGTGATCCCAGTGTTCTGGGATCGAACCCCGCGTCGGGCTCTCTGTTCGGTGGTGAGCCTGCTTCCCCCCATCCCCCACTCTCTGCCTGCCTCTCTGCCTACTTGTGATCTCTATCTGTCAAATAAATAAATAAATAAAATCTTAAAAAAAAAAAAGGAGGAAGATTGCTGCAAGGAAGTCTTGGTCCGTCTGCATCCATAGAACCCTTTGCCTCTTTCATGGATTCCAGGTCACGGTTTCAGCCCCTCTTTGGGTCAGAAATGCACTGATTTTACACTAGGAGGTTATCATAATTCATCACTCTAAGAAAAGCTCATCGTTCATTTGGTCACTTGTTCACACAGAGCCCACTCTGTGCCCTGACCCCATTGTAGGTCCTGTGGACAGAAAGGGAAGGAAAGCAGAGATTTCTGCTCCCTCTGGCCCAGTTTGAGCGTTGGGTCAAAGAGGACATGAGAAGCCATCAGTTGTTTCCCCCTCTTGTAGCCAAACTCCGTAGAGGGAAGGGGAGAGGGAAGGCGAGCTTCCTTTAGGATCCTGAAGACCCAGGTCTTCTTTGAACACAGCTAGAAAATGCCTTCAAGGGACAGAAAGACGAAGTGTAACCTGGAGCTGGGTCCCAGGGAGCCATGAACCCCCATAGGTAGTCCCTGTTGCCCTCCGAGGTAGCCTTCCGTGGTTGGACCCAGCACGGACGATGCTGCTCCTGGCCAGCCAGCTCCCGGGGTCCCTCCGGGGAGCACCCCGGACATTGCCCAAAGCAGCTCGTTTGACAACTGTACCGATGCGAAGCAGGACAGTGTTGAGAAACCGTGCTCTGTGAAACTGGCCCTTGAGAAACTGCCCTGTTTGAAATCAAGTCTGCATTGTTCAGAGAGGTTTTCAAGTTTCTTAATCGCCTATGTGATTCAGTTAAATTTAGCTCTGTCCTTCAGTGGGTCTCATTATCCTATTAACAATTCTACTCCTTGGCTGGAACTTCGTTTTGGCAAAAGTCTAACTATTTTGTGAATGTGTTTGGAGGCCCCGGCAAAGGGACTCAGAGATGGGACTCGCACTGTTGTTCTAGAACTCCCACAGCCTTGGCCCCCTAGAGAGTCACTTCATTGTGGCGACAAGTCCACCTGAGTGCTAAGGCAGGATTGGAAACCTGCCCCTCCTACCCGCCCCCCCAAGTAATGAGCAAAGCTGTCAGGGGTTTTCGTTGCACGATGGGAAGGGAGAAGGGGGCTCCGCACTGGGAAGGCAGCATCCCTCTCTAGGACCCCCACCCCACGTCTGTCTGCTGGGCCGCACCTATGCGCCTTCACACCACATTCCCGCACCAGCAAGCCGGGACGCTCACCTGCATCGGGTCACTGACTGCCCCCCACACTCCTTTTGAATCTTCAAAAGGCAGAAAGAGTTCTTTAATCAAGAAGCTTTCATTCTCCTCCCAATCCTCCCCCCTCCCCCCCCAATCAAGACTCCTTCTCAGGGACATGTTCTTAGATAGGAACCAAGTCTCTGCTACAGAGTAGGGCCCAAGGCCAGAACAGGGCCTTTTTAAAACTTGTTTGTGCTTCTTGCTGACCTTCAAATTATCTTTTTTTTTTTTAAGATTTTATTTATTATTTGACAGAGATCACAAGTGGGCAGAGGCAGGTGGGAGGGGGGAGGGGGAAAGCAGGCTCCTTGCTGAGCAGAGAGCCGGATGAGGGGCTCGACCCCAGGACCCTGAGATCATGACCTGAGCCGAAGGCAGAGCCTTAACCCACTGATTTTCAATTTATCTTATTTTGATCGTGTTCTTAAAGCAGGGATCCAGCACACTGGCATCAGGTACGAATGCTTACTAGTGATCACCCTGAAGTTCTTCCAAAGCCTGTTAAAACCTGCTCTGGGCTAACTGGAGAAATAGGGGGGTACAAGGTCAGAGATAATTTGACTCAGTTTACAGGAAAACGACAGTGTGCTCTAGCGGAGAGGGTGACTGCGGAGGTCTGCAGCTTGACCTGGGGTAAGGTGGCACCTGCTGACCTGGCAGGGGAAGCTGGACCACTGTGAGGAACAAGTGGCTGGAAGAGGGACAGCCTGTGGGGGGCAGGGAGCGGGTGGGGGCCTGAGTCCCCCATCTGGCCCAAACCCTGCCATGCAGGGGCCTGGCTCTCTCCTGAATCCCTGGGGGAGGCCTACCAGCCACCATTGCCCAATTCCCTAAAGCCACGGGGATACACTTCGCCGGTGGGTAACCTGCACAGCCGTGAACATCACCTGTAGGAGCTACCCTCATCCAGTAAGAAGCCAGCAACCAAGCCATTAATTCCATGAAACCCTAAGTCAACTCTTACCTAGCTCATGCCTTTCTCAGCCTTTGTCAATTCTGGGAAAGGAAGTGTAATAAAAAATAAGCAACAGCATTCGTGAACATTAAAAACAGACCTTCACTTGCGTAATCCCATTTAAAGCATTTCTCCTTCACGGTCATGTGAAGATACAACGAGAAGGGGACCGTCTACAACCCAGGAAGAAGGCTCTCACCAGAACCAGACTCGGCTGGCCCCCTGACCAGACTTCCAGCCTCCAGAACCGGGAGGGACAAATGTCTGTTTGGCCCACTCAGTCTATGGCATTTGTTCCAGTGGCCGGAGCTCACCCAGATGCCGTTTGCTGATGCTTCCCTTCTTCCCTCTCGTCTAGACCATGAGCTTCATGAAAGCGGTTCTTTGTGAAGAGCACTGCTTAGAAAACATAGGACTTTGGGCTTCGCCAGCAGGAGGAGAAACAAAGTAACTTGTGAAGTGACAAATGGATTCCCGACCCTCTCAGCCCTGAAGCAGCAGCTCTCAGCCAAGGGATCTCACCCCTGGAGAGCCTGCAAACTCTTGGGGACCTGGTGACACCTGGGCCAATCAGATGGGTCCCCAGGAGTGAGATCCAGGCATCACTAGCATTGAAGGCTCCCCGGGTGACTCAAATGTCCACCCAGGTAAGACCAACCTCCCTAAAGCTAAAGGAGCAAGGTACTGGGGCGAGGGTCCCCAACTAGAGGGAAAGCTGCCAGGTACGCCTTCGTGTTGCTCAGCGGAGTAGCTGCTTTACAGCTACAGAGGGGATGAAGGCTGAGGGAGACAGAGGGTGGTACACTGTTTCGATAAATCAAAATAAAACAAATAGCAACAAGTTCACAAAAGAACTTTTTATTTGAGGCAGGAAGTCCGGATGAAAGGGTTACAACAGTTCCCAGCAGCCGAAATCCAGGTGTTAGTGGCACTATTATTTCAACTTCGTAGATTCAACTTAGTCAGGAAAGAGTCCTAAGGTCCTACTTTCCCAGCTGGACAGAAGAAGGGCAAAGAGAACCGGAAGAAGCTTCTAACCTACAGATGCTGCTCTTCAGACCTGACACCGAGCCAGCCCAGCCCTCACTGGCCTGGCTGCAGGTCGCTGACCCACCAGGGAAGGCAGAGGCCACGCTACACTACATACAGGGAAAGTGACCCGGGGACACAGTGGCAGGTCACCTGGAGGGGGAAGAGGCACCGAGAGCTTCAAAACTCCACGTTGAAGGGATAGTCCTTGTGGGAGGCACAGCTGTCGGGAGAAAAAGAGGAACATGTTATTTTTACAAGGCAAGGGATTTTGACCAAGAGATGACCGAAAGCAATGGTGAGGGTCTCATTATAGGCAGAAATACAGGCCTCAGAGACGAGCCACTGTCCAGACGGCAGGTCATGGGTCTGTGCTGGGGGCCCCCGAAGCCCCCCTCCAGGCTCCTCTACCACAGGCTGTCATCAGTTGGCACCTCTGTGACGGACCGCCCCCCCTCCCTGTGTGCCCAGCACCGTGCCTGAGACAAGCAGGGCACCAAGACACGGTTCCTGCTTCCTGGTCAGTCAGGCTAACTGGCAGGACCAGAGTATCCCATAGTCTGAAACAGCAAGAGGGTGACCAGAGAGGGGTCAGGAGTCTGCATGTGACAGAGCTAGCGCTCTGAGGACACAGAAGCTGCCTGGGGTCGGCGGGAGCTGAAGGGAGCCCCACAGAGCAGTGCAGAGTAGGACGCGGGAGACAGAGGGGAGGGAGAGGCGGGGTGAGCACGTATGAACATGGCCAATGGCTCGTGCTGGAACAAGTTTTGGCACTCACAACGGAAAGGCTGGCTGGGCATAGTGTGAAAGGCCCAGGAAGAACCCAGCACAGGGCCCAGAACGCTCAAAGATTTGGAGTCATTCACAACATCCCCATAGTCTGCTCCTTTTTTAGCCTCCCATCAAGCCTGAGTGACAGGACCCTGCCCTCAGCAACGGAGGCTCACTAGAGCGAGAGCTGCCGAAAAGAGGCAATGGACGTGTATGTCTAGTGAGAAAGCGGCCTCGGCGAGCTGGGAATGTGGAAGCCAGCCTCTCCCTCCCTACTCCAGCCCCAACCCGTCCCCATTAAGCAGCAGCAGCCCCCAGACTCATCCGACAGCTCTCTCTGGAGTCGCACTGGACAGCGGAGGGAGTATAACGGAAAAGGGACCGTCGGAAAACCACTGCGGTCTGTCAGCCCCGAGAGCTCCAATACGTTGTGTCAGCAGTGGGAAGTGAATGGATGATACTGAGACTCTCACAGAAGAGACGTCACCTGGTGAACGATTCACTTTTCTCTCCCTGCCCACTTGGTTCAAAAAGGATCTTAGTGCCGAAAGGTTAAGCACTAACACGACCAGGGACATCAGAAACGGCCTGGTGTGCCGGTGCCAGTGATACGCCGTTAGAGGCCCGTGACGGCCACGTGCTCACAGGCACAGTCACACCCAAGCGCAGGAGAGTCTTGCCCAGGACGCAGAGCCGGCGGACAGGTGCAGGGGTGGGGGGCACCGGCGCTGCCAACGGCACTGAGAGGGAGCAGAGGCGGGAGTGAGGAGGCTGGCGCGCAACCCCACCTCAGGGCAAGTCCAAGTCTTGCTCAGAGGACTAACTGCTGGGAAATGGGAAGAAAGAGAGGCCACACACACAGTGGGAAAGGAGGTGGGAGGTTTCTTCTTAAAAACGCAGAGAGGAATGAGTTTTAAACTTTGGTTACTGTACTGTAGGAGGAGCGGGGGTAGGGGGTGTGGGGGAGAGACACACAACAACCTTCCTTGTCACCTCCCTCCGTTACCACACTACAAATCGCAGGGAACACAAGCAGCCAGCGAATTCGCAGCTGGAAGGGCTCTGGGTGACCATCAGTCAGGGAGGGGTCGAGAGGTTTCCTCAGCCTCAAGCACCAGTCTTCCTACTGAACCCCTCTGATTACGTCACTATGAGGTAAGAGTCACATGTGAATTCTCCCAGGAAGGTGGGCAGGAGCCCCATGGAGCACTTGGTTTCAGACGAGCCGCTAAGATTTGAAAATTAATGCTAAAATGTGTAGTTGCTGCAGGTTAGGCCAACAGTGCCCCTGGGGTGGGAGGAGAGATCTAGAACCGATCGTTTGGCATTTTCCCCTTGGCTGTGTGCAGTTCAGCTGACATGGGTTCAAGCGTTTCCACTGTGCACAGGTGAGACAGCAAGGCACCGGTGGGAACCATTGCTAACGGGACTCGGACCTCATGGCCTCCGGGAGCTTCCCTCGTGCTGCGGCCTTAGCTTCCCTTCCCGCGCGCACTCACCTCACCAAGGCACACACACGCCAGTCCCGGTTGTAGCTGAGCAAGGTGGTCATATCCACACTGCTCAGTTCGAAGTCAAAGACCTCAAAAGAAAAAAAAAAATCCAGTAAATTCTTCAAATAAAGGTCAAACCCAGAATACAAAGTATCCAAACAGCTCCGGGCGCAGCTGCTGAGGAGAGGCTGCCCTGAGCGGGGAGGGCAGGAAGACAAGGGTCCAAGACAGGGAAGTGCAGTTTCTTCCCAGAAGGCCCACAGGCCGCCAGGATACTGCTCGGAAGAAGACGGGCCCTCCCCTCTGGAGCCTCCCAGTAAAATGGAACTTCTTGGTCCATTTTGTGACTGTCAACATCACAGAAGTGCTAAGCATCACTGTGATGAGCACAGGTGGGAAGAAAATGACGCATCACAGGCGTCTCTGCCTCCGTTGACACAGAAGCGAAGGAAAGAGGTCACGCGACAACTCCCACACAAGGACAGATTTGGCAGCACGCTGGAGGGAGGCGCTACGCAACCCTCAGAGGGGCCAGAGAAATTGAGAAGGAAGCCCGGCTGGGGGCTGAAGGGTGCCGTCAGAGGCGGAGCTAGACAGAGGACAAGAAAGGCCTGTCAGAAGGGGAACCATTCCCATGAGGGCCGCGGGCTGCCGGGGAAGAACTCGGCGTCGGGGAGGCCAGCAGCCGGTGAGCCCGGGAGGGGCGGCGCACGTGGGGACAGGGAATGCCCTCATGTCAGAATGTCCAGAAAGCGGGGCGCCTGGGTGGCTCAGTGGGTTGAGGCCTCTGCCTTCGGCTCGGGTCATGATCCCGGGGTCCTGGGATCGAGCCCCACATCGGGCTCTCTGCTCCGCGGGGAGCCTGCTTCCTCCTCTCTCTCTGCCTGCCTCTCTGCCTAGTTGTGATTTCTGTCAAATAAATAAAAAATATTAAAAAAAAAAAATGTCCAGAAAGCAAGCCTGCTGGACACTCGCTGGTGACCTCTGTGGGCAAATGCGCTCACTTGCTGTCTCCACCGGCTGGCTCTCTGAGAGGTGACAGGATGGTGGGGGTCCCACACGGGACAGTCCAGGCATGAGAGGAGAGGCCCTCTGTCCTGCTCCGCTGAAAAAACCCTGGCCAAGCAGCCAGGATCTTACCTGAAAGTTCTCAGCAATGCGTTCGGGTGTCACGGACTTGGGGATCACCACCAAATTCCTCTGAATGGGGAACCGGATCAGAACCTGTGAACAGAGGGGCCGAGTGTGTACGTACACCAATAACCTACATTATCATGTCCCTCAGTCTCATCTACATCCACTCCCCAAAGACAGAAATTCCAGAATGTCACATGCAAGGAAACGGAGGCTCAGAGAGGTCAGGGTCCCCCCGAGTCATGCCATGCGCTGCTTTGTCTCCCAGGTGTCCTGGTCACAAGCAGGAAGCCATCCTACCACTTGGGAGAAAAAGAACATTTCCCAGGTGGCTGGTACTGAGCGCTCTCCTGTGAGCAGGGAGGAGCTTCCCACATCCGTCAGCAAACGAGGCCCCCGGGGCGGCCTGTGGAGGTAGGAGGCCGGCGCCCCCATCCCCACCACGTGGGCATCATCTGGCTTCCCAGTCTGTGCGCCCGACTACCACCCGCTCCAGGACCTCAAGCTGCACTTCCAGGGAGGGCTTGGCTGGGCTTGGTCACCTCTCCCTCCCCGCTCAAGGGGACCACTACGAATGCAGGGAGTTCGGGGAACAGTCCCGGGCACGTGGAGAGGACGGTACCTGAGCTGTGGTTTTATTGTGCTTGGCCGCAATAGCTTTGATCCTGGGATCCTCCAACAGGGAAGGGTCCTCAGGCTTGGCCCTGGAGACAGAAAGACGGCCTGTGTGAGCGCCTGGCCTCGCTTCCGCTCGAGGACAGCCCATGGGTCTAACTCCCATCGGCCTTTGAGGGCAGCCCACCAGTCTCCTCCTGACTTGAAGCTCAGGCACAAACTCCCAATCCTTAGGAAAAAGAGCGGCCATTTTGCTACTAGAAAGGACAACCAGAAAACCCAATGAGAGGCTCCTGGGTAGGTCTGAAAAGTGGCGCCAGAAGCATTTTCCTTGATGCTGAATTTTTCTTTCTAGCCATCTCTAACCTTCACCGATGGACACGATCCAGTGGGAACCTCACCAAGGCCTGTCAGGAGAGCCGAGGGGACTGTAGGCGGTCACCACAATGCCCTTGGACTGGCAGTACTGGATTAGCTTCTCCTGAGTGAGGTACGGGTGGCACTCAATCTGCAGATGCAAACAGAGGGCTGGGGTAGCACGCGGGCACGGCTGTGGGGACATACAGGAAGCCCCCCTCCCCAACAGAAAATGATGTACAGCCTTCTGAGCTCCCAGATAAGCAGGAACAACAGTCCCTGTTTCCCAGCAAGTGTCTTCGATACGAATAACAATGATGTTATTATCATGGACTGTGGCCATGGGCACTAAGGGTTTGTTCTGGCTTTGGCCAATTTATCAACTGTGATGGGCCCACATGCTGATAATCCTGGAGAGCCTGAGTCATCCCAAGCCAGGCTCACACCCTGTCTCTCCTGCAAGTGCAGCTCCCAGGTGGGTCATCATCATGCTCAGTCCCAAATTGGGACCTGCCTCCTGGCTGCTCCCTGGGGGACACAGACCAGAAGTGACTGCCAGGTTCAGCGAGTAACTGAACAGCCTCCCAAACACACCTTCCCCCACCCATGTTTACCTGGTTAACAGCTGGCTTGTATTTTAATCCAGGTTTGTTTAAGATCTTCTCGACTTGGAGATGATTGAAATTGGAGACTCCAATAGCTTTCACCAGCCCTTCCTCCACCAGCTCTTCCATGGCCTACCAACGAAAGAGGGGCTGCTTGCTTCTGACATGTGCCCCAGAGGACAGGAATGAAAAGAGCATCTCTGACTCCAACCAGTTTAACGGGTCCTGCCCTTACTAACCAGCACCGGCAAACTAGAGCTCGGAGAAACCAAGAGCCACCAAAACAAAAGCCCAGCTGGCTTTAAGAAGACAGGAAGAGCAAAAATGGTGACCAAACACCAAAATGCAGGGGAAGACACAGCAGAGCAGATCACTCACAGGAGAAAGAGAGACCAGCAAGGAGGGAGAAGACCGAGTCAGCAACTGCCTTACCTCCCACGTGTCCACAAAATTGGTGTCGCTGGGAATCACATTGCCTTCCCCATCCAGCGGGAAATATTCCTTCCCGTGCTGTTGTTACAAGAGCACATGGTCAATGACAGCCCTTCCCAGGCCTGGATCTTTAAAAGCGAAGTTCTAAAAAAAAATGACTCTTAACTACCATAGCTAAGCTCTCAGAAGATCGTCAAGGGCAAACCCACAGGCCAGTGTGAAAAGGAAACGGGCAGACAACTCCTAAAGCCCCCAGACCCTGTTCCTTTCAAATGGGTTACAGCTGACTGTCCAACGGAACCAGCACAATACACCAGGGCTAGAGGACAAAAACCACATGCCTTCACTCTGGCTGACAAAGCAGAACACAGACCCTGTGGCTAGAAAGAACTCATAACCCAAAGTGTGTTTGGTGTAGAGACTCGGGCTTCTACAGGATGGGGCCGGACTGTACCCACACACGGAGGCAGAGGGTGACAGCCAAGGAGGTCTTCGGGCCACATACAGAATGTCCCCTGACCCACGTGCGCGGACAGTTTGAAACGGTACCACCGGCAAACGACAAAGCACAGAGCTCCTCCAACTCTAACAGTCAGTCGAGTCGCCCATGGTTCAGATTCAGCAGGCGTGGGGGTTTGGGGGCGGACAGCTCCCAGGGACCGTGCCCAAGCCAGTAAGGACTCACACAGAGCGTGTGCCCACCTGTACCCTAAAGCGGGAGAGCTTAACACAGCCCGAGCTGCACGGACCGACAGTGGCCGCCTACCTTGAAGCCCGTCGGCCAGTGGATAAGGTAGAGGTCCAGGTAGTCCAGCTTCAGGTCGCTGAGCGTCTTCTGGCAGGCCCCCTTCACCATGCTCTTCTCATGGAACGTGCACCACAGCTGAGGCCGGCGAGAGAGCACGTCTCAGCTGGCAGCCAGACGGCTCCAAGACACCACCCGCCCCCCTTCTCACTGGGACGCTGTAAACAGGCGTGAGAGAATTTCCATTGCACACCGTGGACCTGAATTTTCCAAAGGAAGGCAGGATCATCGGGTCAGGGAAACCTGTCAGAGGGACCAAACTGAAGGCCTAATGAGAATGGACAGGTCAGGAAGGCCCAGGCCCTAAATATGAGCTCCCATGGCCATTTTCCTACAGGACTGGTGTCTGTGGGGTCAGCCTCACTCTCCCACCCAGGGTTCCTCTGGGCACCGACAGCCTCCAGATGAAAGATGGTGGCCATCAGTGGAGATCCAGCCTCCAGCCGGAAACCAAGTTCTGTCCTCAAAGAGAACTCCCTGGAAAGGGAGCACCAACCCACAACCTAAGCCTTATTGACAAGGGGCTCTAACCAATGGCCCTACATGGAATGACTATCCAACAGACAGTGGACCGGTGAGCTCTGGAACCCTCTATGGCCTGTAGTCAACTCATTTCCCCAGAGGATGGTCTCAGCTCCGGCACCCACGCTGTCCTCGGACAAACAGGAGAGAGAGGCCTGTGGCCCAGGCTCCCCTGCAGGGCGGCACCTTGCTGACGATGAAGAGGTCCTCACGCTTCACCACCTGCTCCTTGAGCTTCTCCTGGATGGCCAGGCCCACCTCATTCTCGTTCTGGTACACATGAGCACAGTCGATGTGGCGGTAGCCGAGGTCAATGGCGATCTTCACAGCCTCAGTCACTTTGCCTGGAGGGGACTGAATGGAAAAAGACCTGAAGACATGGAGTTCAAATCAACAACGAAGCAACCCAGGAAGAAAGAAGGGCAGTGTGAGCCTCCCGCTGAAGCTCCCTTCCCTTTCCCACAAGCTCCCTTCCCTTTCCCATGGCTGCCGATGGCCAGCGGCTTCCCCAGAGCTTCCATCAGCTCGGGGGGGTGGGGGGGGGTGCGACCCAGGTGAAAGGCCACACGATTTCACCTGAGCATCCTCAGACCACTTCACCGCAGCCCACCCTAAAAACACGTGCCAGAGCTGTCTCCCTGGCTTCTCTACATCTCTACTTCTCTGTATCTGTTGATTTACAAACCACCGTATAAAAACAAAACAAAAAACACCCTATCTGAATCTTTTAGGTTCCCAAGACAATAAGGGTGCCATTTCCTTCAAATAGCTCAGAGTATTTCAATAACTGCTGTAGATATTTACCCAATGCCCATTTGGTTTCTGAGCTGTCACTGAACGCCCATGCTTTACTCTCTCCTTTTGGGTGTGGAGTCCGACACTGGCAATCACTCGTTTTTCAGCAGTTTTGGGAGATGATCATAAAGTCAAGAACCTTATGGATACAGACTCAAAGGCAGGTGCTTTCCTTTTTTTTTTTAAGATTTTATTTATTTATTTGACAGAGATCACAAGTAGGCAGAGAGGCAGGCAGAGAGAGTGAGAGGGAAGCAGGCTCCCTGCTGAGCAGAGAGCCCGATGCGGGACTCGATCCCAGGACCCTGAGATCATGACCTGAGCCGAAGGCAGCGGCTTAACCCACTGAGCCACGCAGGCGCCCCGGCAGGTGCTTTCTTTGCAACCACATGAGAACCTGCTCTAAGAGGCAAAGGTGGGAGACAGCCCCTCTAAGACCCCAGCAGACAGAAGGGAGCTGGGAGGAGAGGGGAAACGGGCATCAATAAAATGGGCGGGCAGAGCTGCAAAGAGGCTGATGAACTCTGCGAGCCCAAGCCACGCGACCACCTCTACAGCCTTCAAGCTCCGCCAGCACCCAGACTGACCGCACGGACATTTACTCCATCTCCTCGCTGATCCTACTCAGACCAGAGAGGCGAAAAATACACTCATGTGCAACAGACTGTGGAATGAATACAGAGCATTCCTCCAGAGAGCTGGAGGAGAAGGGAATGAAAAGGAAAACTCCCCAGGGCTATGAGCAGCTGCAGACATTGGCTGTTCCGACATCAGCTGTTGTTAACAGGCCTGGCAGGAGGGGGGTGGGTGGGGGTGGTAGATTATGAACCAGTGAGAACAAGTGTATGGCCAGAGCCTGATGGCACACTGAGCTTGTTCACCCCGAAGGAGGGAGCAGAGGCGGGTTGCTAAGCTCAGGTGTGAGAGAGGGTACATCTCCAGATGACTGACCTCCCTGTTCCTTAGAAGACCGAAGACGCTACGAGGGCAGCCTTCCCCACCACTCAAGATTCAAGGGACGAAGCAGGGGGCGGGCACACTCCCCAGGCCCAGCCTGGCCACACGTTGCATCTGTCACAGCAAATGGTGCAAAGGCAGTGGCATGACCCAAACCAGGCCCGTGAGACTCAGTCTCTGGAACTACCCAGACAAGCTCCTATTCTGCTGGGGGAATGGAGCCAGGAGCTACTTGAAGAGAGCAGGGCTGAGAGACAGGAGTGTTGAGAGAGACTGCTCCTAGCGACATCACATAGCCTCAACGCTAGTATGCCCCAGAGCGTCCTGTGGGCCCATGAATCCCCACCTCAAACTCTTATTCTGCCCAACATGGAGTTGGTTATTCAGCTCCTTGGAGCCAGAAAGTGTAAACTAGCATAATCAAGGTTGCCAAAAGAGTGGCATGAAACTGAAAAAAAGTTCATGCTATGCTTTTAGAGAAGCTAAGGGAAGAGATGACCAAGAGATCAGCTAAGGACACATGTGCTGGGACGCTGGCCACGCTGCTTTCCTGCACATGCAAGGACTGTTGGGCATTTTATAAATTCAATGTGCAGGAGCTGTAGCAATTTGTGACAAGACTCCTGAGAATGGGAGCTGTGTGCCAGCCTCCCCTTTTGGGGGATAAGTTTTGCAGCCACGAGGAAGCCACAAGAAGCCACGTGCTCTACCACAGGGGGACTGATGGCCATCCCCTGGGCTGACCCTGGAACAGACGTCCTGGTTACCAGAAGGTTTGTGCCAGGGCAGATCATGTCACTGAATGGAAAGAGACGAGTTGGGTATTTGGCCCACACAGGCTCAAACTGAAAATATGGACTTGTTTTTTACCAGTCTTCAATACATTAATATACATTAATACAGCGAATCTATCACAAGCCCAGCAGACGCTGTTATCTCTATAGCGAGGGAAAGTAAGGCACGGAGAGGGGGCCCACCCTCACACAGTCAGTCAAAGATGTCAGGACTCAAACCTCAGCAGAAGAACCTTAAGAGCCATGCTCTGCCTAGAGATCTGACCCCCCCGGTGTGGGCCCTAAGAGGCACAAGACACTGGTCAGTGAAAAGATAAGTGTTGTGGGCTTGAAAAAAATCATTCTCTGGAATGAAAATGTACCAGAGTCCATGAATTCTACTACTAATCATCTCAACGTGACCCTTCCCAGAAAAAGACTAAACAAACTTCTCTTACCACTAATGAATCAGTCAATTTAAGTTACGGTGAAAAAATCACACAATAAACTAGTACATGATTATACCGTCTCTCCATTTCGGGTCTGCATTTATGAACGCAAACACAGGGGAGTGGTCCAAACTGAAACTTTGGAAAGAAAATAAATCATAAAGGTGTATTTCCATACGTTTCACAGGAAATCTGCAGAAAACCATTACAGGAAACATTCAAATTACAAATGATCCAACTATACAAATCCTACAGACTAAATCGTGTTTTGATTCAATTCTGCCAATAATCTGCCCTGTGACTTGGGCAAACCCATGAATGCCCAACTCTCTTGGACCTTCGAGCTCCAGAGAGCATTGGCTCAGAAAGCAACCTGACAACAAGAGTCAGCGCTGATGGCATCCATGGACGGCAGTGAGAACTCTCAGCCCCCGGGGGGGTCCCCACCATGTCCACAAGATAGGCTTCCCTATCTCCTCTAACACGTGCAGCCAGCCAATACCAACTCAGATCTTATTAGTGCCCCCCCCTTTAGACACACACACTTTTAAAACTTAATCATCTTCCCCTTTACATGTAGCTTTTACCTGTTACCTCAAAATAATAACCCTCCCTCTATTCCCTCTGCAAGGCTCAACCAGGTTATAAAGTGGTGTCAATGGTAAAAAACAAAAGTATTTCAGAGCTGAATCCCTTGTAGAATCAATCATGGGGATTTCTGGAAAGAGGGGACTGTGTTCTTTCTGATGTATTTTTTTAAAAATTTCTCTAGTTAGCAGGTATTATGTTGCAATGAAGGTGGGGGTGGGGGACCAAAGGAAACTTTACCTTGGGGAAAAAAATTCCTGGGCAAGTTAAGAACAGTGTGCCAATGATAATCCTAGAGTAAGGAGCAGGAAACCATAACTTCTGACGTGAACTTAGATTTAATAAAGAAACACGGCCATCGGGCGCCTGGGTGGCTCAGTGGGTTAAAGCCTCTGCCTTCGGCTCAGGTCCTGCTGAGGTCTGCTCCGCAGACAGCCTGCTTCCTCCCCTCTCTCTGCCTGCCTCTCTGCCTACTTGTGGTCTCTGTCTGTCAAATAAATAAATAAAATCTTTAAAAAAAAAAAGAAAGAAAGAAACACGGCCATCAACCTCTAAAGCCTTTAAAAGTACCATGATCACAGAAAAGCTGTCCCCACAAACATTATTTAATCTCTTCCCATTAAATCAGCTTTTCTTTAGAGAAAATTAACCTTTGTCTAAGAGAAACTCATTTTTCATTATTAGGTTTGTTTATATACAAGTGGTCTCACAATATAATTTTCTATTTTAAGTGTTTGTTTTAAGTATAAGTCATTTCAACCAGAAGCAAGTATAACAGGCATTAGTGACTTCTTAAACATGTATTCCAACTTCTGATTAATTCACTTGGAATCTTTTGAAAGAGGAGTTGGCAAACTTTTTCTGTAAGATGCCAAACAGGAAATACTTGAGGCTTTGTGGGCTCAACGGTGGATCGCACCTGCCCCACTCTGCCGCTGCAGCACAGCAGTCATAAATAACGAGTACCCGTGAGGTGTGTTCTAATAAAACTTTATTTACAAAAATGGTCTGTGGCTTGTAGTTTACCAAGCCCTTCCTATGCCAGAAGAGCATACAAAGAAATGGGGATTAGGCAAGAGGCCCAGCCTTGATTTGTCCTATTCTCATTCACAAATCAAATTTCTGGTGTCTAATTCAGCATCATGATAACAAAAAGTTAGGCATTCTGACAGTGAACATGGGTATTTTGGTGACCAAAAGCGTTTAATGCCTGTTCTAAGTTAACCAGTGGACAACACAGTCTCAATCAACTTCAGGGAAGTCTGAGCAGACTGGTTTCCTCACTCTGCAGGGCACTCAACACTTCCACCAGCACAAATGGGAGACTGGGGATCTCGTGGTTTCTATAAACAAGGCTTAAGGTCTGCTGTACTCCTAAGGCTCCAACAGACCAAGCATGGGGGAGATCCAGAGAATAATCCATGCTACCTCTCGTGTCCAATCTACGGTCAACACAAAGTGCGTTTTCAATGTTTGGGGCAGATAACCCAACCTCATGATCAGTCTGTTCACCTCATTTTACAGCTCCGTACAAATGATAAGGAGTTGACCACCCTTTTAGTTGCGTTATCACACGAAAACAGTTAATCTGGCTATTACAGACCAACTAATAAAACCTGAATCAATCTCTGCTGAATTCGAAGACACTCCTATCTCCACTTGGTTGAGACGGCAATAGACCGGGACTGGCCCTGCTTGGGAAGACTTACTTAAATATCTCTGATCTTGAAGAGCGATGAGGTTGAAGCCCGCAGGGAAAGGAGGCAGGTGAACAGTAAAACCAAGTTACTGTCTCAGCTTCAATGCCAGCACCTCTCCCCAAACGTGCGATCTTGGGGCCATTACAAGCCTGTGACAGATAATCTTTCTCAGCATTTTTTTCTACCTCGTGTGTTCTTAAAGGGGGAGATATCACCCCTAAAGGCTAAAAACTGGTTCAGTGGGGACAAAAAAATCCAAATAAAGCTTAGCTTACACAACGGTTTGTGGCCCTCTGAAGGGCTTGAGGACATAAAAGATGTACAGTCTATTTCTGATGTAAATTTTTTACACGGGGAGCAATTAGGGAAAAATGTCTCAAAGGTTCCTGTGTGGCGCAGGGATGGAGAAAATGGGAAAGAGGTTAAGAAACGCGGTTGCACTCCACTCCTCGGTTTGCGGCACCTGGGTGCGTTACAGTGATCAAGCTACCAACAATTTTTCAGCAAAGTCAGAACATTTACTAGCAAGAGGGTATCAGAAGAAATCTCTGTTTTAACGGCTTCCCGGCAAAACAATGTTGGTGGGTTTACTTCCTGTCTAACGGGGAAGGCCAGCTTGCCGGGGAGAAACACTCCCTAAGCCACATGGGGTTGGAGGCAGAGATGTTCTCCCAACTGCCTGAAAGCCTCCCCTCCAAAGACAGAAAGGCAGATTTGAGGACCTTTGATGCGACACCAGACTGGAGACCATGAGAGCCCCGAGAAGGGAAGATGCCATGACAGGAAAGATCTGCGAGAACAAGCAACTGTACCGGCTTGCAGAGCCTCCCCGACTTCTCACAAAGATAAGCAAATGAACCTTCTTTTGTCCAGCATCTGTGAAAAAACATGTACACACATATGGGGAAAGGGGGAATAACTATGATCTATACTATCTGTTATACTTAAAAAAAAAAGAAAGAAAGAAAAGGATTCCACTCTGAGCCCATACTTGTGCTACTTGTTACACTGTGACCTTCTCATCACACCTCAACACAACTGCTACAAACCTCATCTTCTCACCTCCACCACCATCCAAAGTTATCTTACTTCTTTCTATTAATTCAACACCTATCTACGTTATTTCTTTGGGTGCCTACTGTTTACCAGGCATTGTGAGACATGCTGGAAATACTTGTGAACGAGACCGATGCTACCTCGCCCTCAAAGAATGTAGTCTGCCAGAATGAATGACCTAAGTATAGATTTTATAATGTTATTTTAAATGAATACATGGTTTTTCAGGTCATTAAGTGTGCAGGTCCAGGATTTAAAACTCTTGTTTAGGGGGTGCCTGGGTAGCTCAGTTGGTTAAGCATCCAACTCTTGATTTTGGCTCAGGTTGTGATTTTAGGGTCCTGAGAACAGGGTTTGCGCGTGGCGGAGAGCCTGCTTAAGATTCTCTCTCCCTGGGGCACCTGGGTGGCTCAGTGGATTAAGCCGCTGCCTTCGGCTCAGGTCATGATCTCAGGGTCCTGGGATGGAGCCCCACATCGGGCTCTCTGCTCTGCAGGGAGCCTGCTTCCTCCTCTCTCTCTGCCTGCCTCTCTGCCTACTTGTGATCTCTCTCTCCGTCAAATAAATAAATAAAATCTTTAAAAAAAAAAAAAAAAAAAAAAGATTCTCTCTCCCTCTACCCCCCCCCCCACCATCCCACTTCTATGTGTGCCCTCTCAGTAAAAAATAAAAAAATAGGGGTGCCTGGGTGGCTCAGTGGGTTAAGCCCTCTGCCTTCGGCTCAGGTCATGATCTTGCGGTCCTGGGATCAAGCCCTGCATCAGCCTTTCTGCTCAGCAGGGAGCCTGCTTTCCCCTCTCTCTCTGCCTCCCTTTCTGCCTACTTGTGATCCCTCTCTCTCTCTCTGTCAAATAAATAAGTAAATAAATATTTTTAAAAAAAATAAAAATATAGGGACACCTGGGTGGCTCAGTCAGTTAAGCGTCCGTTCTCTGTTTCAGCTCAGATCACGATCTCAGGGTCTTGGGATGGAGCCCCACATTGGGCTCTGAGCTCAACAGGGAGTCTGCTTGAGGATTCTCTCCCTCTTTCTCTGCCCCTGCTTGCACGCTCTCTAAATAAATAAATCTTTAAAAAAATTAAGTTTAAAGAATTTTAAACCTTTTCAAGAACTTTTATTCCTTATTTGACCTAGAAAAATAATTGTCAAACGATGAACCAAGGTCAAGAACCAAATTTTTGAAAACACAAAATAGAATAAAATACTGGAATCCATCCCACCTAGTCAAGTGTTTTGTGGATCTTTTGTTCCAGTTATATGCTTACGTCTGTGCGTGCCTGCATCATTATACAAACGATAATTTACTATTACCAAGAAAGTGTCTTTTCATATCCATTCCAAGATAATAACCCTCAACAGCTGAAATTTAACTCGGTATCACGGTCATAATTCAATTACACCCTCAGAGCCATCGCTGGACTTCTTGAAGAACACACAAATTACACACACTCTGATTACTCTGGCCAAGAAACACTGTGTGAAGCAATTCTATGACCCTTTTCTTATTTCCTATATTGACTTATCTTCAACTGCAGCTTTTAGGGTAGAGGTAAACCCCACCCTCTGTCCTAGATCAAACCATTTAACAGTGCCCTCAATCCTCTGTCTCTGGTTTCCTTATCAATGTGCGAATATCCAATGCCCAGGCCCACATTCAAAGACCCTGGGAAAACCTGGGTCATAGCGGTAGAATGTTACTATACAATGCCCCAAAACTAACTTCTAAGGGGCTTTTAAAAACACCAGGTTTTGTCCCAGCGCCCATAATACCACCCTTCTGTGCTCCCTACTTTCCAGGTCATCAGGCTAGCCTTTTTATTCCTAGCCATTTCTTGGGGACGCTGTAGAAAGATTTCAGCGGTGTTAAGGTTTCCTCAGACAGTTTTAATACTGAGGCCGGGGCACAGTTTTCTCTGGGCGGTCACCACCGGTGACCAGATTCTCTGCCAAGGTCTGCCCCGCATACGACAAACGGCCCCCAAGCCCCCTCAGCCCCGAGAGGCAGGCTCGGCTACAAGGGGTCAGCGTCGCGTGTTTGGGGACACGGAGACTGATGCATCCTGAGCCAACTCGCGGCAGCTAATTTAATTATCTGCAGTCTCCGGGCTTAATCTGAGTGCTTATTCCTGAGAGAGCAGAAACGGAAACCATTAAGAATAAAACTATTTAAAAGAGAGACAAAGACGCAGGTGCCACAGGTGCGGTTCAGACGCGAAAACGACGGCGATCGGCGGCGCCCCACACCCCTTTCGGCCCCATCAGCGCCCGGCGCCTCCCGGTTCCCACCCCCGGGGCCCGAGCGGCGGGGCTCAGGAAACCCCCCTCCGTGATTTTCCAGCCGGGACCGGATTCCAAGTGCGGCCTGGGGATCCCAGCCACCCAGCGTCTACAGCAGGGGTCCCCCATGCGAGGCCCCGGGACGCCAGGCCGGTGCCCGGGCCTCCGCAGGGACCACCCCGTCCCGCCAGGGCCCGGCCAGCCCAAGTATGGCTCCTTGGGAGGCCGGGCGTCCTCGGCGGGGCCGCTCTGGGTCACGGCGCGTCCCCACCGCCCCAGGCCGCGCTGAGCCCGAGAAGAGCCTTGGGGCGCGCCCCCCAGGGCATTTACCTTCCAGGTGCCCAGCCCCACGATGGGCATCTTGGCGCCGTTGTAGAGCACGAGGTGGCTGGCCATGACGACTAAACTCCGCAGACCCCTCCCGAAGACCATGCCGCTCGGCCCCTATGCAGGCCTTTAAATAGCCCGAGAGGCCGGCAGAAAGGGCGGGTCCGACGGACGCGCGGCTGCGCAAAGGCGGCTTCTGATTGGCCGGCCCGAGCCGAGGCAGGGGTGCGGCAGCCCGAGGGCTCGGCGAGGATGCGCCTTCCGCTGGGTCCCAGAAGGACCGGATTTCTGCCGCGCCACTGGCTCGCCCACGCCCCACCGGCGGCGGCGGTAGAGACCTCGCCAAACAGTGGAGGCACGTGGAAACCGGAATGCTTCAGCGAAAGTACCAGACATCCTATAAATAAGTAGACTGGGAAGGAGTTCGGGTTTCTTTTTTTTTCTTTTTCTTTTTTTTTAAAAAGGAGCCCCGAAAGATACATTTATCTGTGATCCAGCCCCAGTCACGCTCCTGGAGAATAGCACCAATGTCCTACCCTTGATCTGGAGGAATCCTACTGACTCCAAGTACAGGTTAGCAGCGTACTTTTCTTTTAGAAAGGTGCCTATCAGACAAATGGCTTGCAGTATTGTTGCAGAACACCTACTGGAGGCTGGAGTTTACAGCCAGTATGTAGCCGCTTTAGGGCTGTCCTAGCAAACCACCCTAGGTGCGAATTTTGTCTGTACCATTGAGTGGGGTTGAACAAGCCTTCCTCCAAAAGCCAGCATCTCTTGAGGTTAGGAATCCCGGATGAGCTTGGTCCAGAACCCACGGAAGACATTCGGTGTTCAGAAAATGTTTAAGACTATCAAAGCAAGTTTCAATAATGTAACTTAACAAAACTCTCTAGAAGCGTGACTAGGCAGAAACCCAGAGAAGAAAAGTTAACTTTAATATTGGAGTTTCAAGTATTTCAAATGAGGATGTGCTAAATAATAAACTGATCGCCCTTAATTATCAGGGAAGAAGACATTATTTTCCAAGATACCCAAAAGAAAGTTGTTGAAAGAGCTTTGAAGACAATTTTGGTTTCCTTTCAACAACTTCTCTCCCTGATCTCTATCCTACCCCAAACCTGCGTTCTTTGCTCCACCAACCTCTGATCTTTCCTAATCATGCAAGATTGGGAATGACATCTGCAGGGCAATGACTCAGGAACCAGGCCTCACTGAACTCCTTTCTGGTGATTTTCCACTTGGTGACTTCTAAAAGGTGCCCCCGAGGAAAAATTTATACACAACCAACTAGCCCAGATACTTTTCCATTTGACTTTTATAAAAACCTGTTAATTGGCAGATTCTGATGCTACTTATCCTCAAACAATAGAATTTTAATTAGCACCTTCAGCTGGGAACTTGGTAATAAAACAGCGGTAGCCTGACACTCTTCATTCTTAAGATTTCTGTTTATAGAATATATCCAAAGGTTGCCGTCCAAAGGACTATCCCTTGGGGAAGTGGTAACACCTTAAATGACCAGGTTGGTATACACAGAAGGGTCCTCTGTTAGGAACGTGAACACAGAATGGAGATCTGGCTGTTTCTCTGATGACTGAGGATAGAGCTGAGTGCATGAAGGGTATAGCTACAGTTGTGACTTGCCAGTAGTCTGTGTGGGTTATGCAAATGTGAAAGTCATACCTGGGGACCTTTGATAGCAACAACAGTAGGATCACAGGCACATATTGAGACAGCATGTCAACTTTGGAAAAATGCCATTGTGCATCTATCAGAATTATGCTTCAAAAAACCTTCAGTGGAATCCTTCCAAGAAAGATTCTAGCACTTCATATCAAGAGCAATAAGAATATTCATCTTCCGAACCAGTAATTCCATCACGAAAACCAGTAATCTCCTCCTGAAGAGATCCCGTCAAAAGCAGAGCGTCTGCGCAGGCGCACACACGGCCTCACCCTGATACCGGATGATAAGGGAAGTCAGTATCGTTCAGATACCGCCTGGATGTGAGCACCTCCTTAAACTTGATACCTGGAGCACTTCATTCACTTTTCGTGTGTGTGTGTGTGTGTGTGTGTGTGTGTAAGTAAAACAGTTCTAACCACATAAAGTAAAACTGTTAAGTGTCCAGCTGTGGCAGTAGACACGATATAGCCCTTGGAAATGAAGACGATGAATAGAGAAAAGTGTATAGAGAAAAGTGTACCTGAAATATTACAAAGGTGAAAGTAGAGAACAAAATTGTAAATATGGCCTCATTATAAGCATGAAGAAAACATGTGACACAGAGATAAAGTTAGGAAGAAGCTAAAGGAAATGGGAGTGCTGTTTGTCAGTCTATCATTAATTAATTAAATGCGTTTTGCAACTACAAGACATTTTCCTACTAACTCTCTGATTCCCATAGGATACAACTTACACTCCTAGCCGGGCATCCAAGGTCCTGTGAAATCTGGTGTAACTGTGAATATATGAAAAACCACAAAAGCATATACTTCAATGGGGTGAATATGATGGCATGTGAATTATATCTCCATAAAGCTGTCATAAACAAATATATAAGGTTACGGGCGATCTGTCCAACACAGGCTGGTGGGGTGAGGGGGCGTCAGTAGGCTCTGCTTCACAGAGTCACTCAAGGTTCCAGGCTACAGGTTCTACCACATTTCTGTGGTTTCCCTGCTGTCCCAATCCACATCTTCAGGCTCTGCCTCAGGGGAGCCAAAGAGCACTGGAGAGTCTCAAAGCAGAGGAGAACAGAATGTCATAGAATACAGTAAGCACTGGAATTCTCTTCCACAATGACAAACAACTATTGGGCCTTTATTATATATCAGGCACTGTCTTAGGCACTTTACATACATTATAGGAAGGTCTTGCTAGTCCATAAGCATTTTATGCAACAAATCACTTAATTTTCATAGTCACTCTTTGCAGTGGGTACTATTATTTTTTTTTAAGATTTTGTTTTATTTATTTGACAGACAGAGATCACAAGTAGGCAGAGAGGCCGGCAGAGAGAGAGAGGGGGAAGCAGGCTCCCCGCTGAGCAGGGAACCCAATGTGGGGCTCGATCCCAGGACCCTGGGATCATGACCTGAGCCGAAGGCAGAGGCTTTAACCCACTGAGCCACCCAGGCGCCCCAGTGGGTACTATTATTAATTTGTTTTACATAGGAAACTGAGGCATTGAGAAGAGAGGTAAATTGCTAAGGTCTCATGGCAAATAAATGGCATAGTCAAGATTTAAACCCGAAGAGTTGGAGTATAGTACCCAAACTCTTTTTTTTTTAAGATTTTATTTATTTATTTGACAGAGATCACAAGTAGGCAGAGAGGCAGGCAGAGAGAGAGGAGGAAGCAGGCTCCCTGCTGAGCAGAGAGCCCGATGTGGGGCTCGATCCCAGGGCGCTGGGATCATGACCTGAGCAGAAGGCAGAGGCTTTAACCCACTGAGCCACCCAGGCACCCCTATAGTACCCAAACTCTTAATCACTACACTGGTGGCTTTCAAATTATTTTACTGTGACTCATAGCTACACATACTGTACACATGTATATAAATGAAACAGAAACAAAATAGTGACAAAGTAATTCTCATCCTTATAATGTGTAGCATACTCTGCTATTACACATTCTGGGTTGTTTTTTTTTTAAGATTTTATTTATTCATTTGACAGAGAGAGAACGCACAAGCAGGGGGTGCGGGGGCAGAGGGAGAGGGAGATAGCAGGCTCCATGCTAAGCAAGCCTGATGCAGGGCTCTATCCCAGGACTCTGGGATTATGACGTGAGTTGAAGACGCTTAACCAATTGAGCCACCCAGGTGCCCCATATCCTAGATTACTTTAGTGGTGCTTTCAATCATGATTCACTCCTGGTTGCACCGTACATGATTTCATGACCCGCTAGTAAATTGTGGCTCGCAGTTTAGAAAACCTCTGCCTTCCACCTGTTCTGTGGTCTTGCCACTACTCCTTATCTCAAGTGGCAGGAAACCACCACGTACAAGGGACATGTCAGTTCCAGGAGAAATCCACAACATGAGCCTTTCTACCATGTCCGCAAAGCTGTCTTTCTTCCCACCTCTGCCCCCTCCATCCTTCTGCACCCTCTGCCAAGCAGCCCTAGCTGTAGGATGAGAACTGAGACCAGTGCTTTGATAGGTAGAAGCTGGGAGAGGTAATGAGCCAAAAGAGAAAGTGTGGAAGCCGTAAGAAAAGGACAGAGGTCTCAGCCCCTGCTGGAGAGGGGGGTTGGCCTTAAAACCTCAGGGACTGGTCAACTGAGGAGCTGGTTCCAGGGTGTCAATATTTATTCATGTTTGTTTGCGAGCTGAAGTTTAGATGGCAAACATCATTGGGAGAATTGTCAATATTAGCCTTCCCCATAGATACTGGAGATAACAGCAACAACAACAACAACAACAACAACAAAAAGAGGAAGAAGAAGAGGAAGTGGAAGAAGGAGAAGAAGGGGGAGAAGAAGAAGAAGAAGGAGAAAAGAAAAAAACATTTTTCACTTTTAGCACAGCTGTTTAATACATTCTTGCAAGTAATAATGTCCACTATTTTTTGGGTGCCTTCCATGCTTAGGCACTTGAAACATGTTGCTTGACTTTATCCTTACAAACTCCTGGAAAAGACATGACCTTATATCTTTCCCATTTTTCAGACTGAAGAAACCGAGGTTTGGTAATATTCATTTGCCCAAGCCCAAGAAGTTAGTAAGTAGCCATTCTTTAAAAGTTTCATATTTTGTTCATGATGGATTCTTCTTGCATTAATTTAGATTTTTAAAATCCTGTATTAAGATAGAATTTTGGTTTTTTGTTTCTTTTTCTTTTAGAGAGAACAGGAGCAGGGGAAGGGATGTAGGGAGGGGTAGAGAGAATCCCAAGCAGGCTCCACACAGGGCTGGATCTCACGATCCAGAGATCACGACCAGAGCTGAAATCAAGAGTCAGATGTTTAACCGACTGAGCCACCCAGTGGCTGAGAACCTCTTGTACCTGTGGCTTCTCCTTCCCAAGTGAGGGGACTTAGGGTACTAGGTGGCAAGAGGAGAGACGTGTATATACGTCATTGTGGGGCAATAGACCTCGCAGTGCAAATAAGTAAGTCTCCTGTACTCCAGTCTAAGAATAGGTTACTGGTGAGGTGGAAGGGTCTCCTTATTGATCGGGGGTCCTGGTTTGGGTAGCAGTGGGGGTGGGTAGATGGCAGTGAAACTATGGAATTGCTAATGCAGGCTCTGGTATTGTCAAGTAGCTCCCACAGCCGCTGGTCATTCCCATCAGCATGGACTTGTATGGCAACTTCTCGGTTGCCAGCTCCTGTTTCATTTGTGTTGGCCTGATCCAGAGCTTTGCTAGGAGAATCTACTGGAAGAAAAGATCTCTATGTACAGACAAAGTGCATGGGTTATTATCAAATTTGGCACCTGTATTCATTCAACAAATTCATTCATTTATCCAAAAAATACTTACGGAGTATGGAGTATTCGATTTGGCCACGTACTGTTTGAAGGCCTGGGATTACAGAGATAAAGAGAACAAAGTCTCTGACCACATAAAGCTTCCTTTCTAGAGGGAGAGATAGCTAGTAAACATACCTAAAAACAAGCCGATGTTATTTCTGGCCTGATAACGATAAGGGATATGGACAAAGGCGAGGAGGACAAAGATGAGTACAGGGTCGGAGAGGGAGCGTGAGCCCGGTGCATACCCAGAGAAACATTCCAGTAGGCAAGAAGAGTCCTGTGGGGACCTTGAGGGTGGAATGAGTTGGGTGGTGTGTGAACGGGACCTGGGGGCGGGGTACATGCAGGGGGAGTAGTGGGAGAAGCAGGGACATCTGCATGGGCAAAGCAGAGAGAGTGAGCAGGAGGTTCCTAGGAAATGAACTTGGAGCTGAAGTGGGAGAGGTAGGCATAGATCACATCTAGGACCTTAAAGGGCCATCATATAACAATTTGGTTTTATTCTGAACGCGATGAGAAGGCACTGGAAGATTTTTAAGAGTGGAATGTCGTGATCTGACGTACGCTTTAGAAGATACAAGATGCATCCCCAAACCTAGGCCACAGTCAGAGCTGATACTTTGATGGGACCCTTGCTGTGTCTGCTGGCAACCTCATTATGGTCGTTGCGAGATGCAATAATTTGCCCTTTCCTTTACTTGGTTAGAATGCTCCAGAATGCCTCAACCACTAGACCACTAGACTCCCCCCCCCCCAAAATTTTACTGGTGGGGTATGCAATCTGAGTTATGGTAGAGTTCATCTCCCACCCTCTGGAAGGCATGTTTCTTTCCAAAGTCTCCAATGTGTTAGCCCTTTCTTGCTCAGACATAATGTTATTGGTGTAGTGGATCAATGTGGGCTATCTAGAAAGTCCAGATATTTTTAAACTATGACAAAGGACAAGACAGTTAACTTAGCCCTGGGCACAACGGTAAACACATACTCTTTTTTCTTCTGTCTGAAGGCAAACTGTCTCTGATCCTTTTTATTGATGAGAACAGAAAAAATTTACTTGCCAGCAAAACGTAAATGCAAGGAGTGATTATTGGGATAGACCACGGAATCTAAGCTAGAGAAAGAGGAAATTGAGGCTGAGAAGCCGGTGACTGTCTAGGAAGGTGGTGATAAGAGGGTGAAATGAGAGGAGGTTAGCCAATTAGGGGTCTTTATGGTGTCAAAGAATTGATGAAGTGTGAATGTTAGAGGAAATAAGATGGGGTAAGAGGTACCGGGCAGGATGCTAAAATTTGAGACTTAATGGTAGTAGAGGTATTGGTAATGGCAGAAAAGAGAAGACAAGTTCATAACAAGCAAGAGAGTTGATAAACAGATATCGGAGGCATGAAGAATTAGAAGGATGTTGTAAGTCACCAAGAATGATTACAGAGGGGGTAGGGGCACGTCGTAATATGTCTGACAATGGAGAGAAAATGACCTGAATTCTGTGGAAGGGACAGTGGGGCATATAATGAGATGCTATGCATTTCTGAGTACCTGGATCTTTTTTAAATATTTTATTTATTTGTCAGAGAGTGAGAGTGACAGAGCACAAGCAAGGGAGAGGCAGGCAGAGGCAGGCTCCCTCGGCAGGGAGCCTGATGCGGGACTCAATCCCAGGACCGGGATCATGACCTGAGCTGAAGGCAGATACTTAACCGACTGAGCCACCCAGGCATCCCTGAATATTTGGATCTTGAGAGAAGAAATGAACTGAGAGCCCAATATACAAGGAGGATATTTACCTCACTTTTAGGTTGGGGGGCGGGGCATGAGGATTGACAAGGAAACAAACCAGCTCCTCTTAAGAGAGCTGGGTGGTGGGGGCGAGGGTGCTGTCCTTCACCAAGTGTTGGTGAAAGGAACATTCAGAGAAGAGGTTTGTTGGCAGGGTCTGTGGATAAATGTGTAACAACATTTGTGTTCTCCGCGTGGGGGAAGGGGGAGTTCCCATTTGTAGTGCTGGTCAGTTTCTGTGCCATAAATACTCCTCCTCCCTCAAACCTATTTTAAGCTGCCCAACCTGGGATAGGGGGCAAGATCAAGGTGCTTCAAGTGAGGGAAGGTCTTCAGGCTCAACATTGAAGGCAGCACCAAGGAACACTCAGGTATCAAGACAAATGAGACTTTAATACGATATTTTAAAAAGGAATGAATTCATTAAATGAATGGAGACACTGATGCTACATATTGGTAACAGTTTGAAAAGAGTTAAAACAGGGTAACTGAGTGGGGAGTGCTTGGGAGTGAGGGAAGGGCTCCTTTGGTCTCTGAGGAGGCTCCACATTTCCTTAGCGATTTCAAGGACTCTGCGAAAATCTTGAAAGAGGTCTTGTTTGCTGCTGCAGTCCTCATCAGTTTCATCAGAATCTGGGCTCTGAATCACCACTGGAATCACAATCACAAGATTTTTGCAAGAAATGGGAGTACACTCCAACTCACTGCCTTTGCAGAGGCCTTCTGGAACCACATGATCAATCTTCAGGCAGTTTTTTTTTTTCTTTTGTTAAGAAAAAAGGAAAGCCCATTGTCAAAACAATTTGCCAAGCTTGAACATTTATGAGAATGAAGGCGTCATTAATTATTGTATGTGTTTTTAAATATTAGTTCTATGAAGGAAATACCTTTTCAATGCAATAAAAATCCATAAATGCACAATCTGGAGGGTGTTTTTATGTGTATTTTTCCAGGAAGGAGTCCAGAGCTTTCTTTCAGATCCTCATATGGATTCCTGAGCTCCCAAAGGTTAGGATGATCAGACAGCAGCCTCCAGAAAATGTAAATGATAAAAATACACACTATAAATCCACAGACCGCAAATGGTTAAGTGACTGTCCAAATTGAATAGTAAGACTATCAACAGATCTTTAATACTGCTTGGGGGAACATGTGTTTTGAGACTATATAATCACTTCTGATTGTTCATGCAGAAAAATCCCTAGCAAGTTTTATAGGAAGTAAAATTATAGTTGAGAAAATGTTCTAATTCCATGCTAACCAAGCAAGGAAATTCAGTTTTCTAAGAGAACATTTCTTGGTAAACCTAGTGGCTAGTAAAGGGCTATACCAGCTTTCTCTGTCTCTTCTTTCTTTCTGCTGCCTGAGTGTGTGTATAATGGCAGGAGCTCAAGCAGCCTGTTAGAACTGTGAGAACACATGTAAAGCTACAAGATAAAAAGAACCTGGATTCTTTAAATGGTGCCACTGCCATATCACACCTGGATTGCCTTCTTCCTTTTCATGATAGAAACAAAAAGAAAGAAAGAAGATAGATTCCATCTTACCGATACTACTGCTTGCCACAAATTACTTACATGACCTCACTTACACATCATAATCACCCAACGAGGCGGTACATACTGTTACACTGGTTTAATAGATGAGGAAGCGAAGACCCACAGAGGCTGAGTTGGGGGCAGGTTGAGTTCGACAGTCTGGCTCCAGAACCAGTGTTCTTCCTCCATACCAGGCATCTTCCCAAACACTGAAGAAGTATTAATTTAGGGGCACCTGGGTGGCTCAGTGGGTTAAAGCCTCTGCCTTCGGCTCAGGTCATGATCTCAGGGTCCTGGGATCAAGCCCCTCATCAGCCTCTCTGCTCAGCAGGGAGCTTGCTTCCCCTTCTCTCTCTGCCGACTTGGGATCTCTCTCTCTCTCTGTCAAATAAATAAAATCTTTTAAAAAAGAAGTATTAATTTAAATAATCCCCACTGGAAACTTTGAAGATAGTTACTGTTATTCCCCAAACCCTCCCCACCAGTTTGTAAAAGAGGAAATCGAGGCATGTACCACATGAAAAGTGCCACACATCACAGTCTGGGTGGGGGTTCCCTGTCTGGCACTCTGTGATATGGCCTTTCTCAGAGGCAGAGATGAACTCCTTGCCTTTAAGGACCATTATCTGGTAAAGGTTTATGAGCTGCTTTTATTCCACGAATAGATAATCTATCATTTGTGTAAACCCAGTTAAGCCCCTTGATTTAAAGCTGACATTGAAAGAAGCATCAACCTTATAGCATTGCCAAAGTCAAGACTATATATGGACATTGATTTTAGAGGCAAAGACAAAAGCTAATATTTGCAAAGGCTCTCTTCAGTGTCCTTTACAACAAATGTCAGAGAGGTAGCTTTGGTAGCAAAGCTTAGAAATATATCTACCCAAGTCATAAATGGATTTATTTATTTATTTATTTATTTATTTATTTATTTTTAAAGATTTTATTTATTTATTTGACAGATAGAGATCACAAGTAGGGAGAGACGCAGGCATAGAGAGAGAGAGAGAGGAGGAAGCAGGCTCCCCGCCAAGCAGAGAGCCCGATGCGGGGCTCGATCCCAGGACGCTGGGATCATGACCTGAGCGAAAGGCAGAGGCTTAACCCACTGAGTCACCCAGGCGCCCCCATAAATGGATTTAATGCCCTCACACACAAGAGTTAGATTTCTCTATTTTAAGAGTACCAGAGCTTGCTTGACAAAAAAAAAAAAAGAAAAAGGAAATGAAAAAAAAAAGAAACAACAAAACAGCAACAACAACAAAAACACATTAAATGATGTTCAAAGTGGCCGGTTAGCTCAGTTGGTTAGAGCGTGGTGCTAATATGATGTTCAGAAAAATGCCATCATGTATGTTCCTAGTGTGGAAATCTCTGGGCAACCGAAAGTCAAAATGGTCAACACATATTAGTCATGTTCTTTTGGAGTTTGAAAGTGACTGCTCTCCTTTTCCTGAGTTGAAAACATGCTGAGTAATAGCCACAAAAATTAGGCTCAGAGGGTTGAGCCTCTGCCTCCGGCTCAGGTCATAGTCTCAGGATCCTGGGATTGAACCCTGCATCAGGCTCTCTGCTCAGCGAGGAGCCTGCTCCCCCCACCCTCTGCCTGCCTCTCTGCCTACTTGTGATCTCTGTCTGTCAAATAAATAAATAAAATCTTTTAAAAAATTAGGCATATGAAAATCAAAATATCAGCTTTGTTTCCGACAAGGCTGAATTGGAAAATATGGTTTGAACTTGCCCCCTAGGACTGGATGTGCCCACCGGCATCAGGCAAAGCTTGACCACTGGGTCTTCCTCTCAGAGGCAGGACATTTACCTGATGGAAAATGCATGTAACCCAAAGACAGGGAGAGTATGAGCAAATCCAGAAAAGGCTGTGCCAGTCATGCACAATTCAAATTCAGGAAAAGACCAGAAGTCACCAAATAAGTCATTCTACCATCCTTAAAGAAGAGTAAGCGAGGGGATGGGTGAAAGGGAATGAGTGTTATCCTCTGAGGAGTTCCCAGGAGCAGAATGTCCTAGAATCTACAGAAATAGAGCAAAGAGGTCCTGCTAAGATGACTCCTGAGAAAGACAAGTGTTTTGTACAGCAAGGTGATGGGTAATGAAGAACCCAGATAGACACCCACCCCCATCCTGCTGCCTGGGGATTCCCAGTGCATGACAAGCGGTCACTAACAGCCAGCTTGGATGAGGGAGCCCATCTCATTAAAGGAGTGTCACATATAATTCACTTTTCAGTCAGAAATGGAGCCGCACCCCCCCCCGCCCCCGCAGCCAATTTATGTCCAGGTTTTATTACTTCACCTTGTAGGTGGGCATTATCTTACAGGTGATAATGTAAGATATGTAAGATAATGTAAGCCATATGTATGGCTCGGAGGGGTTGGGCGGCTTGCCCAAAACCATAGAGCCAAAAGGAGGATGGAGAATAAGTACCTTTAGAAAGCCCCTTCACTTTTCCCCTTGTTTCACTGCGGAAGAGAAAATCATCACCTTAAGAACATGAACCAGGTTGAGGGGGATGACGGGCCCTAAATGACACCATACGATTTCCTGGTAGGAGGAGTTAGAAGGTCTGTAAATAGAGAAGGGCCCAGGTGATGGAGTTATGGGTATAGGGTGACTTTAGTATTTCTTTTCCTGGCTCCTCTAACTGTCTGGAGCAGAAATCTTTTGTTTCTTCTTCCTGTGAGATCTTCAGAAAATTCGTAACTATGCAATACTCTTGAGTATCACCTAGCAGAGATAATACAAATCTGTCAGTTATAAATCTTAAATTTTTTTGAGATACAAGTTGGAAGCTTTGTGTTTAAGTTATAGAAGTTATAGGTTTCTTTCTTTTTTTTTTTTTTAAAGATTTTATTTGAGATAGCACACACAAGGAGGGAGAAGGGAGAAGAGCCAGATGCAGGACTCCATCCCAGGACCCAAGATCATGACCAAAGGCAGATTCTTAATTGACTGACCCACCCAGGTGCCCCCACAGGTACAGGTTCCTGATGGGCCAAGAAGGACTGAGGAGAAGCACTGTCTGGCTAGAAGAGACAAAGAAAGGGCTCTCAGCGGAAAATGAACAGGAAAGTCACTTTGATGAGGGAGCAGGAGGCTGGCTGAGGACAAAGCAAAAGCTGGCACCTTGCACCCCCTCTCCACCTGCTCCCGTCTGGTAGTGTGTGGAGCATTCCTCAGGCACCCCTGACCACCATAAACAAATAGTTCCCCTTGGTTTACAAATGTCCTAGAGATCTACAAACAAAGAAGTTACCTTGTGCTATTGATAATTTCCAGAGGCAAATAACTCAGTTCCTCAAGCCCTCCCCTCCATACACAAAACTGAAGGAGGCTGAGTTAGAAGGAAATGTAAATATAGTTAAATCTCTTCTGAACCTAAATCTCATTAACAAAGATGCTTGATAGCAGGATTGTGACATTCCGCCAGGAATCTCCCAACTATCTTGATATTAATGGCTTGCCAAAAGACAACATTGATCAAGCCGGAAGACCTCCAGGTATCCCTAAGACCTCCCAGATACTCCCTGCACCTTGTAGGCCCTCTTTAGCATATGAAAACTCCATTGAAACCTCCCTTCCCCTCACCTTCCCCCAACCGCAGGGTACATAACCTGCCATCCCTCACAACCCTGGACAGCAGCTCTTTCTCTCCACGGGTCCTGTCCCCGTGCTTTAATAAACCACCATTTTGCACCAAAGGTGTCTCAAGAATTCTTTCTTGGTCATCCGCCCCGGACCTCATCCCACGGAACCTCACCTAGGTTCTGGAACTTCATCAACTTGGTAGGACATGGGAGTGAGCAGTTCCTTACTTTCTTCATTTATTTAAAAATAAACACTTAGGATAACACTGAAGTAACTAATGGCTGATTAATTTCATCAAGAGTTATGCTTTTAGGGTGCCTGGATGGCTCAGTGGGTTAAAACCTCTGCCTTTGGCTCAGGTCATGATCCCAGGGTCCTGGGATCGAGCCTCACATCAGGCTCTCTGCTCAGCAGGGAGCCTGCTTCCCCCTCTCTCTGCCTGCTTCTGTGCCTGCTTGTGATTTCTGTCTGTCAAATGAATAAATAAAATCTTTAAAAAAAAAGAGTTATGTTTTTACAGAAAGAAGTTCTAGTTCTACTAGAGACTGTTAATACTCTGTCCCTCCTTTAATCCTAACAAGATTTTGCAAAGGTAGGCTATAACCGCTCTTGCTCTCTGTTTCATGTTTTGATTTTTGGCACATGAAGATCTTTGGGCTCAAAAAGATTAACTAACCTAAGTACACGGGTCCAAAACCAATGCTCCTTTCAACATACAATAATCTCTTCCAGCAACCAATACCCTTAAACTACATAGTTACAAAGAACAGTTCCCACACATTGTCTTAAGTCTTTCCCAGATCCTTTGAATTAGTCTTTGTTATGCTAGCTTTGTAGGTGAGAAAGCTAAAGCTTAACAAGTTACTTCTTAGAGCCAATAAAGAGCAGAGCTGATAATCAAATGCAGGTCTTCTGACACCCAACCTCAAACCTTGTCCAGCACACTGCCCCTGTGAAATCCGAGACGCATTCCTTTTCACCCACAGGAAGCCTTTGGATTTGAGTCATGACTTCGCAGAACAAAGCTGGCTGCCTAATGCCAGATCTGGGATTCATGTGCTCAGACTTTTTAAAAAAATCTACAAAGTAATTACCATTATCTTTTTTTTTTTTAAGATTTATTTATTTATTTGGGGGGGGTAGGGAGGGACAGAGGGAGATGGAAAGAGAGAATCCCAAGCCAAGTCCCCTCTGAGCATGAAGTCCTGCTTGGGGCTCCATCTCACTACCCTGAGATCATGACTTGAGCCGAAACCAAGAGTTGGATGCTTAACCAACTGAGCCACCCAGGCACCCCCCAGCATCATTATCTTTGAAGAATCCTTTAGATACAATTATGGATGGCATCTTCAGAGTGCATTATTAAAGATAACTTTACTGACTTAACAGAACCTTTGGTATCCATCCCTGTATTAGGGTTCTCCAGACAACAGAACCAATACACACAAAATATAAATATAGGTCGATATATAATAAAATGTAATATATAGAGCATAGATGCATAATGATATACTATAGATATTACAATATTTCTCTCTCTCTTGAGATACAAGGAATTGGCTCATGTGGTTATGCACTGCACAGAATCGGTACTTAGCAGTCCGCAAGATGGAGACCCAGGAGAGCCAATGACATAAGTTCTGCTTAGAGAGCAGAGGAAGACTGATGTCTCAGCTCCAGTAGTCAGGTAGGCAAAATTCCCTCTTACTCAGCCTTTTTAAAAAAATTCTTTTTCAGGTCTTTAATTGATTGCATGAGTTTCCTCCCCACCTCACCCCACCGCTGGAAGGGCAATCAACTTTACTTAGTCTAGTGATACAAAAGCAATCACCCTTATTGACAGACAAAAAATAATGTTTGATCAAATGTCTAGGCACCCTCTGGCCCAGACAAGTGAACGCCTGAGCTTAACCATCACACTCCCTAACAAATGACATTGATGAGCTTACCAGAATCTTCCACTGCGTATACTTCATTGGGCTTAGGAAAGGCGAGATCACTGGACAGTCATTATATTTGTAATATCTAGAAGTTAGTACGAGTTCTGTAACTTCTCTTTCTCTCCCACTCTCACTAGTTGGTTTCTTCACACATTTCCTGTACTAAGCCCTTTCATAATTCCACTGTCAGCACTTGTCCTTCTGAAAATAAATCTCACCAACAACGGAAGTTAGCATGGTTTAGAAAGTGCCGAGGGCCGGGACCCGGAAGACTGGGGTTTGGGTTCCACTAGCTAACCGAAGATGGAACCATAAAAAAAAAATGATAAAATGTCACTTTTTAAAATATAAAAATGTGGGGCACCTGGGTGGCTCAGTGGGTTAAGCCTTTGCCTTCAGCTCAGGTCATGATCTCAGGGTCCTGGAATCGAGTCCCGCATCGGGCTCTCTGCTCCGCAGGGAGCCTGCTTCCTCCTCTCTCTCTGCCTGCCTCTCTGCCTACTTGTGATCTCTCTCTGTCAAATAAAAAAAAATTTTTAAAAAAATATAAAAATGTCTGTTTCATGTCTCTGAATCTAATAATGGTGGTCGGAGTGAGTGTGTGATGCCTGTCCTCTCATGGAGCTCTCACAAAGCCGCTGTGAAATAGGTTTCTCATTACCTGTGTCTTACTGGTGAAAAAAATGAAGGTTCAGAGTAAGGCCACAAGCCTTTGTGTGGCCAAACTGAGAATCTACAGGTCTTTCTGTTTCCGTAGCCAACAGTCGCATTTGTGACATGACTGAGCCCCTTAGCAGACGTCATCTCTTCTATTTATCATCTGCAAGGAGAAATTCGGGATTTTCTTTTTTCTACTAGTTATTATCAAAGGAGAAAAACCTTGAAAACTGACAGAATGCATGAGTAGTGGAATAAAGATTAAAGGAGATCAAGGCAACAATTAGAAAGATAAAATGAGAGCATCAGATCTGGATACATGCAATAATTAAAATAGAATATTATGAGTGAAAGTAAAAATGATGACTATGAATGTGTGATATCAAAAAAATGTGTGATACCTTTTATACTCAAGATTCATTCGGTTATATTTTGTTTCTTAGTAAAAAGAAATATGTCTTGACCAACTACGACAGTGTGTGAATTGTTATAGACAACACAGACAAACAATGGATTCCTTTCTAGATCATTGTTTAGCTTCTTGCATTATCCAGATTGCAGGCTTCCCTATCTATGCAGGAAATGGGGCCAAGGACAAATCCTCCCCTTCTCATTTCTTTGAAGAAAGAGTTTTGGAAGGCACTGGGGATAACATAAGATGGAGACCCTCAGCCTCAGTAGGGAAGGGCCTCTATTCTTCCTGGGATTCAAGGCTTAGATGATCCCAATGAAGGCCTACCTGTCCCTCATAGGTCTAGTCATCCTTCTTCCTGCGGGTTGGGAGGGCAATGGGGAGCCTTCTCCCCAGTCCCATGTCTGCCACAGCCAAGACAAAACACTGTAAAAGTGTCCTCCTCCCTTTGTTCCCACTGTTAAAGTGTCCTTCTCCCTTTGTTCCCCTAGACCCTCTTTCAGGGCTGTCCAATATGGCAGCCCCTGTGGTGGGTGATATTTGATATATGTATCAACTAAGGGACCTGAGGGCTGCGGTTGTCATAAGCACTCGAAATAAGAGCACAGAAAGGCAGGCAGGGGTTCTCAAAGATGATGGGAGACATGACCAAAAAACACTTTTTTTCCCCCACAATAACAAATACTCTGATCAGCCTACAAAGTCTTCTTGTCTAATGTGCCCTCTCAGCCCCAGTCAGCTATCTGGAAGGAAAGGGAAGAGAGCCATTCATGGGTCTCAGATCACATAACACAGAGTCTTCACTCCTTCCTTGAATTAATTCCTAACATCCAGGATTGATTTTCTATAGGTGGGGAAGTAGTTATACTTTAGGTGGGAAAACAAAAGGGTCATATTTTAAAATATATTTAAAATAAGATTCTATTTGCCTCCTGCCTGGAAACCAGAAGCAAGAAGAAAACAACTTCGAAAGGGAGTAGTTCTGCTCAATTTCTTGAGTGTCCTTATTTCATCCCGTTTTTCTCATGTGTCTGTTCACCCTGTAATGCAATAAGGAAACCACCACAGAGGTTAAAAGTACAGTAAAGCCATAGAAGTGTGCAAAGTGGCAGGCTTAAACAAAACTAGATAAACCAAACCAAGTCAAATTAATATAGTTCAGCGGAGGTGTGTTGTACCGTGCCCCAGCCAGTGAGACCCTTTGGAGCTCACATCCTGGCATAGAGCAGACATCTAGAACTAACTGTGAGATAGTGTGACACAGGCAATAGAAAGGCAGAGTGGCTCAGTTGGTTAAGCAGCTGCCTTCAGCTCAGATGATGATCCTGCAGCCCTCGGATTGAGTCCCGCATCTGGCTCCCTACTAAGTGGGGAGTCTCCTTCTCCCTCTGACCCTCTCCCCTTTCACCTCTCTCTCTTTCATTCTCTCTCTCAAATAAATAAATAAAATCTTTTTTAAAAAGAAAGAAAGAAAGGCAGAGGTGGGAGAATGGGAAAGTTTACACAGAAGGGGTCCTATTTATACCTGGCCTTGAAGTTGGGCAACATCATGAAGAGTGTTGGGGGAGGTCGTTCTAAGAAGTGGTTACAAAAAGTAGGAAGGCATCTCAGCATGAATAAAGATATGGGGTTGGGAAATGGCAGGTATCTTGGCACAGATGGTCAGGGAGGCACTAGGGAAAGAGAAGGGATAGAGACGGTGGTGGAAAGGTAGACTGGTCCAGACTGCATAGGTCTTGAGTGTGGAGCAAAGGAGCTCTAACTTCATCTTGCAGACTGCTGTGGGAATGATCTCAGGAAATCAGAGTGTGTACATGGTTGAGCAGTGGTCAAGATAGTATCAGCAATGTTGCTTTAAGAAAGAACCATGGAATTTGTACTCAGTAAACGGATGGTTCTGTTTGCTCAGCACTGATTGTTGGGAGTAGACATACCATTGGTTATTACAGATGTCATTCTTTTGTTTGAATGTTGAGGTCATTTCTTTGTTTACTTCTTTTAGTGTTTTCTTAGTAGCTAGCAATAATTTCTAAAATTCTTGCCTAACTGAACTATGCCAGGGAATTGAAAAGAAAGGATATTTTTGTTCAAGCTTGGGCTGGAATTGTAAACTGTACTCAGGGGACTCTGGCACTGTGGTGACAAAGGCAAAAAACATTAGAGCTTCAATAGGAAGGAGGAACCTGGGGGACAGAATCAGGTTGCTTGGTCAACTTCTCCTCCCCACCTGAAGTTTTTCCATGCATTCACCAACAAACATTTATAAGTATATTTATTTTTATATTTTATGGTATTTTTATATGATATATGTTCAAAATAAACAACTTATAAAACTGTTCATATACAAGGCATCCTCTTCTCTACAAAAATTGTGTTCTTTCAACAAGGAGCATACTAAGAATGATCTATACCACATAACTTACATTCATATGAGTTTATTTTCTTCATTAACATATGCCTCAAGGGAGATTCTTGCCCAGGAAGATAAAAATGGCAGATAACTGTATTGTTCATTTCAGCAACATCCTAAAAGGCCTGCCAACTCTTTCATACAAAGCAGCAAATGGCAGTTTCCCCAAGAGTCTTTGAAAACTATCCTCAAAATCTTAACCTTGTGGGAACCACCAAACCTAGTCTGTTCTGTCATCATTTTTCCCCCAGTTCTAAACTGGTGCCAATCACCACCCCTTCCTCCTTCAAAAGACCAGACTCAACATCTCAAGAACTATCCCAACTTTGCCTTGTCTCTCCTCTGAGATGCTAACAAGACTTCACAAAAGCAGCCCTCCCCTTACTACCATAAGCCTAGTCTCATCGGCAGGTTGTTTGGTGTGATTTGGGGGACCCAGCATCCCAAAGAAGCTCTTCTCTTAAATTGGCAGACCTGTAAAGGTTTGAGTTAGAAAACTTTATGTGGAAAAAATTTTAAAGAATTGAATTACTGAAGGGCAACCTTACCTAAGAATTAGCTCACTATAGTAGGAACAAATCAGATGACTAGGAAAGAAAAGCACAAGAGAGATATAGAGAAACTAGTAAATCAGGCAATTGGTAACAACACACAAGAAAAAGCCGAATAAGTTTAGGGAGTTGGATCTTTTTGGAAAATGATGAGACAGATTCATTTTTTAGTGAACAAATACTGTAATTATTATCCAGTTACTAAGAATAAGTTGTGGATTAAGCCATAAACTTGGTTTGTTTCAAGAAAACTCGAAATACCCCAGCAGTATGAAAATGTAGGGAAATGGATCTTGCTTGGATTTTGGCCCTTGTAATACGGTAGTGCCAAAACAAATATTTAAACAGGTCAGTTTAATAGTTTCAGTGTCAATAAGGTTTTATTGCTTACAAATTAGCCCAACATTTTTATTTCAATCTGCCTGAGGTTTAACACATAATATATAAGGACATGTTTGCAAATGTATAAAAATAGAAATTTGAATATGCAGAAACAAATGTGTTCTCACAAATATGATCCAAAGATTTTTAGTGTTGTGAAAACATGTAAGCTTAGATTTGGTTTAAAAAATTCAGTGCAAGTTGGAGTTTCTTCCTCTTCAGCTGTAAACATGTTTGAGCATAATTATAATAAAGCTTATGCAGAACTGAGAGAACAGTGAAAATTAATTGTAAATTAAACATTGCTTTTGGATTTCTGAATCAAGTAATTACTTTTTGAACAACTTCAAATTTAAATTTTCTATCAACGTTGACATGACCCAGTTAGGAAATGTTTTCAAGACAGTTTCTTTGCAGGCGAATCATTTAAATTCATACCAGCCGATGATACAATGCTGTCAAGAATGTTGAACTTCGGGTGCCTGGGTGGCTCAGTGGGTTAAGCCACTGCCTTCGGCTCAGGTCATGATCTCAGGGTCCTGGGATCGAGTCCCGCATCGGGCTCTCTGCTCAGCAGCGAGCCTGCTTCCCTTCCTCTCTCTCTGCCTGCCTCTCTGCCTACTTGATCTCTGTCTGTCAAATAAATAAATAAAATCTTTTAAAAAAAAATGTTGAACTTCTACTAGTTGAAGAATTTTGTTACATCTTGATATGGGAAAAAGATAATGAACGGTCTTTTTGGATTTTGATGAATTCATATGTGGATGCTTTCTTCCAAAGTAGAATCCTCCCACTGGAAGGGGAGAGCCTGAGTTGTTCATGTAGTATTGTCCATTTGAGAAATTGGGTTGGTATTATCAGACCATATAGAGTTAAAGTATGACTGGAATATGCAAGATGTTTTTAGAGGGTTCAGGACCAAAACAATGTTCATAACAATCTGAGACAGAGACAGCGTTTTCTTTTTTCACTCTTATTCTCTCACAAGCGAAAAGTGGGGTTTCCAAGAGGCTACACCACACACAATATTGCAGCAGAGCAAATGCAAAGGAAGACATGAGAATTCTGGTGTCTTCTATGAAACTCTCCATTGAAGAGTTTAGTAAAAATGTGAAGAAAATGCCACTCTTCCCACTAAATTTTGTTTTGGGAAAAAAAAGTCATATTTTTGCAAAAAAAATGTTCTTTGTATGCAATGGGGGTTTTCTTATCTTTCAGTGAAGGAACACATGACTATTTTCTAAATTTCATGGTTTTTATTTCTAATACAGTAAATATTGCTTCATGTAGTCCCCATTAAAGTAAAGCTCTTTGGGGTTCTCAATAATTTTTAAGAGTGTAAAGGGATCCTGAAACCAAAGTTTGAGAACCACTGCCATAAAGTTTTTACTACTGTTCCCCAGCCAGGGAGAAATCATTTGCAGCATCCATAATAGTGGTTCACATAACCCAGGAAAAAGAATTCTGTTCTTGATGAGGTCAGAGATTTGGAAGGCAGTTTGACAATCTGCTGGACAATCGCAACAATCATAATGTCTTTACTATAAGCTCCATAGAACTCCTGGAGCCATTCTTGCTAGTCTTTTGCTTGCAGGCAGTTTCATGTGCAGTTCTTTAAATTCAGAAGACAGTACCATATCTTGCCTAGTTTATTTTCCAAGCACATCATCCCTCGTTCTTTTGAGGATTCTCTGTCTGACCTGGTTTCTAATTTTCCCATTATGTAATTCAGTTTTCCATGGGCTCAGCACAACACAACAAGAAAAGAGAATTTCTCTGGAAAGGATGTAACCAGAGCCAAGTGCAATGAGGCCATCACCTTCCTCGATTTTGTCATTCTATTTTTCGTACTATTTCATCTTATGGAATTGCTGGTGGCAAATCCTTCTTTCTTTTTATTCTGAGTTTCTCCAAGAATCAGTGTTCATGCAATAGATTCTTTAAAGCCTAATGCCCTTTCAAACCTCATTGTGTTGGGTTTGGTTCCAAATTTTAGCCTATCATAGTTTTTTAAATCTTCCCTTACATCGGAAGTGGCAACACTTTATTCCATTATCTCCTTCCATTCTTGGAGTAAGGCGTTGGAGTATGAAATTTCAAAGCAAGCGAACAAGCAACAATTTGGTGTTATGTTAAAAACAGAGACATTTGGGCGCCTGGGTGGCTCAGGGGGTTAAGCCTCTGCCTTCGGCTCAGGTCATGATCTCAGGGTCCTAGGATCGAGCCCCACATCCGGTTCTCTGCTCAGCGGGGAGCCTGCTCCCCGCCCCCCGCCCCCGCCTCTCTGCCTACTTGTGATATCTCTCTGTGTGTCAAATAAATAAATAAAATCTTAAAAAAAAAAAAGAGAGAGACATTTAAGGGGCACCTGGGTGGCTCAGTCAGTTAAGCTATCCTGGCCTTCAGATGAATTTATCTCACAGGAAATCTTAATAACTTAAGATAACTTAATAACTTTCAGGTCTCTTGGCTTTGTGGTATCACAGGTGACATTGTTTGGTGCCTCACCTGCCAAGGCAAAGGGTCCAAGCTCTTCAGAGTGTCTAGCAATCGCATGATAGGAGAGCATGGCCATGTGTGTCCCATTCAGGTCATTTTAACACCTCAAATTTTTACGCTGAAAATCCACAATCAATGTGAAAAACTTAGCTACCAAACTGACCAAAGATGCGCAAGATCTATACAATGAAAATTATAAAACACTGCTGATAAATTCACTGGTTAGAAGTCTCGATATTGTTAAGATGCTATTTCTCCCCAATGTGACGTCTAGGTTCAATGGTGTCCTATTCAAAATCCCATCAGATTTTTTAACAAACTGGTGGACTTTAACAAACTGAGTCTAATATTCACATGGAAAAATCTAGAATGGCCCAACAACTGGGAAATCTAATAAAGTTGGAGGATTAACACTGATTTTTTTTTAAGATTTTAATTTTTTTAAGTGATCTCTATACCCAGGGTGGGGCTCGAACTCATAACTCTGAGATCAAGAGTTCCACACTCTATCAACTGAGTCAGCCAGGTGCCCTAACGCCAACTGATTTTAAGATTTATTATGAAACTACAGTAATTAAGACAGGGTGGTATGGTTTCACAAGCTGAAAAAAGAGAACATCTTCTTGACTGCATGTCAGGGAAGGGTTTCTTCTTTTCCTTTTTTTTAAGATTTTATTTATTTGACAGAGAGAGATCACAAGTAGGCAGAGAGGCAGGCAGAGAGAGAGGAGGAGGAAGCCAAGCAGAGAGCCCAATGTGGTACTCGATCCCTGGACCCTGAGATCATGACCTGAGCTGAAGGCAGCGGCTTAACCCACTGAGCCACCCAGGTGCCCCAGGGAAGGGTTTTTTTAGAGAAGATACAAAAGCACTAAATGAAAAGATTGGTATGTTTGATCACATTAGAATTAAGAATGTCTTTTCATATAAACATATTATAAAGAGCACACAAATCCAGGCTTCCAGAGTGTTAGAGGATATTTGCGAAACACACAAAGAACTATTATCCAGAATATAGAAAGGCCTCCTACTAATCATGAGGAAAACAACCACCACATAGAGAAAATGGGCTAAGGCTGGAACAGATAGTTAAGAAAGCTAGAGATCTCAGTGACCAGTAAACATAACAAAAAATACTCAACCCCTTTAGTAATCTGTGAAATCCCAATTAAAATCACAACCAGATACAATCACAAACCTTCCAGATTAGCGACAATGAAAGAACCTGGTGGTATTTACTGTTGTGAACAACGTAAGTTTTCAGAGACAGCTGGAGAAAGCATATTGGTGCAGTCACTTTGGAGAATGACTTGTTATTATCCAGGTAAGTTGAAAACATGTTATATTTGCACCTCAGCAATTCCTGTCCTAGAGGAACTCTTACATATATGCAGTCCAGTGTCTATGTATGCAAAGATGTTCATAGCAGCATTGGACGTAACAGCAGAAACCTAGAAACTCAAATGCGTATCCCAAATAGATTGGAAAAAGCCATTGCAGTGTACTTACACATGGGATACTAAGTCAAAGTGAATATAAAGAAATCAGCCTTACAAGAACATGAATGAAATGAAGCAAGCCAGAAAATGATACATATTTCTTAATATACAAATAAATTCTTAATGCCACTTTTCAAAGCACCCCCTACGGGCATTTTGCTGCTTTTGCAGACCTCATTGATGTCCTCTGGAAGCTTGCTCTCTTGTTGTAACGTTCTCAATGCCATCTGTCTTCAAGGAGCCAGAGGGAAGCTGAGTTCCATGTTGAAATGGACAGAACTTCTCTGCCTACTATCTTGTACTTGTCACTTGGGCCCTGAAGCATCAGTGTATGAGCCCTGAATCTTACAAAGTCTCTCACCAAAATACCTTCAATGTTTACTTCTAACCTCTTCCTCCAAAGGGGCTCAAACCTACCTGCCATGTTCGAGATGGCAGGAACAAGTGAGGGTTGTGGGGGACAGTGGGGAAATGCCACACTCTCTTGGTTGCTTGTGGAAAACAAATACCCTGGGGGCACCTGGGTGGCTCAGTCGGTTAAGCATCTCTCTTGGGCTCAGGCCGTGATCCTGGAGTCCTGGGATCCAGTCCCACATAGGCTCCCCGCTCAGTGGGGCATCTGCTTCTCCCTTCCCTCTGCCTTTCCCCCCTACTTGTGCTCTCTCTCACTCTCTCTCTCAAATAAATAAATAAAAATTTTAAAAAAGTAGAAAAGCAAATAAATAAAATAAGCATATCCTGCCCTCTTCTTTACCTCCAAATAAAAAAATAAAATATCTATAATAATTCCCAAGACCCTAGCTCAGTTGCACAAATACAATTTTCATGGTATCTTATGGAGATAGAGTGATTTTTTACTCCAACTCTTTTTTTTTAATTATTTATTTTATTTGACAGACAGAGACCACAAGTAGACAGAGAGACAGGCAGAGAGAGAGAGGAGGAAGCAGGCTCCCCGCTGAGCAGAGAGCCGGATGCGGGACTGGATCCCAGGACCCTAGGATTATGACCTGAGCTGAAGGCAGAGGCTCTAACCCACTGAGCCACCAGGCGCCCCTACTCCAACTCTTAATCTAGTTTTGTTCATCTAATTTCTGTGCTTATATAAAGACAACTAAAGATAGAGGCTAGAATTACAGAAATGCGCTGCATTGAATGTTTGCTTACTTTTCTGAGGGAGAGAAAATGAGCTGCTTCTTCATTCTGCAATAAACACGGGATTGTTTTGAAATCTCGACTCTACGTTTTCTGCTCACCCCTGTCAGTTTTCTGATGCTGCTCCCAGACTGGGCCTAGCTTGACCTGAGGAGCAGGTGCAGTGAGCTGCAGAGGCAGCTGGGAGGACAGAGAACGTCATTTCCCCTTCCCTGCCCCCTTATCACTCACAGCTGCTGTGGGCTCAAGCTTTAGAAACTTTATTCTGCATCTTAAACAATCCCCAGTGAATGGAACAGGGTTATCTTTGGGGGACAGTGTCTCCCTAGGCCAGCCTAAGCCAGGCTGATCTGTCCCCCTCCCCACCCGCAGCAGGAGATGGCAGTCCGCACTTTCAGGGGTGTCCTGAGGTTTCTATCAGAGTCAGGCTTAGCCTCTGGCATTCTAGCAACGAAGCCTCAGCCTCCCTTGTGCCTGGCTGCAGATTTATGGCGTGCCCAAGGGGGCTCTTCACACCCAGCGGGCACTTTTTTTTTTTTTTTGAAGATTTTATTTATTTATTTGACAGAGAGAGATCACAAGTAGACAGAGAGGCAGGCAGAGAGAGAGAGAGGGAAGCAGGCTCGCTGCTGAGCAGAGAGCCCGATGCGGGACTCGATCCCAGGACCCTGAGATCATGACCTGAGCCGAAGGCAGCGGCTTAACCCACTGAGCCACCCAGGCGCCCACCCAGCGGGCACTTTAAATCCCCAGTAAAACGTACTGATTTGACAAGTCTGGAGGCCATCAGCAGAGTCTGGCTCTAGGTCACCACCTAGCCCCAGGATCACTCTATGGTTCCTTTAAAGAACTCTGGGTAACACCCACCTGGAGGTGGGCGATGGCAGGAGATGTGGAGCGGTTCTTATACATCACGTGCTGTGTTTGACTGATCATGGTGCGCTAATGCTAACCCATAAGAGGAAGGCTATGAAAGTGATCAAGGGGGGCACCTGGGTGGCTCAGTGGGTTAAACCTCTGCCTTCGGCTCAGGTCATGATCTCAGGGTCCCGGGATCGAGCCCCGCATCCCGGCTCTCTGCTCAGCGGGGAGCCTGCTTCCCCCCTCCCTCGCCGCCTCTTTGCCTACTTGTGATCTCTCTCTGTCAAATAAATAAATAAAATCTTAAAAAAAAAAAAAAAAAAAGAAAGTGGGGGTGCCTGGGTGGCTCAGTGGGTTAAAGCCTCTGCCTTTCGCTCAGGTCATGATCCTGGGGTCCTGGGATCGAGCTCCGCGTTGGGCTCTCTGCTTGGCAGGGAGCCTGCTTCCTCCTCTCTCTCTCTCTCTGCCTGCCTCTCTCCCTACTTGTGATCTCTGTCTGTCAAATAAATAAATAAAAGAAAGTGATCAAGGGAGCCATAGAGATGCCATACTGAAGTTCAGACGCTGCCTGCGTCCTGAAGGAAGCACAGATTTTATTAAAAAGCCATGGTTGGGGGCTCCTAGGTGGCTCAGTCATTGAGCGTCTGCCTTCGGCTCAGGTCATGATCCTGGGGTCCTGGGATGAGCCCTGGATGGGGCTCCCTACTCAGCGGGAAGCCTGCTTCTCCCTTTCCCACTCCCCCTGCTTGTGTTCCCTCTCTCACTGTCTCTCTCTCTGTCAAATAAATAAAGAAAAATCTTAAAAAAGAAAAAAAAAAGCCATGGTTGTAGACAGCTCGGGCACTTAAGTTGTTGAAGATTCTGACTCAGTGAGCCCAGAGTGGGGCCTGGAATGCGGCCTCTCCGACAGAATCCCAGTTCTGGCTGATGCCTCCACTCCCCCAACCATACTTTGAGAAGCAAAAGGGGAACAGAGCGGGGAAGCCGTGAGGATTCAAAGACAACATTTTCCAGCTTCTGAACGTGGCCATGGTCTAGCTCTGGGACCTGGGCTTGAGTTGCAGGTTGTGCTCCAAAAGTCCTTCCCCATGGCTGCCCCGGGAGGCTTGTTCAGAGCTCCTGCCACGGAGTCTGCGGGAAAGCCGGGTGCGCGGGCATGTGCTGCCCCCTGCTGGGCCTAGTCGGGCGTGCGCGGTCGGCGCCACCGGGGTGCGACGTGGAGTTTTTAGCCACACCTGAAACTGCGGGGCCAGGTGAGTCCCAGAAAGGCGTTCGGACCATTCCTTCCGCTTTGCAGGTCTGTTCCATACCAGACCCGTAGCCGTGCACGGCAGCTGCTCTCCGGATTGGGGGTCCGGCCTGCGAGGGGCCCTCACGGTCATGGTGTCCTGGGTGGTGGGTGTGGCCGAGCGACTTGGGAGTTCATTTCGCAGGAGACAGGGAAGGACAATGTACGCGCAAACGGCATCCGGAGCCATCCTGAGAGTGACAACCCCCAGGCGGGCAGCATTTACCGAGCCCAGCGTGGTGAGCCACAGGCCGCCCTGACGGTGGGACAGAAGGTGCTGGAACCTCGGTGGTGGCACGTGCCGCCTCACGCAGGGTCCCCAGGTCGTGTCCTTCTCTCAGGAAAGAGGGCAAAAATAATCTGCTCTTTTGATTAGTTCGGGCTTTTTATTTTATGTGTTTATTTACTTCTTAAAGATTTATTTACTTGAGAGAGGGAGAGCGCAAGCAAGAGAGCACAAGGAGGGGGTGGTTGGCTGTGGGAGAAGGAGAGAGACTCTCACCTGAGCCGACTCCTCCTTGAGCACAGAGCCCCCTGCGGGGCGCGATCTCACAACCCTGAGATCATGACCTGAGCGGAAACCAGGAGTCCCGTTCTTAATGGACTGCACTACGCAGACAGCTCAAGTTCTCGCTTTTTATAGAAAAAGTTTCCTACCCCCAGTTTAGTTCCTCAGCTGTGTGGTGAGACCACAAGCATCCTTTATAATTTTCTTTACATCCATTTGTACATTGAGTTTTTTTTTTTAAATATTTTATTTATTTATTTGAGGAAGAGAGAGAGAGAGGAAGACAGAGCACAAGATGAGGGGGAAGAGGCAGAGGGAGAAGCAGGCTCCCCGCTGAGCAGGGACACCATGCAGGACTCCATCCAGGACCCTGGGATCATGACCTGAGCCGAAGGCAGACGCTTAACCAGCTGAGCCACTCAGGCGGCCCTGGGTTTATTCTTTTGTAGGTATGAAATATGATATAAATTTTAAAACTAAAATAAAATATCAAAGAGTACTTTCTATTTCCATGTAATGCAAGATTCTGAGAATGTCCTAAGAGCCCTCTGGACTATTAGAACACACCTTTTGAAAAACGAGTTTTCTTTAGTATTGTTTCTCAGTGTGCTCTGTAGCTTGAGGATGATCTACAGACAAAGAAGGCTAAGAGTGGAAGGATAATGCTCCATGATCAAAAAGTCTTAGAACAACCACATATTATACCTTTTCTTCAAGATTCATAAGCACATGCCTAGTGTATTAAAGACTCTGATAAGTCCTGTAGAAAAGAGACCTATTTAAATTCATTTAACCTAGAATTTTCAAACTTTTTTGAATGCATCCACTGGTTTTGTTTGGTTTTGTTTTTTTTTTTTTCTTTTTCACATAACAGCTATTCCACAGACCACACTTTCAGAAGTCCTCTCACACTATCTGATGGTAGTGGGTAAGAGGAAGAATGAGCCAAAGGGAAGCAAAAGGCCACAGCAATGGTCTTAGGTGATTCCATACCATTCTGAATTGAAGCAGAGTCTTGGAACAAAGGGTATGGATTGAAAGAGAAAACATGTTAAAGGAAGAGTCAACAGTGCTAGAACTATATTTGGATATGAGGTAGGAAGCTGGGAGATAGAGCAGGATCGTTGTACATATGTTTGTATTGGAGTGACTGGGGATGGCTAAAATAGGAAGGATTGTGGGGATATAGTCTGGGCCAGTTCATCAGCCGGGTAGACTACGGCAGACCTGATGAGACTGTCTGCATGTGTTCCTGACATTCACGGAAAGGTGGGGAAGTAGATGACCTAGAATCGTCATAGATCGTTGGCAGCCTATTGAAGAATGAAGCAACCTTGATTCTCCTCATGCAGGAGAGAAGGCAAAACTCATCCTGTCCTTTTTTTTTTTTTTAAAGATTTTATTTATTTATTTGACAGAGAGAAATTACAAGTAGACAGAGAGGCAGGCAGAGAGAGAGAGAGAGGGAAGCAGGCTCGCTGCTGAGCAGAGAGCCCGATGCGGGACTCAATCCCAGGACCCTGAGATCATGACCCGAGCTGAAGGCAGCGGCTTAACCCACTGAGCCACCCAGGTGCCCTCATCCTGTCCTTTTGATAAGCTCATCATGCCTATCTCCAAGCATACACTGCTTTGCTTCATGACTTTTTTTTTCTTCTGTTTCAAGACATTTTATAGATTGGTTTTTATTACGTAATGGAATGGCCAAGGAATTTCTCTTAAATATCCCACGTTTTATGCTGTGACCCAAGGTGAAGGGTGGTGTTTGTGCGAAATGTGTAATGAGGGGTTTGCATCTGCTAAGTTTTGTCCTTTGTGTTTGAGCAGAATGTTGAAAGCAAGGCAACATTCTTTGACTATTGGACTCCAGCTTAGTCTTGAGAATGTCAAGTGAGTCAGGTTCACTGAGCAAGGTCAAGCGATAAGATAAGGACAAAACTATGAGAGAGAAAAAAAGTGTATGTGGGCTCTTGGGTCTGGGAGGTGAGCAGAGGGAGCTGCCAGTGCCCTTGGAAATTCCCTGACAGCCTTGCCTTGGGGGCCAGCCCCTGCTGCCCTTGGGATGACCACGACAGTAACACAGTGCAGACTGCTGTTGTGTGGGCAGTCTACTACCTCTTAACCCAGTCCAGTCTCTCCTAAGTACCTGCTTCTGACTTAATGTCTTCTGCTCTTAGGAAGATTTTCCCCGAACCATTTCAGAAGAAGGCCTGCTTTTGAGATTCTTAACAAAACAGTATCTTAGATTCATGCTTTCATTTGACCGACACACATCCCTAGACTGTAACCTATGTCGTACAGTCTGCCTCCCGAGGTCTTACCAGTCTGAGGGTGCACGTGAGCACCAGGACCACCAACACGACCACCCCCTTGCTCCTGTTCTGAGCTTCCCAGACCTGCTCAGCACACACAGCCTGCTTGTCTCCCTCCAGTGGGGTCCTCGGTCCCCTGTCCTGTCCAGGGAAGGGGAAAGGTCCAGCGGGAGTGTGCACACACCAGGCTTGCCCCCTGGCCTTGAAAATTATTAAAAGTGATGATTAAGCACCTCCTCTTTGGCAGTGAAAAGAGCAGCATCCGATTAAATGGAAGTGCCCTGTGAAATTCGATGATCTGAAGGCTGGCATGTAGGAGACCGGCGCTGCAGAACACCCTCAGGCCCACACACCTGTCCCTCTACGGTATCACAAGGTGGGAACTATTGGTAAAGGGGGCAAGGGGACTGGCATCTTCAAAGGAGGCAGTCTTTGTGCTAAGGGCTCTACTTTATTTTATTTCAGAAGAGACTTTCCTTAATTGAACACAGATACTCAGCAAAGAAAATGTTTGATCATTACCAAAAGTGTCGGGGGTGGGGTGAGGTGTGGGTACCACCTTTCTGAGACCCGTCCCCAACAGGTCTTGCTCTTGGTGGGCGACTTCAAGACCAACACTCCTTGACCACTAGGGGGCAGAACAGAGTCGGTAGCGGTTTCCTATTGCCCTGCCTCTGCCCTGTCTCGCATCCTAGTCTTCTCCCGCAATCCTACCACAGCTGCGGAGGGGAGGCTCCTTCTGACCTCTGGCCACGTAGCCCCAGCTCTGGAGTTAACGGTGTTGGGATGGCAGGGTTTGGGAGGAATGTACCAAACCACCAGCATCTAGGTATGGAGCTGCTGCGCTCCTCCTAGGCTGATCTATAATTCTTCATGCATCCAGCCCGCAAGAGGCCTGTTGCCAATTCCCTGTATAACACCGCGGTGCCCTCTGAGGGCTCTGGGAGCCCTGTCGTGGGGCCCAGCCACTCTTTCCAGCCCCTTTCCTGCCAACCACCGGACCATATATTTTTCTCCCCTTGAACCGTTAATACACGATCTAGGAATGGGATTCCTCTGATCATAGGTCAACTTCTTTTAAAAGGGTGTTAGATTCTGCATTTTAATGCCATAAAACCTTGACACCCATATCCATTAGTGTACTGACATATAATTTTTTCCCCTTGCAGTATTTTTTTTAAGATTTCATTTATTCATTTATTTGACAGAGAGAGAGAGAGAGAGAGCATGAGAGAGGGAACACAAGCGGAGGGTGTGGGGGTGGGGGTGGGAGTGGGAGAGGGAGAAACATTCTCCCCGCTGAGTAGGGAGCTCAATGCGGGCTCTATCCCAGAACCCTGGAATCAGGGCCTGAGCTGAAGGCAGATGCTTAACGACTGAGCCACCCAGGTGCCCCTCCCCTTGCAGTTTTATTGAGATATAATTGGCATAAGCTTATGTGCACAGCATAATGACTTGACGTACATATATATTGTGAAATGATGACCGTAATGGGTTTGGTTAACATCTATAACCTTATACAGTTACAAAAACAGTGTTTTGCCTTATGACAAGTGCTTTTAGGATAGACTCTCTTAGCAACTTGCAAAAAGAGCATTGTTAACGACGGCATTGTTAACCACACCATTGTTAACTCTAGTCATCCTGTTGTAAATTACATGCCCAGGACTTATTTATCTTATAACTGAAAATGTGTAGCCTTTGACCTACGTTCCTCCAATTCCCCCTCCGCCCTTTCCCCTCTGCCTCTGGCAACTGATCTTATTTTTTGATGAGCTTGAGGGTTTTTTGGTCTTTTTTTGTTTTAGATTTTTTAGGTTTTTTTAGATTCCACGAGTAGGTGAGAGCATACAGGATTTATCTTTCTCTGTCTGACATATTTCACTTCATGTGTTGCCCTCAAGTTCCGTCCATGTAGAACAGAGCCTGTGGCTTTCTTTTAGTGGTCCGTCTTTGTGAGGTTTTGGTAATAGGGTCTCAATGAATTCTTGGGAGAAACTATGGAGTTTTTCTTCTTTTTATGGTGCTGGAAGCATAAAAACATAAGGGAATTAATTCATTTGTTCAAGGTTGTAAGTGAATTCGCTTATAAAACCCTTTGGACTTGTCGTATTTTAGGGACTGGGAGCAAAGGAGATACTGTTCTTGGACAAATTTCTCATTTTCTCCATAGTTATGTATACAGTATAGGTTAGGTTTCCTATTCCTTTTTAAGTACATTTTAGCAACCTATACCTACATACTTGTCACAACTTAAGTTGGATTAGAATGGAATTGTGTCAAATAATTTCAAAAATTGTACAATTTTTGTACAATTTCTAGGGGTATTTTTTGCTTATTTATTTCTATGTAGGAGTATTTGTAGGAAGTATCACTTCCTTGATAGTGAGAGGTATTGTCCTTTTTTTAATTTTTAAAAAAGATTTATTTTTTGAAAGGTATTGCTCTTTTACCCTTGTTTGTCTCTTAAAAACATATCAAATAGATTTAGATTTTTTTTACTGAATTTGATAGGCCTTGATCATGCACTGAATTAATCATACACATTCAGTAAATAGTTATTAAGTATAATCCTCAAGGGACACCAGAGGATCATTTTGCCGGATTTAGTGACTCACATGCATTAGTACAATTTCAGAAGGATTATAAACTCTCTGTAAGGGTTACTCTGCGTAATAATAAATGGTGAATAAGACAGAGTCCTTGCCCATATAAACACAGCAGTTTACTTTGACTTTTAATAGGTGAGCTCAAAATATTTATATCTATTACAATAAAGATGAGTTTTACCAAATATCTGTTATCTAACCTTATTTTCGTTTTGTCACGCTTTCCTGACGTTTTCCAGATTGACAATGCTTCCTTTCTTCCTGATGGCTTCAATGTTCTATAGTCCATTCATTCACTGAATATTTGCTTAAAGAGCAAAGTGGGTCTCCGTGCAGTCGGCAGTCTTGGACAGCTTTCACCTGCCGTTTATTTAACTGAAGTGAGATTTTGCATGCTTGTGGAGCTCCTTGGCTTAAGGCACATTCTCAGACAGGACTGTTTGAATGGGAAGTTTGCCAAATACTGGGGTCGAATGGGATGTTGTGACTTTTGCTTGGATACTCCCTCCTTCAGCTTTTATCCCAAATTTCTCCTCCAGGGAACTTCCCACTATCGGCCACCCTGGATAGTAGCAGTTGCCTACAAAGAAGAACTAGGAGGCCAAGCTTGGGGGGAGAGGGGTAAGTAACTCCCTCAGGTAAGTAATTCCCTCAGGACATGACAAATAATAGGTACAAAGTAACCAGGAAGACATTGCTATTCGTTACTTTATTTTTTTTTTAAGATTTTATTTACTTATTTGACAGACAGAGATCACAAGTAGGCAGAGAGGCAGGCAGAGAGAGAAAGAAGAAGGCTCCCTGCTGAGCAGAGAGCCCAATACGGGACTCGATCCCAGGATCCTGAGATCATGACCTGAGCCGAAGGCAGAGGCTTAACCCACTGAGCCACCCAGGCGCCTCGCTTAAAAAAAAAAAAAATTTACTGACTTAAACTTTAAAGTAATATTTCAGGCTCTGGAGCCTACTCCGTTGAAGACTCAGGCTTTCACGAACCTCCGTTATTCCTTCATTTGTTCACTCATGAAGTATGTCTCGAGCACCTCCTGTGGACAAGGTCCTCGCTCAGGCAGTGGGGTGATGGTGGCGAGCAAGACAGACAAGATTTCTTCCACATGGTGTTTTCATGTGGCCATGGGAGAAAGAAAGCAACCTGTGAACACACATTAACGCAGATTCTAATACTCTGATGGGAGAAATCCACTGAATGTGAGGTAGAGAGTCTTTGGGGGGAGAGGGTAGGCCTGCCTCTTTGCTCGGGCTGTCAGGGAAGGAGGCCTGTCAGCTCAGGGGAGACATGTGAGGTAAGCCCTGAAGAGAGAAGTCAGCCCTCCAGAGAGTCAGTACGTGATCTCAGGCCGAGGGAAAAGCAACAGCAAAGGCTTTAGGACCCGAAAGAGCTTGGAGTCCTTGAGAAATAACAAGCGAGTGTGGTACATGATGAGCAAAGGGAGCGTGGCCCAAGACGAGGTCAAGAAAGCAGTCAGGGGGCAGAGAACAGAGGCCTTGGAGGCTCAGAAGTCTGTATTTTTCTGTCAGAGCAGTGGGAACTCATTGGATTTTTAAGCAGGGGGGAACATGATCCGTTCTCATTGGGAGACGGGTGGAGGCTGGAGAATGATTTATAGCAGCGGTTTTTCGTCTCTAGCGTGTGTCGGAGCCACGGGGAGGCCCGTGAGAACAGACTGCTGGGCCCCCCATCCAGTGTTTCTGAGTCAGCAGGCAGGTCTGGGGTGGGCCCCCAGAGTGTGCGATTCTAGCAAGCTCCTGGGTGCTCCGGTCTGAACTGGGTCCCTTCCAGATTCCGATGTGGAAGCCCTGACCTCCAATGTGATGGTATTAGGGTCTGGGGCCTTCAGGAGGTACTTAGAGGTTTTGATGAGGTCCTGAGGGTGTGATCCTCATGGCAGGATTAAGGCAAGAGACACCAGAACGTGTGCTCTCTCTTTTTCTCCGCCCTGTAAGGACACAGTGAGAAGTCAGTGGTCTGCCAGCCAGGAAGCGAGCCTTCCCAGAACCCAGCCATGCCAGCACCTTAATCTTGGACTTTGGCCTCCAGAGCTGTGAGAAATCATTTCCGTGGTTTGAGCCCCCTGGTCTGTGATATTTTTTTTCAAGATTTTATTTATTTATTTGACAGAGAGAGATCACAAGCAGGCAGAGAGGCAGGCAAAGGGAGGAGGAAGCAGGCTCTGCGCTGAGCAGAGAGCCCGATGTGGGGCTCAATCCCAGGACCCTGAGATCACGACCTGAGCTGAAGACAGAGGCTTAGCCCAGGTCGGTGGTATTTTTTACCGCCTCTCGAGCTAAGACAGCAGGTAGAGCTGTCCTGGCAGGGCCTTACACTGGGAGAACCAGAGCGGGTCCACAGAGACCAGGGAGGAGCTACTTCAGAGGGGGGGAGGTGGGGGGAGGGGACAGGTGAGGCGATGCAGCATCCGCGGAAAGGGGACGGAGAGTCTGTGAGCTGATCTGTAAAAAGCAATTACAGGCAGCCAAACAAGAAAAGTCAATACACTTCCTAACTAAATTTTACTCTGAAGTTTACAAAGAAATTCTCTCTGCCTTGTTTAAACATTATTGTATTTTTCTTTTAAGTATTTAAAAGTCACGAATTCAAAGGTACGGATAAAGGGGTAGAACGGAGAACTGAGTTTTCTCGGACTTCGGTGACAGTTCTCACAGCAGCATCATGGCAGCATGGACATCCCTCCTTTTGTCGTGCTTTGTGTGACAGCTCATTCGGCATCTGTCCATGCCCAAAAAAGGGCTGGATCCCGCAACTCCTGCAGAGGCATTTTTGGGCATGGACAGATGCCGAATGAGCTGTCACACAAAGCACGACAAAAGGAGGGATGTCCATGCTGCCATGATGCTGCTGTGAGAACTGTCACCGAAGTCCGAGAAAACTCAGTTCTCCGTTCTACCCCTTTATCCGTACCTTTGAATTCGTGACTTTTAAATACTTAAAAGAAAAATACAATAATGTTTAAACAAGGCAGAGAGAAAAGAGGGAAAGGGGGCAGAAAGTTTAAAGAAATAATAGCCGAGAACTTCCCTTTTATACTATTATACGGGTAATCTGGGGCTCTGTAACTTAACCCAGATCTATTTGCAGAAACTTGACTGAACAGAAATAGGCCCTGCTCTTACTTAATGGCTTACTTCTTCCCTGTTTCCATTAGCTAAGAGCTGGCACCGTAGAGCCATAAAGACGCTGAGGAGTGAGAAGCCCCATGACTTGTCAGCAGGCTGGAGAAGGAAAGGAGGGTTCGGGTCGCGGGGTAGGGTGGGGGGTGGGAAATGGGACGCCCTCCCACGGGGGAGCAAACCCACACTTTTCCGAGACATGTACAGAGGAAATCAAGTGGGTTTTTAAATACCTGACCCAGGTGCGCTGGGTGTGTAAAATATAAATGCAACGTTTCGGAAGAAAAATGTGGTCAGAAGAAACCAAGAGCCACTCTTGCCAGGTGATTCCACAATTGTGCTCCTTCATATGTATCCAAATGAGCTGAAAATTTGTGTCTACACGAAAACCTGAATGTGAATGTCGACAGCAGCTTTGTTTGCAATTGCCCAAACTGGGGAGCCACCGAAATGCCTTTCCATGGGCTAATGGAGAGGCAAAGTGTGGTTTGTCCCTACAGTGGGTACTGCTCAGCGGGGGAGGAAAAAAGAGCCACCAAGCCATGAAAATACATGGAGGAAACCTGAGTGCATATCCCTAAGTGCCAAGAAGCCAATCTGAAAAGGCTTTATTCTGCGTGATTCCTACTCTCCTCTGGAGGAGAAACTGTGGAGACAGGAAAGAGATCAGCGTTTGCCAGGGGCTGGGGAGGAGGGGGAGGGATGATTAGCACAGCGGGTCTTCAGGGCAGTGAAAACATGTATGATATTTAATGGTTAACACACGTCATCGTGTGTGTGCAACAGAAAAGGTACAACGCAAAGAGTGGAGTCTAATGCAAACTGTGCATGTGAGTTAATAGTAATGCATCCATACTTTCTGTAAACCCCAAACTGTTCAGAAAATTAAAGTCTATTCATGGAAAGCATGCCCTGAGATGACGGCTGAGGGAGTCCCGCCTGGAAAGGGGCTCCACGCAGGGCCCATCAGAAGCCCAGCAGGTACGGGATACTTTTAGAGACCCACAAAGATGTTTTCATATCTTTCAAACTCAGAAGGAAAACATGAATATATTAACAAATGTACATCATAAATCTAGTCTTTAGAGCAACGCCGTCATAAAATACACTTTTGAATATTTTTATGGAAAAAGGAAGTGGCCGGGGCCAAAAAGGGCAAAACTCTTGGCCCCTGCTGTGGGGCTGGAACCTAACAGCCAGTGAACTTGGGTGTGGACCGACGCCCAAGCTGGGGTTCAGTTGGGAAAACCAAAGAGCTTAGATACAGAGCTGCTATGTGAGGAAGAGATGGGCCCTGGGAGGTTCCAGAAGGATCTCAGGAAAGCCGGCGGCTGCTGGAGAAGAATGAACCCAAGTCAGAAACTGCATGAGCAGGAGGGGTCCTGGGGAGATCCAGGGTCCAGATGCTAAGCTTGGAGGCAATGGTACCAGCGACACAGGGAACTGTGAGGCGGGGGCTGGATTCTTACAGGCAAGGACCAGGTGAGAGAGAAGAGTCCTGTTCTTGGGGTGTGGGGACCCCAGAGGGAGAGACTGGACAGTTCTGGGGTTTGTGTTTCCCAAAGAAGTAGTCAGGAAGGCTTCAGGGCAGAAGGCTGGTGTGCGCTCTTCACCCATTCCTGATACGAAGCTTGGGTCCACGCCTCTCCCGTCCTGTGAGTAACTGAACCTTACGCTGTGCTGCCAGCCCCAGTGATAAGCAACCTGACAACAGAGTGTTTTCTTGAGTGACAACATTTTATAAAAATATGTACATCCTCATGTGTATCTCATATGAATATATGTTCACGTATCTGGCGGGGGGGGGGGTTTACATGGGAATGGAATTGGTGAGCCCAAGCTTTAAGAGTTTGTAAAAAAAATTTTTTTTAATTTACTTATTTATTTGAGAGAGAGCCTGAGAGCACATGGGCAGGGGTAGGAGGGCAGGGGGAGGCAGAGGGAGAATCTCAAGCAGATTCAAGCACGGAGCCCGATCCCAGGACCCTGAGATCATGACCTGAGCGGAAACCAAGAGTTGGACGCTCAACCCACCGAGCCACCCAGGTGCTCTGAATTCGTGAACATTTTTAATTAAACAGTCCCCATTCTTGTAGCAAGCTCAGAGTTAGTAATGCTTGAGAGAAGTTGTTCTCACCTAGAAGTGCTCACTGAAGGCAGAAAACCATCCTTCTCTTCAGTGTCTGCATTTCGTCAGTTTTAAGAGATCTTGGATGGAGAAATACTACTGGGCATGGACTGACTTCATCTTTGCAATGTGGCCTAATGCAGTATTTTTTCAACTCTGGTATAAGGAATCACCTTGGGGGAGGGGCACCTGGGTGGCTCAGTCGTTGAGCATCTGCCCAGGGTCCTGGGATCGAGCCCTGTGTTGGGCTCCCTGCTCAATGAGAGCCTGCTTCTCCCTCTGTCTCTCTCCACTCCTCACCATGGTCTCTTTCTTTCTCTCACTCTCTCCCCCAAAACCCCCCAAAAACAAAAACAAAAAAACAAAAACAAAACCCCCAAACCAAAAAAAAAACAAAAAACAAAATCACCTGGGTGGGCCGTGGTTGTTAACAGCGTAGATTCCCAAAGACCCCCCCATTCTAGTGTAGATGCAGAAATCTGCATTTTAAACAAGGGAGCTGGGGTGGGTGCGGGTGCGTGGTAGACCATATTACGAAAGACATCTGTATGGGGCTTGGTCTACTCTCAAGTCTAGAGAAGGATTTCTCAACCCTGGAGCGCCTTGGATCCCCGGGGGAGCTTTTTACAAATGCCAGCACCTTACTTACCCTTGGACCCAGCAGCTCCACTCCCATGTAAATACCCACCGGGAATGTGAATGTAGATTCACCAAAAAATGCATACAAGAATGGAGAAAGCATCGCTGCTTCCTAAGAGCCCCAGCCTGGAAAGACCCCTCGTGCTTGCTCATCAGGAGTTGGCTGCACATCTCGTGGGCTTCTCGGACAGAGGAGCGCTCTACACCAACAGGAACAAACGAGCTACAGCCCCATTTCACAGCGTGGGTGCCCCTTCCAAACCGCCTCCACAACGAAAGGGGCCAGACACAGAAGAACACACAGTGTTTGGTTTCATGAACCCTTTGTCATGAACCTCTGTGTCTGGACTGCTCAGTTTCTCCTTCCAGGTGTGGTTACGTGGCCATGTTCGCTTTGTGAAATTCACCAGCCTATGCCTGGCTGAGCGCTTGCCTGGGTGTATGCTGTCATTCAACAAATTATCTCCCTAAGTCTCAGTGGGGCCATAGCAATGTGAACCTCTCATGTGAATGTGGGTGTGGCTGGGGGAAGGTCCCCAGCAACAAGGGTCCGCAGTTCCCCACAGGATGGTAATGGGAACATCTGCTCCATCAGAGCTCTTCCCCTTGTGTGCCTATAGGTCTTCTAGAGGTCTATAGGTTTTCTCACCCTGGGGCTACTCTACTCCGCTCCACCCCTGTTTCCTGAGTTGCTTTCTTGATCCAGAAATGCGCGACGATTACATTACATAATGTAATTACATTACATTTCTGAGTGTGAACTCAGAAAGTGCAGGCATCTTAAGCCCTTTGCATAGATCATTTCCGTTAACTCATCAAATGCTCACAAAAGCCCTCAAACTGTTCTATCGTTGTTCCCCACCTCACGCTGCTGTGAGAATAAATACGGGTGATACTTGAAGGCACTTAGCTCCGTGCTGGGGACCGGGCTTCTGGTTAGCTATCATTAGGAGTTCATTCTGGTGCCCTGATCCCTGCTTCCTAGTACACTGGTTGGGGCAGCTGGAGGGAAGGTTGTGTGTGTGTGTGGGGGGGGGGGGGGGGTTCTTGTATCCTTCTAGCATCTTGTGGGGAGGGGTCTGAGGGCACACCAGAGAAGATTGCTTTCTAAACCAGGGTATAATGGCCACATAGTCTCCTTTGTATTTTCTCTGCAGGTTGTCTCATTTGGAAGATCAACTCTTCTCTGCAGAATATTCAAGCTGAGTCCCCTTCTAACATGACCACACAGATTCTCTCCCTTCACTTTATTGAAGTGTAACTCTCTCTGCCTGAGTCTGACTTTGGCCAAGCTTATCTGAAATCACAATGAATCCAGCCTGCCCCCTAGGCCAGGATCTAGGCAGCATATGTTCAACCTGGAGCTGATGATCACAGGGAGATCTTAGATAAGCAAATTACAGGGGTCCCCCCCCCCGCCGCCGCCACCACCCCACTTATTTGATCCCAGCATAGGGGAACTCTCCTAAAACTGAGGATCCAAAGATAAAAAGAATTAAAAATTATAATAGTAACCAAAATAGATTGAGAGTTTACTATGTGCCAATGCTATTTAAAGTGCTTTTCTTTTTTTCAGAGTGCTTTTTTGCATGTGTTAACTTCTTGAAACTTGCAACCACCACATGTTTTCAGAAAAGCAAATGGAGAAATGGAGAGGCCAAGGAACTTGATCAAGGATGTTGGGGTTGTGAGTTGCTGAACCAAGTTTCAAAGGCAGAAAGACGGGGAGAGCTCCCTGTGATTGGTCATCCCTGCTTCCCAAGCCCCTGGTACCTTCCCTCCTTGCCTTTCCCTGCATTTTTCCTTCCTCGTTCTCCCCCTCTGCCTTTAGGATCCCCTCCTGCCCAAGAGTCAACTCCAGTGATCTGCAGAGCCTGTAAGACCCACAGAGGCGCCACTCTCCTTTGAAGAAGAGTCATGGCGAATCCTCAGCAGTGGGGGTGGAAAAGGAAGTGAGTCTGAACAAGGAAAATGTTTGCTCTTGCCGTTAGTCTGGAACATTTTTTTCTATAATAATTTCTTCTTCTGAAATATTCCAATTATGTAGAAATGCACAGAGTAACATAATGAGCATCGGGCCACCCACCTTATCATTTTAACAAATGCTGACATTTTGCCATATTGGCTTCAAACTTTTTTTAATTTAGTAACGAAATAAATGGTTGCCAGTAGAGTGGAGGACCACTCTGTACCCTCCCCTCCCCATTCTCCTGACTCCCTTCCCAGAGGTAGTGCCCATCCTCGGGTTGGTGAAGGGCCACTTGCTCGCCCCCCCCCCACCACTTGCCTGCTTGCTCCCAGCCCTTAGCTTCTTTTATTCCTCACGGGGTGGGGCGCCTAAGGACTACATTTCCCAGGCTTCCCCGTCACTTCCGCTGGGTTTGGTCAGTGGGAGTTAGAGTCAGGTTAGATTAGAAGGCTGGAGGAAAGGAGAAGTCATGTGTTTCTCCTCCCTGTGCTTGGAGTGGCATCCTCTGAAGCACTCCCGTTTCCTCGGTTGTCCCAGCTCTTGCCAGGCAGCCCCAACTTTGATGCCCAGCAGAAGACGCTGCGGCTGGTATTAGGAGCATCACTGACTCCTATGTGCTCCATCCCAAGGACCGAGTCCTTTCCTGCCGCTGTTAATTCCTCAGTCACCTTACCAGCTCGTCTCCCATTTCATATCCCAGCTCTTCCATACCCCGGGTAGCCAATTCTTTGAATTAAATATCCAGTATTCAACAATCTTATATTGCATTCTGTTCTCCTGGCCGGACCCTGACTAGATACACTTCCCATGCACATTTTGATATTTTTACTATTTATTTACACATCCATAAATAATCTATGGGATTATTTTTGTGTGCTTTTAAAATGGTGTAACTTTTTTCCCTTCATGTGATTATGATTTCCTTAATTAAAAAGCTTAGGTTATAAGATAAAAAGATTATATTCCTATTAATGAATTATATGACATTTTCATTTCACTTACATCTTCAAAAAGAGGTAAATAAGTAAGCTGATACAGAAAAAAGAATGTATTCTGCAAAGAGCAACTTCCTGGCTATTCCCGATTTTATTTTCCACATTTGCATCTCGAGAAATGAGAACTTTGGGTCTCAAGGTCCCTGATCTTGGAATTCTAACAAACACAATGAATCCATCCCAAAATCTGTTCCCTGTTTTGGGGTGGCTAGAAATAAAGCTATTGTGGTCATCAATTAAGCCTGAGCCCACCCTTATGGAGAGTCTCATGTATACACTACAGGTGTGTGTTGAATGAACTCTTTCTACTCCATGAGTATGTAGGGAACTTGCCTTTTCTTATGGAGAGAGAGGAAGAGGAGTTGCTGGGGAGGAAGGGATCCAAGGCAGGGTGTGAAAATGAAGGGAGCTTATCATGGAAAGTGGTGGGTCTTCACGTCCTGAGTATGTCTCCCCTCCATCCATTGATATTAGGCTGGAAATCGGGGTACCAGCAAACCTGGAGTTCCAGGAGTCACTGCTGCTGTCCTGCAGTTCCCAGGAAGTCTTGGGACTTGACTTGACCCCTCAGTGTGTGAGTGAGATCTAGCAAACAACCGCCAGCAGATGCCAAGCTACAGCTGGGAGCCAGAGCCCTTGGCCAGACCCTGTAGTGCCCAACTGTCCAGGCTGGCTTTAGTCTTTCATTAAACTTGTAATAATTGCATTTTACACGATTTAAATTTTGGACCATACCTATTGCATTATTGTGGGATTTCACCATACATTGCAGAACAAAAGTGGTACCTATTAGAGTCTCCTGTAGAAAGTAAGTTTCAATTAAATTTGAAAAGACCCTTTTAGTGAACATTGTTGGAAATAAGTATTTTTTTGGCTGTAATATTGAGTATCATGGCTATAAAAATGCAAACTCTGAACATAAAAATTATGCAAAAATAATGGGCAGTAAAGGATCTTGGAAAAAACCATTTACTATGAATATGGCAGAAAATAGATTCGTGATTTTCTTATGATGAAACAGCTTTTTAAAATCAGTAAGAAAAGTTTGAGAGAAAGCAAAGTTGATACACGAAACCTGGCCCATAAACCCTGTGAAGCACTGTTCAGACCAGTACCCAAAAATAACAAATTAAAACAAGCTGTTTTCATTATCAATTCAATAAAGTTTAAAATAAAAGAAAAATCTATCTAGAAAGATATAAATATAAACAGTTCTTTTTCCTACATAGTCACAAGTGAATTTTGTTCTTGTTATGGTTTTACATGATTTTCAAGTTTTCTACAATGGGAAATTCATTTTTACAATCAGGGAATTATTAAGCCTTTGAAAAAATAACAAATAAGGATTCAACTCAATTAAATATTTCATACACCTACACTGTTGCTTGAAATTATTTTCATTCAATTGGCCTTTCAACTTCAGAAAACAAATATTCTGAATGTACTACCCAGTGGAATTTGATCACATATTATTTTAAATTCTACCCAGCTCATTGCTCCTTATTTGTTTTCAGTAGGGTAAAAATGTTTTCCCAGAAATTCCAGGGTAGTGTCTCACCCTTCAGCTTTATGGTGCTGTCTGCTAGTACTTTCATTGTTTCAAAAAGGTCAACCCCCAGATAAGTTGGGGAGAATTGGTAGAGACCAAGAAGGAGACCTCGCCTGGGTGGCTCAGTGGGTTGGGCCGCTGCCTTCAGCTCAGGTCATGATCTCAGGTCCTGGGATCGAGTCCCGCATCGGGCTCTCTGCTCAGCAGGGAGCCTGCTTCCCTCTCTCTCTCTCTGCCTGCCTCTCTATCTACCTGTGATCTCTCTCTGTCAAATAAATAAATAAAATCTTAAAAAAAAAAAAAAAAAAAAAAAAAAAGACCATCATTAAAAAGAACACAAGATACGTGATTTGGACTTATTTACCACAGTGTTTGTGCCCCAGGGCCTTTGCCCTTGTTATTCTCACTGCCTGGGACGTGCTTCTGTCAGATATGGGGCGATTCTCTGCCCGATATTCTTCTGGTCCTTGTTCACTAACCATCTTCACGGTGAGGCCTTCCATCACCATTTTATTTAAAATCACCTCATCTCCTCTGATAATCTCTTTCCCTTCATTTTCTTTCCCACCATACCACTTACTTATCTAATATATTACATATAACACTTAGTGTTTGCTTGCTTGCTCTGTTTCTTCCCAATAGAAGGTAACTTCGATGAGAGCAGGACTCCTGGTTTGTTCTGTTTGTTGCTGTACCCTCTCTGCTCCTTAATCTTATCTCTTGAATAAATGGAGCCCATTTATGCATTTTCTTGAACAGAACTTACTTTTCATATTAAATTGCTAGCCAAATAGCTAAAATAGGGGCACCTGGGTGGGTCAGTTGGTTAAGCATCTTCCTTCAGCTCAGATCGTGATCCCGGGGGTCCTGGGATGGAGCCGCACACCCGGGGATGGAGCCACACATCCAGTTCCATGCTCAGCAGGGAGCCTGCTTCTCCCTCTCCCTCTGCCTGCTGCGCCCCCTGCTTGTGCTCACTCTCTGTCAAATAAATAAATAAAATTAAAAAAAAAAAAAAAGAAATAGCTCAAATAGCATCTCAATGTCATCTGAGTCATATTTAGGCCTTTTTTTTTTTTCCTCAACGGCCTGTTTGTTTCTGTATATATCCATTCTCTGGGCTCTCCACCTGCATTATCTTATCCCAAGTGAAGCCTTTTCAGTGGTGTCATGAACGCTGGCAGCTTCCCCGGTCCCATGCTTTTTCATTGGCAGCCTCTGTACTCGGACAGGAACCTTGTGCCTCAGAAGACAACACGTGCTGCAGAAGAGCCAGTGGCCTGAGACGACGGAAGAGATCTGCTCGCTCTTTCTCCATCCGGCCTGCAAAGTTATTTCCTTCTCCAGAGCCAAGCCCAGCAGGGGCCAGGATAATACTCTGTGATAACAAATGAATTGAACACTTTCCTTGGGGGCTTTAGCCATTATCTATCTATCTTAAAGGAAGGTAGTTGTTCAAGGCAGACTTTTAACGCAGCCTTCAGTGACCCTCTCTTGCATCATCTCCCATCCTGGAGCATGGAACTTGTGAATATGATAAGATAGTAACCAAAATACTGACGTGGTATTGTATGGTAAAGCGGATTTTACAGCTCTAAGGTCCCAAATCAGCGGACTCTTAAGACAGGGAGATCGCGGGGGTGGGCCTGACATAATCACTTGAGTCCTTGTGTTACTTCTGTTTATTAGATGATCACTTGCACAGAAAATGATCTGGAAGAAAGGAAAATATGGGGCAAACCATAGTTTCTTTTCCTTTTAGGACATCCTTACTCATCTGTAAGCCAAATGTAGGGGAAATGCATGCATGTCAAGAAGTGAGATAAAGGGGCGCCTGGGTGGCTCAGTGGATTAAGCCGCTGCCTTCGGCTCAGGTCATGATCTCAGGGTCCTGGGATCGAGCCCCGCATCGGGCTCTCTGCTCTGCAGGGAGACTGCTTCCTCCTCTCTCTCTGCCTGCCTCTCTGCCTACTTGTGATCTCTCTCTCTGTCAAATAAATAAATAAAATCTTAAAAAAAAAAAAAAGAAGTGAGATAAAGACAGTTGAGTTAGTTTTGTGCAGTCTTCCCACTGTTGCGGGGAGCATGACGTACATATGTGTGTATGAGCGCCAAAGTGTAGTTGCGTAACACTGGGTGGTTTTACGTATGAGTTGGGTGCTCTCATATTTGCATTTAAAACGGATATTGTACAATATAAAGATGAAGAGTAAAATGAATACTAATAATTTCTAATTTACATTTTTCACTCTTTAAAATGACATGAAATACCAATAAAAAGAAACCCCATGACGGTTGAGAGTGACCATGAAAAAAAAAAAGAAACTTTATATGAGTACCTTTAACAGCATTCTTTTCCTGCCAGGGGACAAGGACTCTGCATTTGCATTTTCTATTTGGTTCTACAAATTACATAGCCATGGAGTCAGATTTCTCATTGTAAGAGGTTACAACTATGAAAAGACACAAAACCAGAATGAACTCCATGGAACGGGATTAGGATTCGTGTGAACTCATGGTTTTCTAAATAGGCTGGCACAGAAGACGTAAAGATTCATATAGTCATTCATATATGCATATATATGTCGTTCTCCATTAAAACAAACAAACAAACAAACTAGGTTACTTGGAGAACTAGCTGATTCCAAGAGAGCAGCAGGGAACAGCTTTTCCCACCAGAAAGTGAGAGAGTGCTCAATGAATCATGGGATCCTGCCTAAAGGCACAGAGGTCAGCTCAATTAGAGCATAGAATTAATAAGGACACTAATGGATTATGACCCACTGAATAAAAGAGGAATTCACGGGATCACACTGAAACGAATACATGAGGACCCGAAACTCTTCCTCACTGCATATTGTTAACTAATATGAGAAAGAAATAATGGAATTAGAAGGCCACGATTTTAGCACCAGTATTAATAATTAATCCATCCAAGAAAAGTCAGTTCATACTTAGATTAAGAAGTGGGTAAATCTTTGATAAGGAATAGGATATTTGTCTAGTCTTAAAGCACTTCTTTACAAAATGCTTGTTAATTATTATTATGGGTGTCCCCCTACCCCATCCCACCCTGCCCCAAATTCATATGCTGGAATCCTAACCTCCAATGTGATGGTATTAGGAGGTCAGACCTTTGGGAGGTGATTAAGTCATGAAGGTAGAAGCCTTTTGGATAGCATTAGGGCCCTTATAAGAAGAGACAGGAGAGCTTGCTTCCTCTTTCTGCTCCCAGCCACGCAAGGATACAGTGACAAGATGGCCATCTGCAAACCAGGAAGCGGGCTCACCAGACACTGGCCGCCCTCTCCTTAGCTTTGGACCTCCCAGCCTCCAGAACTGCACCTCCTGGTAATTTCTGTTGCAGCTCAAGCTAAGACAATTACTGAGAGGGAAAAAGTTACTTTACTGCCAGTTGAGAAACCTGGCAGATACCTCTTGTATCTGTTTCCTAACGCTGTGTAACAAATTAGCATAAACTTGACACCTTGAAACACACCTACTTATGATCTCATTGTCCTGTAAGTCAGAAGTCCAGGGGGGTGCAACTGGGTTCTCTGATCGGGGTCCACCAAGGCTGAAATCAAGGTGTTGGCCAGGCAGGACTCTTATCTGGAGATGCTGGGGAGGAAACTACCTTCTAAGCTCACTCAGGTTGGCAGGATTCAGTTTCTTGAAGCTATAGGAGTGAGGTCCTCACTTCCTTGCTGGCTGTCAGCTGGGAGCCAGGAAAAGCCCCCTGAACCTGGAGGTTGATCACAGTTCTTTGCCCTGGGTTTTCTCTATCCCATCGAGGCAGACCTTCCTAGAGTTGAATTCAATTCCTGTCACTTTTGAATTTCCCAAACAGAATTGTCCTCTGCTTCTTCTAACAGCCAGAGAAAAGTCTGGTTTTAAAGGACTGATGTCATTGGGTCCACCCGGATAATCTCCCCTTTGCAGTAAAACAGAGCATAATCATGAGAGCAGCACCACGGGCCAAGGTCATAGTACTATCCTACAATTCTGCCTATTACCCCACCTTAATCAAGTGATGAATCTAATATTACCAGTCATATGACAAATGGAAGTCGTGTACCCCCTGATAGGATGCAATGAGAAGAACCCAGCATCACATCTGTGATATTTCTGCCAATGCATAATTAAATAGAAACTTGAGGAAATGTCAGACAATACCACAATGAGAGACATTTGACGCAATAAGTGGTCTGTAATTTTAAAATAGTCAATGTCATGAAAATCAGAAAAAGCTTGAGAGAAATGATTGAGATTGAGAAATACAAAAGGACACAAGAAATAAATGGGGTATTTGATTCTGAACTGGATTCTTTTGCTACAAAAGACATTATTGGGACAACTGGTAAACCTTGAATGGGGTCTGAAATTAAATGACATTAGTAAATTACAGTTAATGTCCTCATTTTGATGGTTGTAATGTAATCATAGGTGTAAGTCCTCATATGTAAGAATTGCCTGCTAAAGTATTCAAGGGTGATGGGGCATCGTGTCAGCAAATTACTCAGAAAGGAAAGCTCTTCCTACTATTTCTACAATTATAACTTAAGTCATTTCAAAAAAAAAAAAAAAGAAAGAAAAGAAAGAAAGAAATCATTAGTTACCTAGTCAAAAAAATAAGAAAAGCAGACTGGATTTCCAACATAATATAAAATAAATGATTTAGAAAAAAAGATTTTGGGGTGCCTGGGTGGCTCGGTGGGTTAAAGCCTCTGCCTTCGGCTCAGGTCATGATCTCAGGGTCCTGGGATTGAGCCCCATATCGGGCTTTCTGCTCAGCAGGGAGCCTGCTTCCCCCTCTCTCTCTGCCTGCTGCTCTGCCTACTAGTGATCTCTCTCTCTCTCTCTGTCAAATGAATAAATAAAATATTTTATTAAAAAAACAAAATAATAAAAAAAGATTTTATTTATTTATTTGTCAGAGGTAGAGACAGAGCACACAACCAGAGGAGTGGCAGGCAGAGGGAGAAGCAGGTTCCTTGCTGAGCAGGGAGCCCAATGTGGGACTCAGTCCCAGTATCCTGGGATCATGACCTGAGCTGAAGGCAGAGGCTTAACCAACTGAGCCACCCAGATGTCCCTAAAACAAATATCGCATGTATTCTTTTTTAGAATCCATTTTGTTTTACTTTGGGTATTTAAAAAAAAAATCAAATGATAACAAAATGAAAAGGTCTGCTCCCTTTAGGATATCTGTTTGTAAAAGTGGAAATTTGCTAACTGGAAGGAAATAGAATTAGAGTCAGTTACAAAACTAGTCAGAGTGGTTGTCAGACTAATCATGTTTTGATATGGAGAAGCTGAAGCTCACAAGGACAGAAAAATGGAGTATTCGTTTCTCCAGTGTGTTGAGAAAATAATTCATTTTTTTTTAAAGGATTTTATCTATTTGGGCACCTGGGTGGCTCAGTCAGTTAAGTGTCTGCCACTCCACTTGGGTCATAATCCCTGGGTCCTGGGATCAAGTCCCACACTGGGGGGGTCCCTGCTCTGCAGGGAGTCTGCTTCTCCCTCTGCCCCTCCCCCCCCACTCATTCTCTCAATCTCTCCATATCACTCTCTCTCTCAAATAAATAAATAAAATCTTAGGGGAAAAAAAAGAAATCTGAATTCTTAGCCTACTAAAATGTACAGATAGTCTTTCAGAAAATTCATTTAAAAAAAAAGATTTTATTTATTTATTTAGAGATTGCAAGCAGTGGCAGGGAGGGGAAAGGAGAGAGAAAATCTCAAGCAGACTCCGTGCTGAATGCAGAGCCTGTGGTGGGGCTCAATCTCATGGCCCTGAGAGCATGACTTGAGTCAAAATCAAGAGTTGGATGCTTAACTGACTGAGTCACCCAGGCACCCCAGTAATTCACATTTTTTTAAGTACAGTTGACCCCTGAACAAGACAGGTTTGAACTAAGAAGGTCCACTTACATGTGAATTTTTTTTTACTGCAAAGTGTTTTCTCTTCCTTATGATTTTCCTGAGAACATTTTCTTTCCTCTGGCTTGCTTTGTTACAATATAGCATATAATATATATAACATACAAAATCTGTGTTCATTGACTGTGTATGTTACTAATAAGGCTTCCCATCAACAGTGGGTTATTAGTAATCAAGCTTTGGGGAAATCAAAAGGTATATGTGGATTTTCAACTGCTCCAGGGGTCAGTGCCCCTAACCCCTGCATTGTTTAGGGGTCAACTTCATACAGAGTGGCAAGAGTTTTGTCACTGTCCTGGGCCACTCCTTGTGGTTACAGAAAGACAATGGCCTTCCTTTATGAAGCAATAAGCAGGGTTTATACTAGTTGCTTTTTTTTTTTTAAACTATTTCATTTATTTATTTGAGAGAGAGAGAGATTGAGAGAGAACATGAGCAGGGGGAGGGGCAGAGGGAGAGGGAGAAGCAGTCACCCCGCTGGACAGGGAACCCAATGTGGGGCTTGAGCCCAGGACCTGGGATCATGACCCGAGCCAAAGGCAGCTGCTTAACCGACTGAGCCACCCAGGCGCCCCATATTCTTTTTTAAATGAATATTTATTGATTATTTTTACACATATCTCCTAGAATTCAGCATATAATAAATATGTAAGGACTACTCTTTGGTTTCTGTGAAAAAAACAAAAACAAAAAAAACCAGTTTGGGTTTTGTTGTTGTTGTTTTTTTCCTTAGCAGTTCTGTTGCCTTCTGCGTGTGTCGGTTTCCGCAGTCTGTGCTCTCACATCCAAACACAATCCTGCCCATTGTTAAGCTGCTGGCTGAGTTCCCCGACACCATGACTCTGCATATACATCTTCCTCATGTCCTTAGGTTGAGGGCTTTTGCCTTCTGTCAGCCCAAGACATAGGGTTGTCACTCTCTTCCCACCAAGGCAATGGCTGTGGGTCAGGGGCAGGGTTCTGAAGATCGAAAATATCCACAGGACCCCAGATCATTCTTTCTCTTAACAACCTCTTTTCCTGATGTTAGTTCTCATAATAAAGCAACATACACATGATCCGTACAGCCTCTTCAGAATAAATCAAATACCAAGTATTTTCCATTGAGGTCCAGAAATTGGTTAGTAAATTGGTGAAGTTAGAACCCATAACTTCTTTTCAAATTTAAATTCAATTTAGTTGACATACAGTGTATTATTAATTCCAGGGGCATAAGTCAGTGATTCATCAGTTGTATATAATACCCAGTTATAATACCCATATAATACTCTTTACAGCAAGTGCCCTCCTTACTGCCCATCACGCAGTTACCCCCTCCCCCAAACACCTCCCACCAGCAACCCTCAGTTTGCTTCCTAGAGTTAAGAGTCTCCTATGATTTGCCTCCCTCTCGGTTTTCATCTTGTTTTATTTTTCCTTCCCTTCCCATGTGTTCATCTGTTTTCTTTCTTTTTTTTTTTGTTAAGATTTTATTTACTTATTTGACAGAGAAAGTGAGAGATCACAAGTAGGCAAAGCAGCAGGCAGAGAGAGAGAGAGGGAAGCAGGCTCCCTACGGAGCAGAGAGCCCGATGTGGCGCTCGATCCCAGGACCCTGAGATCATGACCTGAGCCCAAGGCAGAGGCTTAACCCACTGAACCACCCAGGCGCCCCTGTTTTGTTTCTTATTTTCCACATATGAGTGAAATCATATGGTGTTTGTCTTTCTCTGACTTATTCCACTTAGCATGATACCCTCAAGTTCCATCCATGTCATTGTCAATGACAAGATTTCATTTTTTGATGGCTGAGTCATATTCCACTGTATACACACACCACATCTTCTTTATCCATTCATCTGTCGATGCACCTCTGGGCTCTTCCCATATTTTAGAACCCGCAACTCCTGCTGAAGTATTATTTCCGTATCCACCAAAATTAAGTTCCCTCTCTGCTGTCACTCCAGAAAAGGCTCTTCCTGGACCCCACACTCTCTATTTCCTGGCAACACTATGAAGTTAATTATAAAGGCCCTAGAACTCCTGAATAAATTTCCTTAACTTTTGCTTGAGCCTCAGAGGGAAAAACACAAATGGTCTCAGGAAAATGAATCCCTCTCCTCTTTTCTTCTTCCATCCCGGCACCTTAAGAGTGCGGTTTCTGTCTTTCGGCTTTGCTTGACTTAATTCTAAACCATCAGGTAACATTCTAAAGCAGAAAAGCCTGCTGTAATTGTGTTCTGACACCTTATAACTTAATTCAGTTCTACCTGGAAGCTGGAAGCCAAGAATCCAGACGAGAATTTTAAACACCTGCTTTATCATAATAATCAGCCTCGCAGCATCCTCCTTTGTGAAGCTACTGAAGAAAAGCAGCACTCACAGCCACAAGCTCTCTAACCTCTGATAACCGCGTAGGTGTGTGCCTCGGGCCACGTCCTGCTTCCGTGGAGAAGCTGAGTGAGGGCTGGCAGCCGAGCGGGCCTCAAGGCTTTCATAGAGCTGTGCACGCCGGGCTGCAGCAGAAATGACAGGGCTGACTTCGGGGATCATAGATGATCGGGGTCCGCGGCGCCTCAGGGGGCCACTGAAGGTCTTCCAGGTCTTCAACACCAGAGGTTGGCAAATGCCCAACCGCCTCTCGTGACCAGGAATTCCCTTTTCCCCATGAGTATCTAGAGAAATCTTGTGTTTAGAGAGGTCGTTGTTATGCGAAGCTGAAATGTGCTTTCCTACATCTTCCACCTGTTGTACTCAATTCGTATGCTTTGACCACACAGGACAGGTCTTATCCTTTTTCTCATGCAAACCTGTTAAATATTTGATATAGCTGTTCTGTTCCCATGTTATTATACCCAACTGTTTGTGGTAAACATCGCTAATCCATCGATACGGTTTAAAGTGATTACAGTCATTTAAATAATTCAGTTTATAATCCCATAAATTAATTTATTAATATTAAAGCAGCATGTTAATTAAACCCACTGAATACAGTTTACCATGGACATGACTTTAAGTTAAGAGTGGAAGCTTCAGGAGAAGGAGGATCAGGCTGAGCTTCAGAGGATGCCAGCCAGCAAACTGGTGAGATCATTCTGAGGCCAAGGTCAAGTCTATGGCAGTGTAGATTTAAAAATTCATTCTTTTAGTTCACTCAGGAGTGATGGGGGGGGGTGGCGATGATCCATAATAATCTAGTTCATAACAAACTGATAAAAATGATGGAATTCTCATTGACATCACTGTTCTACAAGATGTGCCCGTCAAGCGGACTAGAACATGTCTCTGGCCACACGTTCTTTTCATTAGATCAAAAGCCTTTGAAAGCTACTTGAATATCAGGAGTAATGATAATAAGAAAGTTCATCCCGGGGCGCCTGGGTGGCTCAGTGGATTAAGCCGCTGCCTTCGGCTCAGGTCATGATCTCAGGGTCCTGGGATCGAGCCCCACATCGGGCTCTCTGCTCCGCAGGGAGCCTGCTTCCTCCTCTCTCTCTGTCTGCCTCTCTGCCTACTTGTGATCTCTCTCTGTCAAATAAATAAATAAAATCTTTAAAAAAAAAAAAAAAAAGAAAGTTCATCCCGAGGCGCTTTACTGTTTCATCTGAGCTCACAGCTGAGCACACTGACATATCTCTCTTTCCATAGTGCTGGAGGGTGATTCTGACAAATTCTGGATGAATGATTCTTCTTTTAAAATATTCTTTATCTGCCACAAAAGTGCTGCATCAACACATTTCTGCGCTTGGCAAGAAGCAGTGGTTAGGAGTCTCGGCTCAAGTCAGTAAGTATTTATTAACTCAATGACTGAATAAATGAATCAGAAATCACTGAAGAGGAAATGAGCTCAATTGAAATTTGCCAGAAGAGAATATATTTTACGTCCGTGTGTTAATTTTTTAGTAAAGGGTTTGCAATCATTATCTTTGCAAATGAGAGCTGTCCAACCTGCCACCCGGGGCTTCCTGTGAGTTAGGAAAGACTTCAGTCATCAACACTTGTAATTGTACTGGGCTCAACGTTTGTGCACCCCCAAATTCATATGTGACGGTGTTTGGAGATGGGGCTTGGGCTAGTTCACAGGGTTAGGTCCTCTTGATGGGATCAGCAGCCTGATGGGAAGAGGAAGAGAGAGATGCATGCCTGAGGAAAGACCCTTGTCAAGGTATAAGAGAAGGTAGTTCTCTGCAAGCCAGGAACATGCTCGCCAGCGACTGAATCGGCTGGTACCTTGATCGGGAACCTCTTGAACAGGCCCCAGAACTGTGAGAAATAAATGCTGATTATTTAAGTCAGCCAGGCTGTCGTGTTCTGTTATGGCGGCCTGAGATGACTGAGACAGTAAAGTGTCTTTCAGAGAAGTACATGGATTCTGAGATGAGATAAAGGATATCGTTTTATTACTTTGCACGGAAGAGGGTGGCATTTCTGACATCTTTCTGAGCCACCTCTAGAAAGGTACCACGGAGGTCTCTGTGGGTCCTGTGCTCTGTCTACAGTGGAGGAGGACTGTGGGGGAAAGGGCGGGATGGATGGTTTCAGTCCTTCAGATAAAGGAGGATGTGAGATTGGGGAGCAGAACTGTGGTAAAGGAGTCTGAGGGAGTGAGGCGGGGTTAGAGTTGTTTCCATGAGCAATGCCCCCCAAAGGGTTAACTGAGGACGTAAAGAAGAATGGTGACCAGCCTTGAGGTCCCCACTGAAGGTTTCATATGGACGGAGAGTTGAGTAATGTGTAGACCCTTCCAACATTCTGTAGGAGCACCTGGCTGCCCAGAAGGAGAGAGACAAGGGAGCTGACTTTGTCACTGGGGAATGACAAGGCAGTTAAGAGCAAAGGATTCCAGGAGGCTTACTGGCATCAAGTAACTAACGATTGAATAGAAAGTACTTCAGATAAGCGGGAGGGGGTGCCTGGGTGACTCAGTCGGTTGGGCATCTGCCTTTGGCTCAGGTCATGATCCCAGGGTCTGGGATGGAGCCCCACGTTGGTCTCTCTATTCAGCGTGCTTCTCCCTCTCCCTGCCACTCTCCATGCTTGTGCACGCTCTTTCTCACTCTCTGTCAAATAAATAAATAAATAAAATTTTTTTTTAAAAAAAGGAAACTGGGCAGTGAATGTTTCAAAGCAAGGGAAGACTATCCACATGGATAGGTATGAAATGCTCAGTCAATGAACTGGGAGTGACTGCCACCTCCCCATTGCTTAGGTCACGCCACTTCTCTGGTTTACACTTATGTGGGGCTCAAGACCTTGTCCCCAGCTGACTGATCTCCCTGTATTCTCTATCTTTTGTTTAATTCCATTTTTGCCCTGCCCCTCCAAACTCGAGGTTCCTGTTACTACCACCAATGATCTTCGTGCCCAAGCCAGCGGACAGTTTAGTTGAGACTCTGCTGCCACCTAGTGGTCCTGGGTGGCTTCATGTGTCCAGGGTAACGAGGCCAGGAAAGAGGAAAGTGAAATCAAGGCAGTTGAATACTTGGATATGAATGTTCAAGGAGTCTGGAGTTCATGCTGAGAGTAAAGAAAAAAAAAATTAATTGGTATGAGAATGACAGAAGAATGAGAGTTGGTGGTCTCAGAGAATTTTAGAGTTTGAAATCTTGATGATGAAGGAATATCTGGTGAGGATAATACCAAAGGAGTGGCTAAGGTCGTGTGCAACTGAAAGGGTCCTGAAGAAAGACATTTAAGTTGAAGGTCAAAGAATTGAGGGCCAGGTTGTTGCAAGGGCCATTTGTATTCTCCACTCAGAGATGACCATCCCTGTGTTAGAGCCTGTGTCTCGGTGACATTTTTCATCTCCCACACTTCCGGACACATTGTTTATAAAATGTTGTTGGAATGGACTTGAACGTTGAAACACCGCTAATGGTGATTGTAGATGACAGAATAGAGGTTTCGACATAAACTGGTTGGCCTATCCTTTTAGATAGGATATCCTTTCAAATATTTGGCTTTCCGGAGCCAAGCGACTATTTTCAACCTTCCAGCGGCTGTGCCAACATATCTCCGCTAGACAGAGGTCCCCATACCTGGTACTTTCCAGCTTCATGTATATGTTCCTAGGGCAGGAAAACATCCTGGTGTTGCTGTGTGCTCATGGCCTGAAGTGGATATACTATGTTCAGCAATTCTCTTCTTACCTTCCCTGACATTTGTTCTCCACTGTGAACTTGCTGTAAACAAGATTTTCCTTGAGGGATTCTTAATCTGGAGTTCATGGGTCCCAGGCTTTGGGGAGCCCCTGAAATCAAATGCAACAATATACTTTGTGAACACTCATTTATTTTCTCTCTCTCTCCCTGTTTTTTAAATTTAGCCCTTAAAGGAACATGTGGCCTGTGAAAGAAGAACTCTTGCTTCCGGCAAGTTGACTTGCTTTGATCTCAGGCAAGTTTCTGAACCTCCCAATTCCATCAGCTTTCCCTCCCTTCTGGGTTTGTAAAAGTTTCTGAGAGTTAATTACTCCACTTTTCCATGCTTGTCCAAGGAAGTCTGGAAATCCTGCATGTCTGCTTACTAGGGAATCTGGCTTTTAGTCATACTGTTCTGAGTTGGCAGGGTCTTTGGCTGACCCAGAGGGCTGCCCTTCTCCACTCCCTAAAGGGTAGAGGATTTCTAGACATTTTTTTCATTCCTCATCAAATGGAGTCTACATTTCTTCCAACTGAGAGCTCACCCAAATGCTATGCTTGACTCATTCTTGCTGACCCTCTGATTCTCCCATGGGGCTCATGAGCTCTAGAGCCCCACCTGGCAGTGGGTCTCTGGGAAACCCAGTGCCTGAAGGGCTAAATACTGTCAGTGGTTTGAATACCTTGATGAATGAACTCTAGTTACCTCTTGATTCTTATGATATCTTTGCAAGCCACTGTATCTATCAGGTGGCTTCTTCGTCAGCTGTGGTAACAGAGATCATTTCTTTTTTTCTAACTTCTTAACTATGGAAAAATTTCAAACATCTACAAAATTAGAGAGAATAGTATCTTGAATGTAATGAACAGATCACTCAGCCTTCTTCATTTCATGACCAATATTATTTCATCTGGTCCCCCTTGCTTTCTGTTCCTCCCCCTGATTATTTTGAAGCAAATACTATCAGCAACCCCTCTCATCTATAAACATACTGGTCACCAGGTCACGAGATTTTGCTTCTATTTCTGACAAAATGCATAGATATTTTGCTTCTATTTCTGACAAAAATGGATAGACTGAAGATAAGCGTAAGTCCACCAGAGTAGTCATTTTTGACACTCTTGGTTCAATAACACAAAGATTCAAGTATTTTCGGCAAAGGATCTGCTGATTAAGAAGACAATAAATAATCACGGGCTTTAGCATTTTTTCCCACAAGTTTTGTGAAAATTTGTCCAATTAAGCCCTTTTTCTGTGCCACAGAAGTTCTTAGCACTAGGCGTTGTTAGAACATCTTAGCAGATTCCACCTCAGGTTATACCGCATTAAAGATTTTCTCAGCTTGTCCCTGTTCTATACAGACTATTCACAGGATCCAAGTCTCCAGTCACTTTAGATGTGGCATTCACACTTCAAGTAAACAATAGTAACTGACCACTATCAGTGGCATCTGGTAACTCATCAAGATACAAAGGAAAAGGGGCGCCTGGGTGACTCAGTGGGTTAAAGCCTCTGCCTTCGGCTCGGGTCATGATCCCAGGGTCCTGGGATCGAGCCCCGCATCGGGCTCTCTGCTCTGCGGGGAGCCTGTTTCCTCCTCTCTCTCTGCCTGCCTCTCTGCCTACTTGTGATCTCTGTCTGTCAAATAAATAAATAAAATCTTTAAAAAAAAAAAGATACAAAGGAAAATACTCAGAATGATTCACCTTGGTTTTTTGGGGTTTTGTTTGTTTGTTTCTTTTAACTCTTGATGTTGTTCTCGACATCTTCAATACTTGGACCTGCTGTTCTTACCAAAAGACTTGTTGTCATAAACAAATTTATTTTCTCTGGACACATTTTCTCAGCTTCTGCAGTCTAACACCATTTAATTCATTTACTCATGGTCAATGGCTTTCCTTGCTTGCTATGAAATGGGCCACATGAAAACTTGGGTTGCAGCCTCATTTCCATTTTTAATTCTTGGGAAGAAATTCTGCTATAATGAGATATGCCATTTTAAATTTCATAATATTATTGACTGTTACTTTTTGGTGAATTGGGAGTATTGTGATGGCTGCTTAATCTGGTAATGCAGACATATATTGTGTTGCTTGAGCACAGTTACTGTATCATTACATAATGAATATAATTCAATAAAAAATAAACCACACTTCACAGTGACTAGAAAGTACAAAATTTGGAGTCCACTTTTCTTGTTTTGACATGAAGGATATGCATTTGTACTATAAAATAAGGTAAAATTAAATTAAATTAGATTAAACATTATGGTACAATGATACGCTTAACACTCTTAACACTGTTTTGAGTGAGTTATGACCCCCTGAGCAGCAGTAGGAAGTGGTGAGAGTTCCACATACAACTTCTCTATTGTTGACACTTGAATGTGGCCACAGATAATACATAAATGGATGAGTGTGGCTGTCTTGCAATAAAACAATAACAACAAAATAGACATTAATCTTTAATTTCAAGTATTTTTCACATGTCACAAAATACTATTCTCCTTTTGATTTTTTTCAACATTTTCAACATTTAAAAATGTAAAACCTTTCTTAATTTGCAGACCATATAAAAACAGGCAGTGGGCCAGACTACGCCCACAGACCATAGTTTGCCAACCCCTGGTCTAGATTGTCGTACCTCTAAAAAATTCCACAGATGTGTCAGGTTCCTGAATCATTTTAGGGTTTATTTCTTATCATCTCTTCCTTAGACATTCAAAGTTCTAGCCACGTTCTGCTACCAGGCCCTACTGGTGTGGTGTCATCAGTGTAGTAGACCAGTGACCAGAATGTCCAGATAACCAAGGTCCATCTGTCTATGAGCTGCGTGTTTTCAGCAAGGACCAGACCGATGAAATGAATGGTCATCATGAAAAGCATCCCTTCTGCACCCTTTCAGTAGCTGAGGGTGACACAAATCACTGCAGGATTCTCTGTTGCCTTCAACTTACTATCTTTGCCTAGGGATAGGGATCAGGGAAGACTTTTAGGGATTTCCACTTAGCCTTTCCCACCATGAAGACTTAACTCGACAGAAAACCAATGTGACCATTCTTCCATTTACTAAGAATACTATGGCCCTCTGACTTGGGCCTGGACTCCATCTATCACTTGGCCTCTAAACATCCCTCTTGAGTAAGGATGCTGATGCTATTTGGGCCACTTGGCTCCAAGACAGCCTATCCACAGCACTCAAAATACCTGAATATTCACTTTCCCAAGTGTATTGTTAATTGGATAAATGTCTGTAGACTCCTTGGAGGAAGGATTTTTAATCCTCCTGTACTGTAACCACTTGCTATGGTGCTTCAGGGCCCTTTCTCAAGGGGACAATGGATGCTGAGACTGAAAACTGTCTGAACTCTTGAAGCTAGACAGGAGACCATGACTTTCCACTGGGAGGACCGACTGACTCAAGGATTTTTGGATATAGAAATCAAGCAATACCTTTCACTGTCTGCCTACATATTGCTCCTATGTTATCATGGCTCATTAGCTTTTGCCACAAATTCCCAAGGGTCGGTTCTTCCAGGCTGTCACTGTTGCCCATTAGGGTAATTGCATCTACCTGGCTTATTATGGCAATTAGCACAGCTGATTAATTCCACCAATCCTGCCTTCACTCTGACAGTTTTGTGCTATCGGCTAGCTTCTGCTATTCCAGAACCCTATCATCCCCATTCAAACCAGGGAGCCCATTTTCCCTGCATATCTCTTACAGTCTGTCAACCCTGGCGTACAGAAACAGACAATATTGAGTTTGTCAAGATGATGGTGCCTCCCTTCCAAAGCATTCCTTTCTAGCTGAGTGAATGAAGAGTGTCCTCTGGGTTTTCCTGAGAGAAGCACTGTCATCTGCTGATTTCATGGTGTCAGACGGTAAGTCAGTCTAACATGCCCACCTCCCTGAGCCTTTCATCCTCTCCTCAGCCAAGGACTTTCCAGAATCTCCACCTCATTTATTATAGTTCATCATTTTTTAAAAATATTTTATTTATTTAACAGAGAGAAATCACAACTAGGCAGAGAGGCAGGCAGAGAGAGAGGAGGAAGCAGGCTCCCTGCGGAGCAGAGAGCCCGACGTGGGGCTCGATCCCAGGACCCTGAGATCATGACCCGAGCCGAAGGCAGTGGCCTAATCCACTGAGCCACCCAGGCGCCCCAGTTCATCATTTTTTACAAGCCTTACTGAAGAGATATTCTGGGGCATCTGGGTGGCTCAGTCCGTTAAGCATCTGCCTTTGGCTCCGGTCATGATCTCAGGATACTGGGATGGAGCCCCACGTTGGGCTCCCTGCTCAGTGGGGAGTCTGCTTCTTCCTCTCACTCACCCTCTATGCTCTCTCTCTCTCAAATAAATAAATTAAATCTTTAAAAAAAATCAAAAAATGAAAAAAAAAGCACAGGGAACAAAATAAGTAAAATCTGCATGCCGTAATAATGTGAACTGGTCTCAGAGACTAGGAAGTAGCACCATAGGTGCCCTACAAAAGTCTTAGCTATGTGTAATTGAGCTCAATGACGGTGACTTCTCATCCATGGTGCTGTGGTTGCAGATCAAAGAAGCTTTCATGAAGGAGCTGATATTTAAAAGGAGTCTGAAGTCCTGAGTATGATTTTGAAAGACATAGGGAAAGAAGTCCTTCCAGGGAGACGGAACAACAGGAAAAGGCATGGCAGAGTGATCCCAGGGATGAGAAATTCAATTTAGATGAAACAAAGAACCCATGTGGAGATGTCATAGAAAACAAAGATAGAAAAACACGTTTCATTTGTATGCAGAAAGTACTGGGCTCCAGGGAGCACTATTTCTATGTCAGAGGGAGGCACAGGAGTGCCTAATTGGAATTCCAATATTCTCCTTAGTGTTTTTCAAATCATTACTTGGGATCTTCAAGTTCTTGTTTGTAAACTACACCTGAAGATAGAGTAAGTAAGACTAAGACTCTAAAAAAAAAAAAAAAAAAAAAAAAGACTAAGACTCTGCTAAGGAGCCCACGGGCCCGGATGTGCTGAGTCAGAGCAGTGACTGGGGGCAGCTATCCCAGACTGCTCCATGGCAGTGATCCAGAGAATAGGGATAGCTCTAGAGTTCTCGTTCTGCCTACCAGCCGGAAGTAGCTGAGGTGGAAGAAGAATCCCTCCAGTGAATCCCTCTTTCCTTAAAGCCCATGTACTGCCTCACTAATCTGGTCCTTGTCTGAATACAGGAAGAGGATGGTATACAACTGTGTTGGACCCGATGAGCAAAATGCCTTTTCCCTCTGAAGTTGATCGCTTCCACTTCGTTTTCAAGGTGGACACTGGAGTCCAATATCAGTATTCTGTATTTACACAAACAAGCTTGTGCTTTCCCCTCACTTGATCTTCAAAGGGAAGAGCATTCTTAGAACACTCCTAAAGTGCTAGAAACACACCTTGAAACCCTGTCCCCCACCCAGGCAGTTGAAAACATATTACATCCCTCATCAGTTATACTCCCCATTGCTGCAGACATTTTTCACAGGAGATGATTTTGGACTTGCACTATCCCAGCCCCTTCTTCTGGACCCCTGTGCTTTGATGCTGTCCCTTGATAATCTGATACCAGGCAGAGTATTCTGTTCCCCAGGTACAGGCTGACAAGGGAAGGAAAAATAAAAGTGTTCCCTCACCTTGGCCCAGATACTAAAATTCTGTTTTTCTAGGTTAAGATTTCCTTTGGGCTTTGTTTTGTTTTGTTTTGTTTTGTTTTGTTAGGCAGCAACGACTTGCTGTTGACTCATATTTGGCTTCCAACCAACAGAAACCAGAGTCTTTTCTTTTTCCCTAGGTGATGCTGTTCAGCCATCTCAACCCCACCCAGGTCTTGGATAGTTGTTTGTTTTTATAGACCTAAGTAAAGGACCTCTCATGTGAGTAAAATTCTATCTTATTGGGTTCATTTCTCCTAGATTCTAGCCTCTGGCACATTAACTCTCCTGTCCTAGATCTTTATTTATTTGAAAGACAGAGAGAGAATGAGAGAGAGCTCACACAAGTGGGGGAGGGGCTGAGGCAGAGAAGAGAGAGAATCCCAAGCAGACCCCCCACTGAGCTCATAAGCTGTACTCAGGGCTCAATCTCACGACCCTGAGATCCTGACCCAAGCTGAAATCAGGAGTCAAAGCTTAACTGATTGAGCCACCCAGGAGTCCCTCAAGGAACAACTTTTTGTCTTCATTCACTTCACTTACAGTTTTTTATTGTCTGTTTCATTTATTATTGCTCTAATTTTTATTAGTCCTTTTCCTTTTGCTAGCTTTGAGTTGTTTGCTTGCCTTTTTCTAAGGCATAAAGTTGAGTCATTGGTTTGAGATCTTATTTATTTATTCAATTATTTTAGAGAGAGAGCGAGAGCACTGATGAACAGGGTGAAGGTCAGAGGGGGAGGGGGAGGGAATCTCAAGCAGACTCCACGATGAGCACAGAGCCCGAGGCAGGGCTCAATCTCATGAACCCGGAGATCATGACCTGAGCTGAACCTAGAGTCAGTGCTTAACTGACTGAGCCACCCATGCAACCCCTTTCTTCCTTTTTAATGTAACTCTTTACTGCTATAAATTTCCTTCTGAGCACTGCCTTCCCTGCATCCCACAGGTTTTAGTATGCTGTGTTTTCATTTCCACTCATCTCAAAGTATTTACTAATTTCTGTTGCAATTCCTTAGTTAGCCCATTGGCTGTTTAAGAGTGTGTTGTTTGATTTCCATACATTTGTAATTATATGCTACTTTAAATCCTACTTCAGAAACTTGTTAAATTCAGAATGTCTATAATATGAGGAATCCATATCCCACCCTAATTTAGGACCTTATTTGAATCCTTGCTAAACCTCATTTTCTTGTATTTATCATGCCATCTAGACAAATTGTTTTTGGATTCTAATTTTATCATTAGATACATTTGGCTTTGAAGTCTTTTATCAAATAAATGCTAAAATGTGGGATAGGATTGGCTAAGGATAAACCTGTCTTTATAATTGAGTTAACAGTTGCAGTTCATTATATTAATTTTTTTACCTTATTAAAAAGGGTTAGGATTGAAGATCTCAGCCTACCTTCTTTAGACTATAAATCCCTAATACAAATTACAAATGTAATTTAATATACTATAATCTTGCTGTGATGGTTAATTTTATGCATCAATTCAGCTGGGCCACAGTGCCCAAATATTTGGTCAAACGTTATTCTAGAGGTTTCTGTGAAACAATTTTTTGGATATGATTAACATTTATTTATTTATTTTAAATATTTTATTTATGTATTTGACAGAGAGAGAGAGAGAAAGATCACAAGTAGGCAGAGCAGCAGGCGGGAGGGGAGGGGGAGGGTAGCAGGCTCCCCGCTGAGCAGAGAGCCAGATGTGGGGCTTGATCCCAGGACCCTGAGATCATGACCTGAACCGAAGGCAGAGGCTTTAACCCACTGAGCCACCCAGGCGCCCTGGATACGATTAACATTTAAATTAGCAGACTTTGAGTAAAGCATACAACCCTTCACAAAGTGGATGGGCCTCATTCAATCAGCTGAAGGCCTTACAGGAAAAGACTAGCTCCAGCAAGGACTCAAATTATACCACTTCGCTGAGTCCCCACTCCATCAGATTTTTGGTTTGCAAAGCCTCCACAATCATGTAAGCCAATTCCTTAAAATAAATCTCTCTTTATACACATACATCCTGTTATTTCTGTTTCTTTGGAAAAGTAACTGATAAACTTGCTATGAAGAACTATTCTGAAACTAAAATATTTTCTTTTAGCCCTGTGATTTGTACTTTGTTTCCAGAGTCAGATTTTACTGCATATCCAGTATATTCTCTCCTGTTGGATTTCATCATTCATTCATTTGACAAATATTTCTGAACATCTACAATGCACCAGGCTCTGAGCATGAGGCAGAGAACAAATAAGGACACAGATAGCAGGTCAAATGGTGGTAAGTGTTACGGAAACACTTTGGAAAAGGGCAGGATGCAGGGGAAGTTTACCAGGAGGCAGGAGTGTTACCACATAGGGTAGTATGCTAGGTACCTTCCATTTGCTTCTCTAGATCTGTTCCCCACCTTTCTCCCCTCCATTATCTGTCATAGGAGGCTAATGTGTATGGACTACACAGTATGCTCTTTTGCACTTGGCTTTCAATTGGATTCAGCTAGTGGGAGCATTGGCAAGAGATCAGAGGGAAGAAAAGAGTAGATTTGGGGTATTTCTTCTTCTGGCTTCTTTCTTACTGTATTACAATGGTTTGGCTATGTCTTTATACTGAAGGTTTGTCTAATTGGATGGCCATCTCACCACACCTGTCTCTCTTGGGATTCTAGGAGCTACCCTTACCTAGTGGCAAGAATTGGGGTGATTCTTTACCCCAAGGGACATTTGGGGATGTGTGGAGGCAATTTGGGTTGTCTCATTGAGGGGAATGCCACTGGCATCTAGTGAGCAGAGGACAGAGATGATGCTACGCATCCTTAAATGTGCAGGATAGCCCTCCCCCCAATCCCATAGAATTATCTGGCTAAAAATGTTGATAGTGCTGAGGTTGAGAAGCCCTGACTTGCCCCCTTAAGCCTGGGAGTTGTGCGTAATGGCTCCCAGCTGTTACTGGCCCAGAGTGACTACACCATCCCTTGTTGTTTTTCCAAAACCAAACCAACACTTATGTAAACAGTCCTTTTATTAAACTCTCCTCAAATTACAAATTTCCTTCTGGGACTGAAACTGAACCCAGTGAATACAAGAGAAATAGATCTGAAGAATAAAAAGAGAGGAATTTATTGGAAAGACTTGGGTACTGGAAGACCTGAGAGGCCAAATAATTAACATTAGAGAAATCTGGAAATCAGCAATGGCTGGAAGCCACTAGCATTCCTAGGCTGAAGGAACAAAGGAAATATATGGTGTTATCAGATCCCAAAGGCTAGAGTTGCCTGCCAGAGGCAAGGAGTTATTTCAAGGGGGACTAGAGCCATGGGGCAGATTCACTGTCGCCTGGAGATGCAGCCTGAGATAGGACAAAATACCCTGTCTCCCCTTCCATCCTCCCACTCTCCAGTATTTTGTTGGCACTCCCACTGACTGAACCCAACCAGACGCCAGCTGATGTAGGAGTCTGAGGAAAGCAGCCTGTAGAAGAAAACAAAGTTGGGCAAGGGAATTATCAGAGAACATGCAGGTTCATGCCCAACAAAGTCCTTCTAAATAAGATGACATTTCAGTAAGGACTTTGAAGAATGAAGAGGCAAACCATGTAGATATCTGGAATAAGAATGTTCTAAACAAAACAAACCCACAGAATGTTCTAGGTTGCAGGAGAAAGTGCAAAGATCCTAGGTGGTAACACGCTTAGTATATTAAGAAGAACATATTGCTAATGATCCTACAATGGAAAGAATGAACAGGAGAATGATGGGAGAAGCGATCAGAAGTTAAGACAGGCAGCAGACCATATGATACTTTATTTGCCATGCTATGAACTTCCCTTTTGCCTCTGAGATGAAATCATTGATGAGTTTTGAGCAAAGGAGTAACATGATGTGACTATGGTTTAGAAGGATCCTTGTGGCTGCTGTGAGGAAAATATACTTTAATGGAGCAAGAGATGAAGAGAGAGAACCACTGGGAAGTTATCTTAATAATCTCTGCAAGGTAGCTTGAGTGAGGGCCCAAGAGACAGATGAGGAGAGGTAGGATTTTGTATATCTGTTGAGTGTAAAACCAACAGATTTTTATGTTGTTGGGTGATATGTGGGTGTGAAAGAAAAGAGTGAAGTCAAAATCGACTTCAACTGGAGAAGTGCTGTTTGGAGGGAGAATCGGGAGCCCACCAGTGGTAACATGACGTTTGAAATGGAGACTGGAACTCCATACAGAGCTGTGAGGGAAGGCCATTGGATATATGGTTCTGGAATTTGGGGGGAGGTTGGGGCAAAAGATATAAATGTGGGGATTACTGGCATATAAATAGTATTTGTCTTCATTTGGGTTCCTCTAGAAGCAGACTCCGATAAGAACTTGAGTGCATACTGGGTATTTACCCCAAAGATACAGATGTAGTGAAAAGAAGGGCTATCTGTACCCCAATGTTCATAGCAGAAATGGCCACAGTCACCATTTGGAAAGAACCAAGATGCCCTTCAACAGACGAATGGATAAGGAAGATGTGATCCATATACACGATGGAGTATTATGCCTCCATCAGAAAGGATGAATACCCAACTTTTGTATCAACATGGACGGGACTGGAAGAGATCATGCTGAGTGAAATAAGTCAAGCAGAGAGAGTCAATTATCATATGGTTTTACTTATTTGTGGAGCATAAGAAATAACACAGAGGACATGGGGAGATGGAGAGGAGAAGGGAGTTGACGGAAATTGGAGGGGGAGATGAACCATGAGAGACTGGACTCTGAAAAACAATCTGAGGGTTTTGAAGGGGCGGGGGTGGGAAGCTGGGTGAGGCTGGTGGGTGGGTATTACGGAGGGCATGTATTGCATGGAGCACTGGGTGTGGTGCATAAACAATAAATTCTGGTACACTGAAAAGAAATTTAAAAAATTACAAATTAAAAAAAAAGAAAGGGAAAAAAACCCTACAAGAATTTGAGTGCAAGCAGTTTATTTGGGAGGCAAGTCCAGGAATTATTGCCCAGAAGAGAAGAAGTGAGACCAAAAGAGGAAGGAAGTCAATAAAAGGTGCATTATGAAGTAAGTGATCCTCGTCGGCAACTGAAATTCATCCCCATTGTGGAATTCTGGGAAAGAGTGTAGAATAGGCCTCAAGGTATCCTGGGGGATCAGAAAGCTAGGTTGTTTATCCACCAGATTGCCATGCATCTTTGTTTGTGGGCTTCTTCTGAGGGACATGAACTCTCCAGCACGTCCAGGTTCTCCACAGGACAGTCCAGTACTGTCGGGGACAATAAAAGGCCAGAGGGCAGAAGGTCAGAAGTGAGGTTCCCAGTAAGCAGCCCTCAGTGTGTAGAGGTCTTGAAGGATAAAGGTGGGACCCCCCCCAACAGCATGAGACGATCTAACATCTCCCCAAGACTGAGTGAGATTAGAGGGAGAAGGCGTCTGGTCACTGAAGCTCTAGAGTGTTCCATCATTCAGAGGTCAAGAAAACGAGAAGGAACCAACAAAGGGGACTGAGGAGAGGCCTGTGAAAAAGAGAGAGTGGAGACCCGAAAGCCAAGTTCAGAAAGTGCTCCTAGCAGTTGGAAGAGATTAATTATCAAATGCTATAAGAAGGCTCATGGAAGTGAGGACTGAGGAAGGGCCATTGGATTTAGCAACTTGGAGGTCACTGATGACCTTGAGGGGATTAATTTTGTAGCTGGGGTTCAAGATAGGGAGTGAGCTCAACAGAAAAGAGAAATCAGAGATAGCCTGTATAGACAACTTTTCAAAAATAGTTTGGTGTAGAGAAGTTGTATGCTAGCCAGAGGGAGATGTGAGAACCAAAAGAGAGGGGTGTGTGTGTGTGTACACATGTACGTGCATGTTTAAGATGGGAAGTGTTCCAGCATGTTTGTTTGTTGATAAGAGTAATCCAGGCAAGAGGGAAAAGCTGATAATGAAGGAAAGATACAGAAAGTCATAGAAGTGATATCCTTGGTACACAAGAGGGAATGGAATCTGGACACAGCAAAACATAGCTTCCTTAGGAGCACAGATGTTCATTGACGGTAACAGAGTTTCGAAAAGCAGAGGGTAGGGCTGTAGATGTGGATAGGTGATGGAGTGTGTGGAAATTCTCTTCTGAATCGCAGTATTTTTCACAGAAGCAAGGACATCCTCTAACATTTGAGGACCAAGGAGAAGTGGTTGAAGATTGAGGAGAGAGGTGTGAGATAGTCATTCAGCGTTGGGAATAGCTCAGAGGACAGTTTAACCCCATTACCTACTCGGTAAATGCTGGGAGCTGGACTTCCTCTCTGGGCTTCTTGACTCTGGTGAGCTCTGCTGCCAGCGAGGAAGGAGTTCGAACACAGCATCCATTTAACTGGCAGAGCTGTGAATAATTTATTCCAGCTTGCAAGAGGCTCAGGATAGTACAACCAGAGGGATTGTAAAAAGCAAGAAAGGTGGGTTTGAAGTAGCCCCACCTTCTTCTATAAAAATGTCTTAACTACTTTTGTAGGTAGGGTTCACATCTTTGATGAGCCTCTGGTCAGAGATTCTACTAAGAAAACTCTTGAGACCTGGAGCTGGATATTCTGGACTTTTCGTTTTACCCCTGGCCCAGGAAGAGTTAAGATACTGTGTCTTTCTGTCCCAGTGTCTAGTTTCTGAAGAAGGTCAAACAGCGCATTTACCAGTGCTCGGAAGACACCCATGGCATAAAGCCTCCAGATGTGGGCAATGGGAGGGCGGGCACAGGGGGTTGAATATCATGTCCCCCCCAAAAATATGTCCAAGTTCTAACTCCTGGCGACTGTGAATGTGACCTTGTTTGAAAACAGGATCTTTAAAAAAGAAAGAAAGAAAGAAAGAAAGGAAGGAAGGAAGGAAGGAAGGAAGGAAACAGGATCTTTGCAGATGTAATTACGGATCTTGAGATGAGATCATCCTGGGTTTTGGGTGGCCCCAAATCTACGACTGGCATCTTTCCAAGAGAGGGGAGAGGAATATTTGAGACACATAGAGAGGCAGAGAAGGACAATGTGAATTTGGAGGCGGATACTGACACGCAGCATCTACATGAGCCAAGGATGGCTGGAAACCACCAGAAGTGAGGAGAGAGCCACAGAACAGTGTCCCCCAGCGTCTCCAGAAGAAACCAACTGTGCTGTCCCCTTGATTTCAGACATCTGGCCTCCTGAACTGAGAGAAGACAAATTTCTGTTGTGTTCAGCCACCAGGTATGTGGTGATTTGTTACAGCAGCCTAAGAAACTGATGCAGAGAGTGAACTCATATTTTAATAAAGTGCAAAGTGCAAGGTCAGGAAAATGATAATGAAGTGTTCTTGGGACTAAGGAAGGAGGCTGGATCCACTTTCATTTCCTAAAACCTTGGGAGTGTTTCCTTTCGTTTCCCTCTACAAGAATATGGCTCCTCCTCCAGAAATCACATTTCCTGACATTCTGAAAAGCCTGCAGACTCCGAGTCCACTGTCTCATCTCCATGAAAGTGTTTGCAAGTATCTTGCTCCCCAGGAAGTCCTACCCTGCTTCTGCAGAAATTTCTGCTTGTAGCAGGTCTGAGCAGAGAAGTCTGCCCTTGGAGAGAGCAGCCTCCTCGACACCTGTCTCTCCCTGGATCCCTGACTTGTCTCATCTGGAATGAGAAGAAATAAGAGCTAGCACCGCATTTTGATGTATCAGAGCTTTTGGTCATTCTGTTCTCTACTTTAAGTGCTCACACTCCACTTAGGGAGCTCCTGCCTCTCCTTGAGGACTTGCCCCAATGCCTTCTGCTCTGGGAAGGCCTCCCTAGAGCCACAGAATCAATTATGTTTCCTTCTACGCTCCCATAGAATTTGTGTACCTCTGTTCAAGGACTTATTAAAGTTCATTACAGCTTATTTTTTATATTTTTTGTCTTACTTGAAACACTCCAGAGGAAGTGTTATTCACAGCTGAATCACCAGCACTTAGTCCAGAAGCCAGCTCAATAAATGCTTCCTGTATAAAAAAGGAAAGCAACATCTTAGAAAATCTGCAACAACCAAATTCAAAGCTTCTCGAAAATATGCAATGCTGTTAATTAACTTCATCTATTTTGGATATCAAGCCGTTAGCATTTGGCAAAAGGACAAAGCAGCATAGAAATTAGCATCTTCTATATGAGTGAAGAGTTCAGTGCAGAATTTTGGAGGTAAGTGTTGGCTGCTTTACCATTATGATCAGAGGGAAACGTCTCTCCTGCAGATAAAAAGGATAATGTTACCCTACAGACGGCAAATTTCTTCAACCCATGGGAGGTAGGTTTTTCCTATTTGGAAGGAGAGTTTAGCAAAAAGTTTCTAGAGTCAACCACTGAAGAAGCACACTGAGCCACATTTCCTTCATCTGGCCGCTGCTGAAGGCTCAAGAGTTCACAGCAGATGGTGTGCAATGCGAAATTATCATTTGGTTTACCCAAATGTCTCCTTGCATCATGTTTTGTTTGTAGTTATACCTGGAGTTTGTTTGTTTGCTTGTTTGTTTGTTAAAGATTTTACTTATTTATTTGACAGACAGAGATCACAAGTAGGCAAGAGAGGCAGGCAGAGAGAAAGGAAGGGAAGCAGGCTCCCTGCTGAGCAGAGAGCCTGATCCGGGGCTTGATCCCAGGACCCTGGGATCATGACCTGAGCCAAAGGCAGAGGCTTTAACCCACTGAGCCACCCAGGCACCCCTATACCTGGAGTTTTATGTATTTGAAAACATCCAGGAGGAATCTTCAGTTGTAGAAGAAAAATAGACTGTGGTCTTAGCTTATACGTGACCATCCTCTGTAGAAAAGATGAAAACATCTAAGTGAACAGAGCTGAGAGTATGAGAGGAAGGTCTGAGTAGGTAAGGATACGTGTTCCCATGGGAACGCACAGTTGCTGCCAACAAAAACCATGGGAAAAGGTTACAGACTCCTTCTATGATTCAGACTAAAATCAAATTTATAAAGGAGTCAAAATACATATGAATCATCTGCTCTTTCATCTGCCATGGTCATTACTATCTCCAAGTCAAAAGCTGGCCAAGAGTCATGATGAAAACCAGCCTGTTGTGATGACTGAAGAAGTTTGTACTAAAAAATCTCCCCACCAAGAAATTCCGACAGCTGCTAGCAGCCACCACACACCATTTAACTTCCTTGGCCCCTGAAGACCCCGATATGCAGGTACTATGGTCTATCTCACCTAATTTGTGACCACTTCCCCATTTTGATCAAGATGTTCTTCTCACTAGCCCCTACATATTCATGTTCATTCATAACTCCAAAATTTTACTCATACTCTTTTTTGCCGTCTCCCAGTGCATTTTCCTTCTTCATCTATTCAAATCAATTCATTCTTAAATTCTAGTCTAGTCTAGTCTAGTCCATTACCATCTGATTAGGGGGGTTTGTCATGATTGCAGACCATACTGTTATCTCCCTGCTCTCAATTCCCCTACTGCCACTTGAGACCTAGAATCCCAAACTAATGCTTCTTTTGAAATCAATCCATCATTCATGGACACTCATTGGGTTCATACACTGCTTGGAGAATAATGAAGATTTCTGGTTGGTCTCCTAGCTATTGTCTTTGCTGGTCACCATTTCAAACAATTATTTCCTTCCCAAAGATGACCAAGATAACAGGGCTTTTCCTCCTTTTAAACCCTATGCAAGAGAAACGTTTCTTCCCCTTCTTGGCAAGAAAGAACCAGTGTGTACTAAACTGGTGAAAACTATTGAACTCTTAACCTTTAACCCCTTCCAAATGGAATAAACCTCAGAGTACAAATCAGTTATTCATCGAAGAAACCCTATGCAGATAAAATATTGGTTTTGGGTCCCACTTGGAGTAGGTGCTCTGAATCCTAGTTTCTGGATATCCAGATAGTATTTGGGTATCTTAGTGGAATCACTGACAGGCATATTCCATGGTCAGGATGCAGAATGAGAGTAATCCTCTCGGGATCTGAACTTGCAGAGAAAAATAAACAAGGCTGGAACTAGGTCTCAGAGTCTGGCAATCCCAGTTTAGTCACGAACAGATAATGGCTCTATTTCTAGGTCAGTGTCATCTCTGTATCAAGAAACTGTTCTTGGACACTGAGAAATTTAGCCTGGTATTTTGAAAAGTCACTCTAGTTCACCTGTGCTGAGTGAGAGGAAAACTGAAAAAAAAAAAAAGGAAAAAAAATTTTTCCTCCCTTTAGTTGAACAAACTGCAGCCTGTACTTGAATGCCTTTCCTATAGCTTATCCATTGTAGAAGGTCACTGTCAAAAATATTTATCCTTTTCCCCTTTACCTCTGTGAAAGGAATATCCTCTCCTACTCCTTTACTTTGGTTTGGCCACTGATGTTCTTTGGCAGTTGGCACACAGACCAGCTTGGAACGTGCTTGAGTGATTGGGCTCGCTCTCTTGCATTTCTGTTATCATCACGAGAAGAACATGTCTTGACTAGCCTCTGGTCTAAGGAGAGTGAAGACATACAGAGCAGCCTCCCAGCTGACCTCCAGCTACGTGAGATGGAGTGATTATTATTTTAATGTACTGAGTTCTGGGGAAAGTTTGTTACACAATGTTTGTGGCGATAGCTAACTGAGGTACACATCAATGACTTCACAGCCAGATTTTCTGGAGTTCTATCTCAGTTTGCAGAAAATACCATTCCTGACCCTTAAAGATGCAAATACAGGGTGCCTGGGTGCCTCAGTGGGTTAAACCTGTCTTCGACTCGGTCATGACTCGGGTCCTGGGATTGGCCCCACATGGGCTCTCTGCTCAGCGGGGAGCCTGCTTCCTCCTCTCTCTCTGCCTGCCTCTCTGCCTACTTGTGACCTCTTTCTGTCAAATAAATAAATAAAATCTTTTTAAAAATGCAAATATAATATTTTCCTATGGGCTTCTAGATCAAATGGCATAGTGTCCTTCAGACAAATGCTTATTTTTTTCTTTTTATTATTTTTTTTCATTGCTGACATCGTGTTTCCTGCTGAGTATTGTGACTGCTCACAGAGAAATGTGGTGTCTTTATGTGCATAGGTACTTGAGTCAATGCTCAGAGCAATCTGATTGTGACCCTTCAATCTATCACTGTGTCGTGGACTGCCAGGAACTTGAAGGTAGGAGGCTCTATTAGTCAGGAGCTCATCAAGAAATACAGAATACTCTCACCTTTGTAGTGCAGAGGCTTTTTTTTTTTTAAGATCTTATTTAGTTATTGATCGAGGGAGACAGCGCAAAGAGTGAGAGCACGCGAGCATGGGGGAGCGGTGCGTGCAGAGGGAGAGGAAGAAGCTGACTCCCCATTGAGCAGGGAGCCCGATGTGCGCCTCGGTCCCAGGACCCCAGGATTATGACCCAAGCTGAAAGCAGATGCTTAACCGACTTAGCCACCTAGGTGCCCCGTGTGGAGGCTTTTTAGTAAAGGAACTATTTATAGAGATATGGGTAGGGTTAGAGGTACCCAGGAGGGAGGAACCGGAGACCAGGGACAGTGAGGAGCAGTTGCAATCCCCATCCTGAGCAGCAGGGGGAGCCGGCCCTGTTATCAGAGCCTGGTTGAGAGCTAGCTGAAGTCAGAGGGACTGACTGGCCCATGGCAGCCGCAGTTTGGTGATGAGGCCATAGACAAAAAGTGAAGCAGTGGGTGGGAGGGAATAAATGCCCTGGCATCTCTTTCCTCCCACATTCTGAACTCCTGCTGGTGACTCTTACTTGCTAGAGAGTGACACAGTCCATAGAGGTCAGCTTCCCAGGGCAAAGAACACAGCAGAGGAAAACAGAGCTGATCTGGGGAGAATCAAAGAATAACGAGAATACAGACATACCTCAGATGTTGCAGATTCGGTTCCAGACCACCACAATAAAGGGAATACTGCAACAATGTGAGTTAAGTGAGTTTTTTGGTTTCCTAGTGCATATAAAAGTTATGTTTATACTTGTCTATTAAGTGTACACTAATAGCATTGTCTACAAAATGCACATACCTTCATTAAAAATACTTTATTGCTGAAAAGTGCTAACGATCAACTGAGCTTTCAGTGAGTCATCATCTTTTTGATGGTGGAGGGTCTTGCCTCAGTGCTAATGGCTGCTCACTGATTGGGATGGGGCTTGCTTAAGGCTGGGGTGGGTGTCGCGATTTCTTAAAATGACACAACAGAGTTAGCCACAGCGACTGCCTCTTCCTTTTACAAATGCTTTCTCTCTAGCATGTGATGCTGTTTGATGCTATTTTACCCTTGGTAGAACTTCTTCCAAAACTGGCAGTCAGGCCTCCATAACCCTGCCATTGCTTTATCAGCTAAGCGTGTGTCATATTCTACATCCTCTGTTGTCATCTCGACAGTCTTCACACCATCTTCATCGGGAGTAAATTCCATCTCAAGAAACCACTTTTTTTTTAATTAACATATAATATATTATTAGCCCCAGGGGTACAGGTCTGTGAATCATCAGGCTTACACACTTCACAGCACTCACCATAGCACATACCTTCCCCAGTGTCCATAACCCAACCACCCTCTCCCTACCCTCCTCCCCTACCCCGGCAACCCTCAGTTTGTTTTATGAGATTAAAAGTCTCTTATGGTTTGTCTCCCTCCCGATCCCATCTTGTTTCATTTGTTCCTTTCCTACCCCCCAAATACCCTCTAGTTCCATCCACATTGTCGCAAATGGCAAGATTTCATTTCTTTTGATGGCTGCATAGTATTCCATTGTGTATATATATCACATCTTCTTTATCCATTCATCTGTTGATGGACATCTAGGTTCTTTCCACAGTTTGTTATCGTGGACATTGCTGCTATAAACATTCGGGTACATGTGCCCCTTCGGATCACTACATTTGTATCTTTAGGGTAAATGCCCAGTAGTGCAATTACTGGGTCGTAGGGTAGCTCTATTTTCAACTTTTTGAGGAACTTTCATGCTGTTTTCCAGAGTGGTTGCACCAGCTTGCATTCCCACCAACAGGGTAGGGGGGTTCCCCTTTCTCTGCATCCTCGCCAGCATGTCATTCCCTGACTTTTTAATTTTAGCCATTCTGACTGGTGTGAGGTGGTATCTCATTGTAAGAAACCACTTTCTTTGCTCATGCACGAGGAGCAACTTACCTATTAAAGTTTTATTATGAATTTACAGCAATTCAAATACAAGAATAATGAAAAAGTTTGAAATATTCCAAAGGACTATCAAAATTTAAGTAAGAGACCTCAAAATGAACAAACATTGGGAAAACGGTGCTGATGACCTTGTGTGACTCAGGGTTGCCACAAACCTTCAAATTGTAAAATAAATAAATAAACACATAAATAAATAAAAAATAAAAATGCGGTACCTGTGAAGCACTTAAACCCAAGCATGACCGCAGAGGTTTACTAACGCCTGACCCAGTTTCCTCAGGAAAGAAAGCATGGCAGGGAGGGAGGGCAAGAAAGTTGTGATGTTTATAAGGATATTGGTTAAGGAAAGTGTACGGTCTTTGTTAATTGATCAGCAAAAAGATGGAGAATTAAATAATCTGTGATCGGACCAGTAGGTTTCTTGGCACTGCTCTAACGTTGACTTCAAGAATTTCTGTAAAGGCATCATGAGATAAGCCTATGGCACTAGAGGGGATCAGTGAAATTAATATTAAAACATCTGCAAGATAATTATTTTGACGAGCACTAGGCTACTTGAAATTTATGGATTTAGAATTGGGATTTCAGAAGAAATATTTTAATGGATAGAGAAGCAAAACATACCTTGGTGCCAGAAGTTTTCTAACACCTTGAGCCATAAAACTCTGACACTGTTTCAATTTTGTGATACTCTTCTGATTCCTGGCCTATAAAAATATTATGTGGAGCTATTTACCAAACTTAACTCATGACAGATCCATAAACCCAACCTTGCCAAAATATTTTAGGTGAGAGAGTGGAAGGCAAGATGCTGAGGACTCCTGGGTCCATATACATTCATGCCTACACATACACCAGCATTGGCGATCTTCCTTCAGCAAAATTACACTTCCTTTCCATTTTTGTTTCCAAAAATGGGCTAAAGTGAGTAAACTCCAAATATCCATGTGTTGAGGGTATCTCCTATTATACACAGAAGTATCTTAATATGCTGGGAAACAATACTATATATTATACCAATTTACTCTGAAAAATCAAGTAGCTGACTCTTCATTTGAGCTCGGATATGTGAGACACATTTCCCTGGTTTTGAGATTATTCCTTAAACTAGATCTTTTCCTAAGAAGAATTCTCGAACAATACTATTTTGGGGCTAACGCTAGGTAAACTCAATGGAAATGAATTCTAGGTCTTTAGGAATGCTGGATGTGAACCATTTCAAGTTATCAGAAGATTTACTAACAATATGTTCATACCAGTATTTTATTAGTGAGTTTGCTTGATATTAAGCTAGCCTACATTGGGTTTCTTCAGAACAGACCCTGAGACTAGGATGGAGACTAGGAGTTTATTTGGAAGGCGATCTCAGGAAACATTGGTGGGGGAGAAGCAATGAGCCAGGGAAGAGAAGGAAGCCAGTAGATGAATTCATGAGTATGTTATAGCTGCGGGGAACTTGGGCTCATTTCTACTTCTACTGTGCAACTCTGGGAAGTGGTGTAGAGCAGACCCAAGAGTTGCCTCACCTAAAGGATGAGAAAGATGGAGGATTTAGCCACTAACTCCCCATCTGTCATGAATTTGAGGCTGCTCCCAGAGATGACAACTCGAGGGCACTTCCGGCCCGCCTGGCCCCCAGAATGCTCCTGTAGTCAGATAACACTCTCAGCCGAAGGGATGCAGGTATTGGCAATAGAAAGCTTATCAGCATGCATAGGAATGTTGAGTGACAAGGGGATATGAATGGTGTGCCCAAGTACCTGCTCAGAGGCATAACTGATTATCAACACACTACTAAAGCTTCCTCTTAATGGGAGGAAACCAAAGGCCAGCAACTGAGCCTGCCAAGATATGAGAAGCACAAACTGTAACCCTTCTGCTATCACTTTCCTACTTTGCTCCCACACAGGATCCTCGTATGCTTCTCCTCGACCCCCAGGCAGTCCCTGGAGGTCAGACCAAGGGAGGCCTGAGAAAATTTTTTGCTTAGCTTCTCAGAAGACACTGGGAGAAGGTCAGGGAAGAAGCTTTACAGAGCACAGCAAAAGCATCCAATGCTTTTCTAATCAATGGTAATTGAGAGCCCATATTCCAAAGAAATAATATTTCTTGCTCATGCCATAAAATCTAATCACCCTATTTTTATACAGGCTTGAATTATATATTCAATATATATATACAGCCATGGGATTATCCCTTCAAAGGGAAATACTGAAGACAAGGTGTTCACTGTTCTTCAATAAGATTTCCAGTGTTACTGGTAATTGGAAATTTGGTTTCCTCCCATTAAGGGGAAGCTTTAGTAGTGTGCTGATAATCAGTTATGCCTCTGAGTATATACCTCGCCACACCATTTACATCTCCTTGTCACTCCACGTCTGATAAGCTTTCTGTTGCCAATAACTGTACTTTCCTTTTAGATTTTATGGTATGTCCCTGTCTTCACATGAGTCCCAGTCTTGCAAGCTTCTTGTACCTGGTAATGTCAAACTGAATGAGCAACTATGACTAGGGCTGTTTGTATTTCTGAAATTGGGAATTAGAGGAGGGTGCAGGAAAGGAGAGTTTCCCCTGCCCTAAGGTTCCAGGGCACCACAAAAAGACAGTGGTTGATGCTGATTCTAGAAAACTGGTTCTCATGGAGCTTTTAGGCTGATTTCCTCATCTCCTAACTTTATGGAAGGAAGGATTCCTTTACTCCTAGATAAGGAGTAAGTAGTTAACTAGAAAGTCATGGTAGGTAGTAAATGTTCTGGGCAAGGGAACCACGTTTGAAAAATACATTAGGCCAAAGGAATATGCTCATGAAAACACTCTCAATATCTTTAGTCATTAGAGAAATGCAAGTTAACGTTAAATTGAGATACTACTTCACCCCCACTAGAATAGCTAAAATTTAAGACTGACAAATACCAAGTGTTGGTGAGGAGCCAGAACAATTAGAACTCATATATACCACTGGCAGGAGTCTACAAGTGTGGTAAAGGGTGTAGTGATTTTTTTTTAAGCGTGTGATAGTTTCTTATAAATTTAAACGTATACCTATCTTAAGAGCCAGCAATTGTAGGTCTAGGTCATTGTCTAAGACAAGTGGAAATATATGTTCACAAAAGGACTTGTATAGAGAGTGTTCATAGCAGTTTTATTCACAGTAGCCCCAAACTGAAAATAACCCATATGTCCACCAACAAGAGTTGGGCAAACAAGTTGTGGTATTATATTTTCACTCTGTATTAAAAGGATGATTTATTGTACTGATACCTGCAACATGACCAAATCTAACAAACCTAATGCGGAGAAAAAGCCAGACACAAAAGAGAATATAAACACTATATGTTTCCATTTAGATGAAGTTCTACAGTAGGCAAAAACTCACCTAGGGTGGAAAAAAAAAATACTGGTTGCTTTTGGGGGATTTGGGAAGTCACCTGGGAAGGGAGGAGGACTCTTTCTCATGAGATGGAACTCTAGTGAGGTCATACGCACACAGGTGTATCTGGTTGTCAAAACGGTTCAATTAATTGTGCATTTCAATGTCTGTAAATTTTATCATAAAAACGCCCCAAAATAATGATAATCAAATAGAGGGGCTGAAGAGTAGGTGGTACAGATAAAATAAGAGGGGTAGAATATTCGTAGTTGAAGTTGAGTGATGAGTAGGTGAGGTTCATTACACAATTCGGTTTATCTATGTTTGAAATTTTCCACACACACAAAAAAAAGTAAAAAAAAACAAACAAGAACAACAAAAACTCAATAAGCAAACAACATCAAAAAGCTTTCAGGCAACTAAAAACAGTGCAGAATGGCTGAAGTGGAGAGTGTCTTTTCTACTCGTTCATCTAGCAGGAAGCTTCCAGACAGTGGTGGACTGAAGACACCAAATCTTAGTCACATTTCACTTGAGAGCATGGATGGTTACAATGCTTAGCTAACATGAACAAAAAGCTGTGGTGGGAAAAACAGACATTTATATCTCATGTGTAAACATAACTCACCAAATATTGCTCCTTGAGATATCTTGCAGCAGCTGGAACAAGCATTTAAACATGAGCCATTTAGCCACCATGGAATATGGACATGTTTACTGGTACAGGCTCAGACCGGTATAATCCCCTTTCTTAACCTGGTAAAACTCCTGCAGTTGCAGTAACTAAAATACACCACACCCAATCAACAACGAATTTTTTAAAAGCTCTACATGTCTTATAAATCAAAAATCATGTCTGAAAATACACACTATGCTCAATAAATCACCACCTTTCATCACTTCCTACCTTAAAAGATTAATGCCGAAGTTGTGAATGTTTCATAAGAGTCTATGTTAAATTTCCTTCACCTTGATGCAGCGCAGTTGTGTGTGTGTGTGTGACAGAGAGAGAGAGAGAGAGAGAGAGAAAGGGAGAGGGAGGGAGAGGGAGAGAGAGAGAAATCCTTTAATTTTGCAGATAAGGGACTTGAAACCAGGACAGATGAAGTCACTTGTCCAAGATAACAAGAGTAAGACCATCATTCAGACCTTCTGATTCCTTCAAACTGAGACACACTATTCTGCCTATGAATATGAATTTGAAATGAATATGAAATTCTTTCCATTAGCTGCATCCATCCTGAGTAACTCAAGAGAACTTTATCTTGGCAATTAACAGAACACTATACAAATTCAGAATTGTTCAAAATGTTTCCAGCGCATTAGTACAAACACACTTTTGCCCCATGGAGATTACCATACTGGAATATGGCGACATCTTCAAAAGATTGTAGAAAATACTGCCAATTCACCATTTGCATTTGCTTGCTGACCCAGAATCAGAGCAGATTCTTGAACAACTCAAGACTTTTTCCTTTTTTTTTTTTTCTGGCCCACATCTTTACATGGGGGTCATCACACCCTCTTTATACCGTGTTTGTTTTTTTTTTAAGTAGCACTTTATAATCCATTAATGGTTTAAGAAATAAACTTAATGGGACCCAATTAGCACTTTTAAAATGAAATTAATTAGATTCGAAAATGGTGTACAACATACATAGTTAGGGCAAGGACTATTTTGTGAAATTTTTGTTTCGGTCATATACAAAGTGTGCACACTGGGTGACAACAGAAGACACTTGCTACTGTCAGTAACAGTCAAAAGCACTTGAGAGCCAATGGCTCTCATAGGGTCTCTCTTTAGGACTTTAATTCTCCGATTATTCCTTTCTCAACTCACATGTTTGTGTTGTCTATGATTTTAATTTTCATTTTTAGAACCACAGAAATGAGACATTATTGTCATCATCACTTATATTACACAATGTCTGGATTTACCTACATGTTTGCTAATTTCTGTGCATCTGTGAAAAAAATTTTTTTTGTAGTGAAGGGGAGAGAGAGAAAGCACATACGTGTGGGTGGGGTGGGGGGAGGGGCAGAGGGAGAATCTTATGGACCGTCTGTGCCTAGGCATGGAGCCTGACACAGGGCTTGATCCCATGACCTTGAAGATCATGACCTGAGCTGAAATCCAGAGCCAGACGCTTAACCAACTGAGCCGCACAGGCACCCCTAATTTTTGTATTGTGGTGAAATTCACAGAACATAAAATTCACAATTTTAGCCATTTTAATGAGTATTACTCAGTGACACCGCGTTTACAACACTGTGCAACCATCACTTCTATCCGGTTCCAGAACAGTTTTATGATCCCAAAAGGAAATTTCATACCAATTAAGCAGTCACTTCACCTTCCTTCCTCTCCCCAGCCATTGGCAACCAGCAATCTTCTGTCTCTATGGCTCTGCCTATTCTGGATATTTCTAATGGACTCATACAATATGTGACCTGTGTCTGGCTTCTTTCACTCAGCATAATGTGGTTATTGTAAATAATGCTGCTATGGACATTTGTGTACAAGTATTTGTTTGAATACCTGCTTTCAATTTGGGGGGGTATATAACTAGATGTGGATTTGCTGGTTCATATGGTAATGCTATGTTTAACCTTTGAAGGAACCACCAAAATTTTTTCCATAGCAGCTGCACCATTTAAAATTCCCACAAGCAATGTACAAGGGTTCTAATTTCCCTGCATTCTCCCCAACACTTGTTATTTTCCATTAAAAAAATTATAGCCATCCCACTGAGCATGAAGTGGGCATCTCACTGCAGTTTTTTTTTTTTTTTAAGATTTTATTTATTTATTTGACAGAGAGAGAGAGATCACAAGTAGGCAGAGAGAGAGGAGGAAGCAGGCTCCCTGCGGAGCAGAGAGCCCGATGCGGGGCTCGATCCCAGGACCCTGAGATCATGACCTGAGCCGAAGGCAGCGGCTTAATCCACTGAGCCACCCAGGCGCCCCTCACTGCAGTTTTGATTTGCATTTCTCATTTGCATCTTTTCATATGTTTGTTGGCCATTTGTGTCTCTTCTTTAGAAAATGTCTATTTGATTATTTGCCCGCACTTTTTAACTGGGTTGTCTTTTTATTGTTGAGTTGTAGAAATTCTTCTTAAATTCTGAATACTAGACACATGATTTATATGATTTACAAATAATAGTTCCCATTCTGTTCTTCCATTTTTGATCATGTCCTTTGATGCACAAAATCTTCAATCTTGAAGGCCAGCATTTTTTTTTCCTTTGGTTGCTTGTGCTCTTGGTGTCATATCTAAGAAACCATCCCCAAATTCAAGATCATGGAAATTTACTCCTATGTTTTCTTCCAAAGGTATTACAGTTTTAGCTCTCACATTTTGGTCTTTCATCCATTTTGGGCTAATTTTTGTATATTTCATTCTTTTGCATGTGGGTATCTGAACTTGCTTTTAGAACCATTCTTCATTTTAAAGCATATTCATTTTTTAAAAAAGATTATTTGAAAGAGAGAGAAAGTGGGGGGCAGGGGCAGAGGGAGAGAAAAAGAGAGTCTTAAGCAGACCTGGGGCCCAGTGTAGAGTTAGATCTCACAACCTGGAGATCATGACCTGAGCCAAAACCAAGAGTTGGATGCTTAGCATCCAACCTGCACCGGGCAGGTGCCTCAAAGAACAGTCTTTAAAAATTCCTTTACTTAAGGTTTCTTGGTTGCAAATGCAATCTATGCTTATCTGAAAGTGTCTTTATTGCCTTTGTCCTTGAAACACAGTTTTGCTAAATCCATGAATCTAGCTCAAAGGTCATCTTCTCTTCAGAACTCTGAAGATATTATTCCGCTGTGTTCTGGTTTCCACTGTTGCTACTGAGAAATTGATATCTACTTGTCTTCCTTTGTAAATTATCTACTTTTTTCCTTTGTCTACTTTTTTTTTAAACTTTATTTATTTATTTGAGAGAGAGAGAGAGCATGAGAGTAGAGAGGTCAGTGGGAGAAGCACACTCCCTGCTGAGCAGGGAGCTCGATGTGGGACTCGATCCTGGGACTCCAGGATCACGACCCGAGCCGAAGGCAGTCGCTTAACCAACTGAGCCACCCAGGTGCCCCTCCTTTGTCTACTACTTTTAAGATCTTCCCTTTGTCTTTGGTATTCTTTGGTTTTACTAACATATATCTGGGTGGGACTTTCTTTTTATTTATCTCTTCCGTTTTTGACTCCTGTTCCCTCTATCTGTGGATTCATGTCAACAGTTTGGGGGAAATCTCAGCCTTTATGTCTTCAAATATTGCTTTTTTTCTATTTCCTCCTTCTGGAACTCAAATTAGATATGTTATACTTATTCATTATACTCTCCATGTAGTTTAACATCTCCTCCATACTTATTTATCTATGTGTTAAAGCATATTTCCTTCAGATTTAACTCTCTTCAGCTGCATATATTCTGCTGTTCAACTCATCCACTAATAATTATATGTTATCCATAAATGTTCTAAGTGTTTTTCATAAGTGTTCTAAGTATTTTTATTAGATTTATATTTTGACTCTTTTCCATCTTTAATTTCCTGAAAAACTTGATCCACAATTATTTTACACTCTTTACACTAGATATTGATAATTTCAATATCTAAATTCTCAGTTATTATTTTCTCCTGACTTGCATTCATGGTAGGTTTGTTAATTTTTTTATTATATTTGATTGTTTTTAATTTCAACAAATCAGGAGGTTTCAACGGAGGATTTATATTTATTCTTTCATGGATCCCCGACAGGGAGGAGACTGATCTGGGACCACTCTAGACCCATTCGAAGACTCTGGCTTAGGGGAAGACTCTCACTCTCCACATCAGAGAAAGCCTACAACTTTAAAGGTCACACAGTTAACATCTTAAATTTACAGACAAATAACCTACATTAGTTTTAAGCAATTTATCCCAAGGTCACACAGCTAGTTTAGTAAATCGTGGGAGTAGACCCAAAGTCTCCTGACTCCAAGCCATGCTTATGTATTACACCACACTGTACCGTTGAATTGACTTGATACGAAGTATTCAAGTATGTGACATTGCATACCAAAAAGAAAGGGGGAAAATGCCCTCTTTGAACTAGTTGTTTTCTTCCTTGCCTTTTACAGAACTGATGACTTCATACATAACCTTGTTTGCTGAAAGAAGCACATTTTCTTGGTGAAAATAAATCCTCTATTGTGTATTTAAAAGAAAATAATTTCTGCCAAAAGGACAAAAATCTTTTCTCTTCTTTCTTCTCTTTTCTTCTTCTTCTTCTTCTCCTTCTCCTTCTTCTTCTTTTCTTCTTCTTTTTTTTAATTTTGGTGATAGTTCAACTCCTAACTTCAGTAGATAAGGATGGATACTACCCAAGAGTAAATGAGAAACGCAGTTCTAGTTAGAGCCCAGGAAAAAGCTCATTTGTGCATCACAGTCAAGGTGTCTCAGAGATATAAATATAAAATATATGATGAAGGAGGTTAAGAGGGAAAGGTTAAGAGGGAAAGGAGGAAATGTACATGTGTGGAGTGGGGCAGGGTGAGATTTGAAGTTCCAGAAGTTGTGTATGCTTAGCTGATTTGGAGTAGTTTTTTCTCCCCCAAGATTTTATTTATTTATTTGATAGACAGAGAAAGAGATCACAAGCAGGCAGGCAGAGAGAGAGGGGGAAGGACCCCCCTGCTTATACTTACACTTATTCATTATACTCTCCATGTAGTTTAACATCTCCTCCATACTTATTTATCTATGTGTTAAAGCATATTTCCTTCAGATTTAACTCTCTTCAGCTGCCCCCCCCCCACCAAACAGAGAGCCTGACTCAGTGCTCTATCCCAGGACCCTGAGATCATGACCCGAGCTGAAGGCAGAGGCTTAACCCACTGAGTCACCCAGGCACCCCGGGGTAGGTTTTAAAGGGGTAAAGACTCAATGTACATGAACATTGTCTACTCTTCTACCTTCCTTCAGGCTGAGGCTGAGTAGAACCAGATTGCAGTTTCTTTAGCGATTTATCATGACCTGAACCGAAGGCTGACGCTTAACCCACTGAGCCACCCAGGTGCCCCAATTTTTTTCTTTTATGTTTTTGAACACTTTGCTATTTTTTTGAAGTATTATTCTATCAGTACAAATATTTCATTCTGTCCTCACAATAACACAGGGAAGCACACAGGGCAAAGTATCATTCCCATTTAACTGGTGTGAAAACTAAGTCTCAGAGAAGTATAGTGATTCGTCCAAAGCCAAACAGATATTTTATGTCAGAATTTGAACTACCACTAACTAGATCTTAAGATACCACATACAGTACACAATGGAATACTATGCAGCCATCAAAAGAAATGAAATTTTGCCATTTGCGACGACATGGATGGAACTAGAGGGTATCATGCTTAGTGAAATAAGTCAATCGGAGAAAGACAACTATCATATGATCTCCCTGATATGAGGACGTGGAGATGCAACATGGGGGTTAGGGGGGTAGGAGAAGAATAAATGAATCAAGATGGGATGGGGAGGGAGACAAAACATAAGTGACTCTTAATCTCACAAAACAAACTGAGGGTTGCTGGGGGGCGGGGGGGTAGGAAGAGGGGATGGAGTTATGGACATTTGGGAGGGTATGTGCTATGGTGAGTGCTGTGAAGTGTGTAAACCTGGCGATTCACAGACCTGTACCCCTGGGGATAAAAATACATTATATGTTTATAAAAAATAAAAATTAAATAAAAAATTAAAAAAAAAAGATACTACAGGAATACTTGTTTTTCTTTCCTTCCCTCCATCCTTCCATCCTTTCTTTTCCTCCTCTCTTCTTTTTCCTTCCTTCCCTACTTTCAGATCCTCCCCACCTTCTTTATGCAATATTTCACACATATAGGCCTGCCTAAATAAAATGAGTGTCCATTAACCCATCTTTCAGCTTAAGAAATGATATTACCAATACCTCTGAAGGCCACGGCCTCCCACCCCCTACCTATAACCACTATCCTGGATTTTGTAGTTATCATTCCCTTTTCTTTTCAGCTTTATCATCTGATCATTTGTGCATCCCTACAAATGCCCACATTATGTCATTTTGCATGTGGATGGATTTTAAGTAAATGGAGTCATACTGCAGATACTCATTTTGGGGCAGTGTTATATGTCCGAGAGTCACTCATGTTGGTGTGTGTAGCTGCATTTCATTTCCACTGCTTTAAAGGATTCTGCTTGATGAATATAACACACTTTATTCATCTTTCCTCTGACCGACAGCCATTGGGTTTCCTCAGTTTTGTGCTATTCTGAACAAAGCTGTGCACACTCCTGTTGCACATGGGCGAGAGTTTTTCCAGTGGAATTACTGGTTCGTGGAATGCACCCCCCTACAACCTTACTAGCTAATGCTAAATTGTTTTCCAAACCAACTGTACAAATTCCCATAAGCATATGAATTCCAATTACTCTGAATCTTCATCAACTTGTAACTGTCAGAAATTTTAGCCGGTGTTACATCTTATGCTCAGATCTTGGTTTCCAAACACCACTCTAAGTAAGACAGGAATCAGAGCTCCTTGCAGAAATAGTTGATTCCAGGGGAGGACGGGTAACATGTGAGATGAACCTGGAATGTCTTGTGGCGCCAGAAAGTAAGAACATGTGTCAAGGCTGGAACAATCTGAATAGTAAGATAAATCATCACAGCTTTAGAGTCTAATCCATAAACATAATAAATATCCAAGAGTCCCTACTGATAAAATTAATTAATTAAGTGGGGAAGATGGGATAGCTCTTCCTTACGGTAGAATGTGAGTGAATAAGTGTAAAAGTTAAGAGAAAAATATAAAATTACCAAGAAATACCCACAATAATAATGCTTGCAAACAAGCTCCATCCGTAGATGACAAAGTTAGTGGGTCAGAGTTTGTGGAGAAAAAAAGTTTGCATCATTTCAAAATAATCTGCCCCAAGATATTTATTAATTACAAAGGGAAATTCAGTAACTTTAAGTGGAGAAACTTGGCAGAAACCACCTTAAACCAAGTGATCAAGGGTAATACCATCGATTATAAGATACGTCAACATCACGAACCCCACGTGAGGCAGTGAGAACACAGTACTCCGTGGTATTCTCACCGAACGTGCATCACCCCAGGTCAGTTATGAGAAAACATCAGGCAACTCAAACTGAGAGACATTTGACAAAATCATCTGTACTCTTCACACACATCAAGGTTGTGAAAGACAAGGAATCACTAAGGAGGGATTACACACTGCAGGGGACTCAGGCCAACTGCCAACTTCTTTGCTCCCTCAGAGCCTCCCCTACACACACTTAAGCATCTTCTAGCCTTCCACCAAAACACCTGAATAACTGCACTGGCATTTATATTTGTTGGGTTATAATTTACAGTTCATGAGTTGGGTCTCTCTCCTATTGGGCCATGCTCCTTAAGGACAAGGAAAATGCTTCATTTAGATTTATACCTCTTGCTCCCAGCACAGTTCATGGTAGGCACTAAAAGCATTGTTAACTCAATTTATTCAAAACTCTTACCACAATTTCTTTTTTTTCTAACTTTTAAAAAAATTTTAATTAATTAATTTATTTTTGACAGAGAGAGAGAGAGAGAGATTGAGAGAGAGAGAGTGCCAGTGCCAGCACACAAGCAGGGGGAGTGGCAGAGGGAGAAGCGGACTCCCTGCTGATCAGGGAACCTGATAGGGGACTCCATCCTAGGACTCTGAGATCAGGACCTGAGCTAAAGGCAGACACTTAATCCATTGAGCCATCCAGGCACCCCCTACCACAATTCCCTTTTTAAAAAAATATTTTATTTATTTATTTGACAGACAGAAATCACAAGTAGGTTGGGGGGGGAGCAGGTTCTCCGCTGAGCAGACAGCTGGAGGCAGGGCGCAATCTCAGGGGCTGAGCCAAAGGCAGAGGCTAAAACCACTGAGCCAACCAGGTGCCTCGTGACCACAATTTCCTAAACATTAGGAGACATTTAATGAATAATTGGTTACTTTTGGTTTTGATTAGCTGGTTGAGAACAGATTCTGTGCATTTCTAAAGTTTTTACCATTTTTTCATTTTTCCTTTTTCTTTTTTGCACTTCTTTCTCCTCTATTTTTAGAGAAGGCAGAGAGATGCTATAAAGCATAAAGAAATATAGGAGTTTGAGTAAAGAGGAATACATATTATATATTTATATATTATATACCTAATATAATAAAGTATGCATGTATTTGTTAAATTTACCCTTTGGGGGACTAAAAAATATAACTTTTTTATAATACTTTGTTAAAAGTTGGTCTGTTGTTAATATTTTGCCCAAAATTATTGGGGTTGGAGCTGAGGACACAGGATCTTTCCTATTAGACTTAAAAATACTTTTCAGGGCAACACCTGCATAGCTCGTTGGTTAAGCATCCACTCTTGATTCTGGCTCAGCTCATGATCTCAGGGTTGTGGATGGAGCCCAGGTCAAGCTCTGCACTGGGTGTGGAGCTTGCTTGGGATTCTCTCTCTCCCTCTCCCTCGCCCCTCTCCCCTCCCACCCTGCTCTTGCATGACTGCTCTCTCTCTCTCTAAAAAAAAGAAAAACCAATAATTTTTTTAAAAAATCCTACAATTTGTATGGAACCAGAAGAGACCCTGAATTGCTAAGGAAATGTTGAAAAAGAAAAACAAAACTGGGGGCATCACGTTGCCTGATTTTAAGCTTTACTACAAAGCTGTCATCACCAAGACAGTATGGTACTGGCACAAACAGACACATAGACCACTGGAACAGAGTAGAGAGCCCAGACATGGACCCTCAACTTTATGGTCAAATAATCTTCGACAAAGCAGGAAAAAATATCCAATGGAAAAAAGAGAGTCTTTCAATAAATGGTGCTGGGAAAATTGGACAGCTATGTATAGAAGAATGAAACTCGATCATTCTCTTACACCATACACAAAGATAAACTCAAAATGGATGAAAGACCTCAACAGGAGGCACGAATCTATCAAAATCCTAGAGAACAAAGGCAGTAACCTCTTCAACACCGGCCACAGCAACTTCTTTCAAGACATGTCTCCAAAGGCAAAGGGAACAAAAGCAAAAATGAACTTTTGGGACTTCATCAAGATCAAAAGCTTCTGCACAGCAAAGGAAACAGTCGACAAAACAAAGAGGCAACGCACGGAATGGGAGAAGATATTCGCAAACGACAAAGGGCTGATATCCAAGATCTATAAAGAACTCCTCAAACTCAACACACACAAAACAGATAACCACATCAAAAAATGGGCAGAAAACATGAACAGACACTTCTCCAAAGAAGACATATAAATGGCTAACAGACACATGAAAAAATGTTCATCATCATTAGCCATCAGGGAGATTCAAATCAAAACCACATTGAGATGCCACCCTACACCAGTTTAGAATGGCCAAAATTAACAAGACAGTAAACAGCATGTGTTGGAGAAGATGTGGAGAAAGGGGAACCCTCTTACGCTGTTGGTGGGAATGCAAGTTAGTGCAGCCACTTTGGAAAACAGTGTGGAGATTCCTTAAGAAACTAAAAATAGAGCTACTCTATGACCCTGCAATTGCACTATTGGGTATTTACCCCAAAGATACAGATGTAGTGAAAAGAAGGGCCATCTGTGCCCCAGTGTTCATAGCAGCAATGGCCACAGCTGCCAAACTGTGGAAAGAACCAAGATGCCCTTCAATGGACGAATGGATAAAGAGGATATGGTGCATATATACAATGGAATATTATGCCTCCATCAGAAAGGATGAATACCCAACTTTTGTAGCAACATGGACGGGACTGGAAGAGATTATGCTGAGTAAAATAAGTCAAGCAGAGAGAGTCAATTATCACATGGTTTCGCTTATTTGTGGAGCACAAGGAATAAAACGGAGGACATGGGGGGATAGAGAGGAGAAGTGAGTTGGGGGAAATTGGAGGGGGAGACAAACCATGAGACCACGAGAGACTGTGGACTCAGAAACAAACTGAGGGTTTTGGAGGGGAGAGAGGAGGGGGGTTGGGTGAGACTGGTGGTGGGTATTATGCATGTATTGCACGGACCACTGGGTGTGGTGCATAAACAATGAATTCTGGAACACTGAAAAGAAATTTTAAAAATTTTTAAAAAGATTGAAAAGACAAAAAAAAATAAGAAACAAAATTTAAAAAACTAATTTTCAATACAAGGGAAATTTTAGCAAGATATAGATGCCTGGCCTTTACACACTTGCTTAGAGTTCCAAGATGAAGACATGTAGGCCATTCGGCACTGCAATTCTCTGCTTCCACTGCCACTGAGTAATCACGGATCACAGTAATCCCAAGTTTCAGCATGTCAAAAATTCTCAGCATTGGTGCCTTTGCCATTATTCACCTTATAAATCATAACTAGTTTACAGAATAACCTTTTTTGCCAACTTTTACAGCCTGTGGTTAGCAACGGGGGATTCCCCTGTTTCTCTTAACTGACAGCTCACTGAGAGATGATGTCAGGGACTAGTTATGGTACTTAACTGGCATAAAAAGACCAATGCTCAGTTGCTGGTACTGACTGACGGTCATAAGACTGCTAACGAATTGCTTAGTCTCATTATTCCATACTTGAAAACTCATGGTAAACAAAGCCAGTCAAGCTATTTTCTAAATTTAAGTAGTAATGATTCTGTGAAGATTCAAATGGGGAATGTGAAGAGCTTCGTCTCACTCACGTTGGAGTCAGAGAGCTATATAGGTAAAGTAGCTTTTCTCTGGACACAAAACAGCACTTAGAAGTAGCTACAGAAGGGGCACCTGGGTGGCTCAGTGGTAAGCATCTGCCTTCAGCTCAGGTCATGATCCCAGGGTCTTGGGATCAAGCCCCACATCAGGCTCCCTGCTTGGTGGGGAGTCTGCTTCTCCCTTCTCCTCTGCTCCACCCCCTGTTCCTGCTCTCTCCTGCCAATAAATTATAAATAAAATCTAAAAAAAAAAAAAAAAAAGTAGCTATAGAAATGACAGCTCTGGAAGCCACCAGAAAACATTCTATTAAAAAATTCTAGGACCTCAGGTAACCTCAAAAACGTCTGTTACATTTCACAAAATACAGCATGCTTTCCTGATTAAAACTCTTCAGAGTATAGGGATAGAGGGAACATTCCTCAATTTCATAAAAACCATCTATGAAAAGCCAACAGTGAATATCATTCTCAATGGGGAAAAGCTGAGGACTCTTCCCTTAAGATCAGGAACACAACAAGGATGCCCACTCTTGGCACTATTGTTCAACATAGTACTAGAAGTCCTAGCATCAGCAATCAGGCAACAAAAAGAAATAAAAGGTATTCAAACTGGCAAAGAAGAAGTCAAACTCTCTCTCTTCGCAGATGACATGACACTTTATGTGGAAAACCCAAAAAGACTCCACCCCCAAATTACTAGAACGCATACTGCAATTCAGTAATGTGGCAGGATACAAAATCAATGCATAGAAATCAGTTGCTTTTCTATATACTAACAATGTAACTGTAGAAAGAGAAATTGGGGGATCAATTCCATTTACAATAGCACCCAAAACCATAAGATTCCTAGGAATAAACCTAACCAAAGAGGTAAAGGATCTATACTCTACAGAGTATAGAGTATACTCTATACTCTATATCTACAGAGTATATCTGTAGATATACTATTGTATATCTATGAGTATATTGCAGAGTATATCTACAGAGTGTAGAGTATATTCTATACTCTACAGAGTATAGAAACTACAGAACACTGATCAAAGAAATTGAGGAAGGCACAAAAAGATGGAAAAACATCCCATGCTCATAGATTGAAAGAATAAACATTGTTAAAATGTCTATGCTGCCTGGAGGAATTTATGCTTTCAATGCCATCCCAATCAACGTATCAATGGCATTTTTTCAAAGTGCTGGAACAAACAATCCTAACATTGGTATGGAACCAGAAAAGAACCTGAAGAGCTAGAGGAATGTTGAAAAACAAAAACAAAGCTGGGGGCATCATGTTGCCTGATTTCATGCTATATTACAATGCTGTGATCACCAAGACAGCATGGTATTGGCACAAAAACAAATACATAGATCGATGGAACAGAATAGAGTCTCCAGAAATGGCCCCTCAACTCTATGGTCAACTAATCTTCGAAAAATCAGGAAAAAATATCCAATGGAAAAAAGACAGTCCCTTCAATAAACGGTGCTGGGAAAATTGAACAGCTATGTACAGAAGAATGAAACGTGACCATTCTCTTACATGATACACAAAGATAAAATGGATGAAAGACCTCAATGCGAGACAGGAATCCATCAAAATCCTAGAGGAGAACATAGGCAGTAACCTCTTTGACACCGGCCACAGCAACTTCTTTCATGACACATCTCCAAAGGCAAGTGAAACAAAAGCAAAAATGAACTTTTGGGACTTCATCAAGATAAATAGCTTCGCACAGCAAAGGTGTGGCAAACCACAGAATGGGAGAAGATATCTGCAAATGACAGTACAGACAAAGGGCTGGTATCCAAGATCTATAAAGAACTCAAACTCAACACCCAAGAACAAATAATCAAGTCAAAAAATGGACAGAAAACATGAATAGACATTTCTCCAAAAAAGACATACAAATGGCTAACAGACGTGAAAAAATGTTCAACATCATTAGTCATCAAGAAAATTCAAATCAAAAGCACATCGAGATACCACCTTACACCAGTTAGAACAGCAAAAATTAACGACTCAGGAAACAACAAATGTTGGAGAGGATGTGGAGAAAGGGGAACCCTCTTACGCTATTGGTGGGAATGCAAGTTGGTACAGCCTCTTTGGAAAACAGTGTGGAGGTTCCTCAAAAAGTTAAAAGTAGAGCTACCCTGTGACCTGGCAATTGCGCTACTGGGTATTTATCCCAAAGATACAGATGTAGTGAAAAGAAAGGCCACATGCTACCCAATGTTCATTACAGCAATGTCCACAACAGCCAAACTGTAAAAGGAGCTGAGATGCTCTTCAACAGATAGATAAAGAAGATACGGTTCATATATACAATGGAGTATTACTCAGCCATCAGAAAGGACGAATATCCACCATTTGCAACAACATGGATGGAATTGGAGGGGATTATGCTAAGGGAAATAAGTCAAGCAGAGAAAGACAATTATCCTATGGTTTCACTCATATGTGGAACATAAGCAATAGCATGGAGGACTTTAGGGGAAGGAAGGGAAAACTGAAGGGGGGTAGAAATCAGAGGGGGAGATGTACCATGAGAGACTATGGACTCTGGGAAACTGAGGATTTCAGAGGAGAGGGGGATAGTGGTAAGGGGTAGGTCAGTGATGGGTATTAAGAAGGGCACATGCTGTAATGAGTACTGGGTATTATACGCAAATAATGAATCATGGAACACTACATCAAAAACTAACGATGTACTATATAGTGACTAACATAACAATAAAAAAAGTCTGTGACACAGGGAAAAGATACTTTACATAACAAGGTTTGGTTTAGAAGCTTATGATAATTTCACTTGTAAACAAGTCTGTTTACAAGTGAAATTACCATAAGCTTCTATGTTTGCTGTTGTGATTTCTTTACCATTTTAGATTTCTTTAGTATTCCCCCCCAACTCTGTATTTTTAAGAACCCCTAGCTTCATGTTATCTCAATACACTGGCATCTGTGGCCTGGCACTTGTTTTCATAAGTAATCATATGCCTTACTCTCCGTAGTGTGGCCCCTGCAACCTTATCTGCTAGGACCAGCCTTCCCCTTCCCAAGGAGGGCCTCCCAGTTGCTTGCTCTGTCTGTTTTTCTCCAGAAGAAAACAAGAGAATATCAGCAAGGTTGATTTTACTCTATACATAAGAAATAATATTGGGCCTTTAATGTATCGTGGAGACATTTTAAAGTGAAAATTTATTGGGCTCCTTTCCATGTGTTAACTTATATAAATAATACAACTTTATAAGGTGGGAACTTTTACTGTGCTCATTATACAACAGAAGAAATGAGGCCAGGATGCTCAACAAGTTGCCCAAGTTTGCATGGTTAGTACAGAACAGAGCCAGGATGGGAACGCAGGCAGACTGGCTCCAAGCCCACACTCTTACACTTCTTTTGAACCTCCAAATCATATTTTCTTCCTACTGGATAATTATTAGTCCCCAGTAATATACTTACATTAGAGAGTCAGCCTGGGAGTTAGGAAACTTGGATTATTGTTCTGTGCTTTAAGTTGGGGGGGAACAGCGTTCTACGGAGGGAAAGTACACATACGAAGGCCTAGTGGTCCTAGGGACAAAGAAGGCAGGCCAACGTTAGGAACAATGGGAAACCAGTGCAGTGTTTTTTGTTTTGTTTTGTTTTAAAGATTTATTTATTTGCAAGGGGGTTAGGGGCAAAGGACAGGGAAAGAGGCAATCTCAAGCAGACTCCTTGTTGAGTGTGGAGCCTGAAAGGGGCTTGGGTTCCATCTGACAACCCCAAGATCATGACCTGAACTGAAATCAAGAGCCAGAGGCTTAATGGGCTGAGCCATCCAGGCACCTTCCTCCAATAAGATTTATTTACTAATGCAGTGTTTTAAATTAGACAGGCTGGGAGGTTAGTTGTCATATGACTACAAAGATACTCTACTCATATCACCTTGGTTGCCTAGAAGAGAGCAACAGTGGAATCAGGAAAATTTGGTTAGGAGTCTCCTGAGAAATTCCAGGCAGGAGGTATGGTAGCTTGGGTTAGGGTGTTGATAGTGTGGGGGTCGGGTGGGAAGAGGAAGAATGGAAAAAAAGTTATTTTAAAACATGTACCCTTGATTGAGACTGATTTTGGTAAGATTGTATAAAGAGACTGTAACAAAATGTTCTAGGAATTACACTTCCAAATAAGCCATATTGGCTTAAAAGTGTCAGATTGGGATGTTGTACACCCATTTCAAGAATGCTTCATGGCTCCAAACAATTCTGGAAAACCTTTTTCAGAATTTCCTCCAGAAACAGTTTATGAGGCAAACCAGAAAAACAGGCTCATTGTTATATACATGCTTCATGTCATATATATCATACTTCAAGTCACATTTCATATCACATATATACATATACAAATATATACATATATGCACACACACACACACACACACAAACAAACATATCCACATGTACAGTCATACTTCAGAACTCCCAAAAGCTAAGGGAACTATGTATAATGTTGTTAAATTGTTGCAGGGTTTTAAGACCTTCCTTTTATGACTCTGACCTTCAAATGTATACAGTAAGGTCACTTACGTAAGAAAATAAGCAATATGTAGGAAAAAAGCGAAGTCATCTGACTCTTCACCAAACATTGAAGATTGGGGCTCCTGGATGGCTCAGTTGGTTAAGCATCTGACTCCTGGCGTTCGATCAGGTCATGCTCTCAGGGTTGTGGTATTGAGTCCCACATCGGACTCTGCGCTCTGCACAGAGTCTGCACGTCCCTCTCCCTCTGCTCCTCCTCCCTTTCCCCTGTTTGAGCTCTTTCTCTTTCTCCAGTAAATAAATAAATAACTCTTTAAAAAACCCAGAAGATATATTCTTCAGGCAAAGAGTTAGCCAACTCAGAATATCCACAGATGGAAGGAATTCTTGGACAGTCGGGGATTTTGTTTTGTTTTGTTTTGTTTTAGGGAGTAGATAACAAATATATCCTAGAAGATTGACAACAAATTCCTCACAGAGAAAGAAAAGAAGGAAGTTGTATCCATCAGCTTTCAGAGACAGTGGGAAGCTCGATGGGAAGAGTCCAAATTTCAGAACCAAGCATGGGAGTCAACCTCTGGTTTGCTAACGAGCTCTTGGGGCTTGGACAAATTCTCTGAGCCTTAGTCTCCTCATCTATAAAATGGACATATCAATGCCAAGAGTCTGGCGAGGTTCTATTATTGGAGACCTGACTCCCACCACCTCCCCCACTTTTCTGCAGGTAAACTCCTTTTCTTCAGGTTAAAGAACTTAAACTGAAACTCCTTTTCTTAAACTCCTTTTCTTCAGGTTAAAGAACTGGAAACCCTGAGGGAAGCAGGGGTCAAATGGCTACCCTCTTTCCTGGAACTTTCAGACTTACATGGCCTCAGTGTTCAGGTTCTACAACACCTGGCAGAGAGAAAAAAAATTCTTGGCCACCTTTATCATTAACCTTGTTGAAAAAGAACTGTGGCCAGAAGGCAGTCCCTTTGGTTCACCAGACATTCCCAGAGAACCGTGTCATTCGGGGACAGAAGCAGCCCATTTAAATCCCTGAATCTTTTCAAGAAAGTGAAAACCCCTCAATGTCCAAGAGTAGCAAATGAGTTGAAGAGTGAGACATAATACTGGAAGGCACACGTACATGATGGAATTACATATTGAAAAGGAGTATTAAATGACAGGGGGACATGTTCATGATAAACGAACTAAATGTGGCTATAAAATAGTATATATATTATAGATTCCTTTTTTAAAAAGATTTTATTTATTTATTTGATAGACGACAAGTAGGCAGAGAAGCAGGCAGAGAGAGAAGAGGAAGCAGGCTCCCCACTGAGCAGAGAGCCCGATGTGGGGCTCGATCCCAGGACCCTGGGATCATGACCTGAGCTGAAGGCAGAGGCTTTAACGCACTGTGCCACCCAGGTGCCCCTATAGATTCCTTTTTTAAAAAATAATTGATTTGTAGGGGAAAACAGAAGGAAATAAAAATTGTCAATGATAAATTCTGAGTGGTAGAGTTACAGGGGTTTTAAATTTTTTCTTTTCTAAACCTTATATGATAAATGTAATATTTTTTCAACATAGAGTTATAATATGTAAATATGACACAGCTATTAAGCAACAATTCCACTGGGCAGAAATTGTGACTTTTTGTTCATCACCACAGAAAAACAAGTGTTTTGAAGAAATGTGGCCTTTTCCTCAGCAGTGAAGTAAAGAATGTGTACAGGGGCAAGGTGCCTCTTGATTATCTACAAGTTTCCTCCCTTTCTCCCTTGTCCCACCTTTTAAAGAGTTTTGGGTTCCCACCCACCCATGGAGAATGAAATAAAAAGAAAAATCAACCTGGCTCTCTTCCTGCCTGATGATGTTCTACGTCGAGACTTAGAATAGGGAAATTGCACATTGTTCACACTTCCCAATACCGGTGGCTCCTGGCTAAGCCAGTAGGTCTGTGTGTACTTCTCCACTTTGCCTCCTGACAGTCACCTCCTGTATCTTCTGCAGGAGTTCAGGTCTCTGCTTGAGAGCAGGAAAGGGGGAGAAAGCACAAGGCCCAAACTTAATCTTCAGTTCTTAAAATAAGAGTACTTCTGAGTAGTTAGAACACTTTACATTTATCATTTACTGTGACTGTTAAGGATAACTACCATTTATTGAACCCCTTCCATGTGCCAGGTAGACACTGTATTATGGCATTGAATCTTGACATAGTCACTTAGGGCTTCTCCCCATTTCACAGATAAAGACGTAGGCTGTGGTCAAGCGTCATGCTCAAGTTCCCAGTGCTCGAAAATGGCTGACATCAGGCGCTTCACAGATTACAAAACTATTTCAAAACTGCCTCTGTTGTTCCTCACAGTACTCTGTGAGAGGAGGATTCTGCGTTTTCACTTGTGAAATGAAGGGACAGATGGCTTTAAAGTCCCTTTGGTGGGTCTACACGACTGATCCATGAGAGCATTTTCAGCTTTTGGTTTCACTAGAGGCCACCTGTACTTAATAGGGCAATGGTGGGAGCCAAACATAAGCCTACTATCCTATTTAGATTTTAATCTGAATCTGAAGAAGGTAGGCTGTGGTGGGACACTAGATACTAGTAGCAAACAAGACTACGATGTGACCCAATAACCATGAAGGCGAAGAGATAGTTGTACATTGGCTACAGGGCCAAAGAATTCTGGAATTTGCTAGTGGGAGGGTGTAGGGGAGGGAACCCATAGCTCTGCCAAGATAGAAAAAGGCAGAATAGCCTAGGTCAGTAGATGCTTTGATGTTTGGTGGACCAGCTCAACCCCACCTCAAAGGCTAGGGCCTCTGCACAAAAAGCTGTGAAATTATTTGGGCCAGGTATGTATGCTATCATAAAGTATTTGATTCAGGTCCTGAGTAAGACGATCCGCTACCAATCTTTAATTACTACATGTGTTAACACTGACTAACACACACACATGACAGAAAAACAAAGAGACAACACAGCTATAATAATTTACTGCATTTTCATTCCTTGCTTGGATGAAAGCAGGACTACACCAAAAGTTGTTGAAAGTAAAGTAATGAACTGAGACACAGTTATTTTCCTATCTATGCTGTTTGCTATATAAGAATTAAATTCCTCCTGATTGGCCTTAATGGAATCTAATTTTAACACTAGTAATCTTGAGTAAACAAACATAAAACTATTGCTTTTGGGGGGGGTGGAGGCAGTGGAAGAGGAGACATTTTCTCAGAATTATGAATTGGTAACCTTGGGTCCTTGTCACAGCTCTGCCCCCCAACCAGCTATGTAATTGTGAATAAATCTCTTAAACTTCAAATTGCTCACCTGTACAACGAGATTCGAAAAGGCAGGTGAGGTCTGATATTGCTAATGTTCTATGTGACAAGCGAGCATTCTGTGGGTATCCACAACAATAAAACCAAATCCAGTGGCAGGTGCCCTTAAGTCCTATGGAAGTATCCCTAAATGGCAAATGCTCCTAAGACTCTGACACATGTATGGTTGTCTTTACCTCCAGAGTAGGGATGGTGGGCACCGAGTAGGGACATTTGATGTGACGCTACAGTAGAAAAGTTTTTGCCTCACTTTGTCCCCATCTGATAGGGAGAAGAGGAAAAACAAATGAGTAAGAGTATAGGATTTGGAAGCCACATTCCTGGGCGTTGAGACTGGAAGCTGCCTCCTCCAGTTGCTCTGACCTGACTCTCTAGTCGATCTTGTGCAAGTTAAAAATTCCAACTATCACAAGGTGGGACCCATCCCCTGATGGGACCTGTTGGGCTTTGGATCTGTGCTCTTCCAGAATCGAAGGTATGTTCTTTGAGATCCCAGGAGGAGCTATTATACTCTAAGACAGATAAATGAGATGAAGAACTAACTACAAACACTTAAGCACTAATGAATTCAATACACAGTATGTCACAGAGTTTAAAACGTGGAAAGATTATCTTTTCAAACTTATGCTTACGTTTATGCTTGGCGGTCACAAAACCTACTGAACTTGTTAAGGGGATGAAACAGGAAAAACTCAAAAGAAGACACTAAACACTAGGCAGGACAGCTTCTAGAAATCAAGAAGGGCGATCTCCCACGTGGTCAGACAAACATACACTTCCTTTTCTCACCCAACCAAGAGTTCTGACACTTGCTTCAAAGTGTTGTGGGATGAGTTCAAGCCTATTTAGATGCGCAAAGGGCCTTGTGCCAGGCTTTGAGTATTTTCATGGGTTTCTCTGGTTCAGTAATTGTGGCCTCTGAGTTTTTACAATTCTCCTCCGCATTCCATTCCATTCTCCTTTCAATTGTTCTATAAGCTTTTAGTGCAATCCACTTACACTTTTCTTCCCCAACCAAAACAGTGTCAGGGAATTGCCCAAGGGGAGTCCCTATAAAAATACTAAAAGAAGGGGGGGGGGCCGAGTGACTGCCCATAAATCGGGCACTTTAAAGCCTTTCGCTTTAATGACGATTTAAGACTGACAACCACAAGGAAAGCAAGAGCTTTCATCTGCGCGAACTCCCGCCTACATCCCCGGGTTGAAATTTCCCAGGAGTAAAAGAAGGTATCACCTCATCACTTCCTGGATTCCGCGGACGCTTCTCTACCCTGGCAGGGATCTCCTCCGCGACCCGAAACGCTTTCTAGCACTTCAACGACTTAAACTCTCCCAGCGCCTGAGGTTCCTCTATGGACCCAGCAAGGCTCCTGGCTTTGTTTTTTTCTACTTCCCCAGGCCCAAGCCCGCCCACCAGCGTCGAAGTCAGTTTCTTACTGGTCCTAGAGTGTGCCCGTTTCCTCAGAAAGCCAATCAGAGCCTTGCCGCCTACCCCCGGGGATTTGGGAAACGGAAAAGACCTCGACCTGTTCCCGGGAGTGGGGCGGGGCCTTAAGTGAGTGACAGCTGGACCTTCCAATGCGCAGAGGGCGAGGACCTCCCCTTCGGGCTCCCGAGCTAGAAAAGAGCGTCGATGCCGGCGGCAGTGATGAGTTGTAGGAGGAGCTGGCTCCTTGGCGGCTCTGAGGAGCGGCTGCTGCTGCTGCCCTCTTTGCAGGTGAGTGGTTTTGTTTTAGAATTTTGCGGTTGCGAACCTTTCTGTTTTTAAGTGATGTGGTGTTTTAATTTGGAGTGCAGGAAGGCCAGTTCTTGACGCCCCCGATTCCGTCTTTGGAGGGAATCTGGTGCTCACTCGTCCGCCGCTCGAGCTCCCACCCTCACTGACTCCCCAGGTCCCTCTCAGGTCCCTTCCTCAGAATAAGCCTTTCTGGGACGCACAGATCTGTCAGCTGAAAGGAGGACTGCGCTTTGATCGTGGTGTCTTGACGGCGACAACAAACAGGAGTTGGAGGGAACGATGACCTGATCTCTCCCGGACGTATGAGGCACAGGGTGGCCGAGTAGGGGTCCTGGAAGCAAACTCGGGTGTTTTCAGGGCCACCGCCACTATATTTAGGGCGATGATAGACCTGGCCCTAAACGTCTAAGTAGATAGAAAAAGCCTGCATGCTGGGAAGGAGAAAGAGGTGAATAACTGCTGGGGTTTCACGTAGCTCTCAAATCGAGCTAAATCACAGGTTCTTAGAACCACTAAAAATTAAAAAAAAAAAAAAAAAGTAAGTCTATTTCTCCTCCATTCAAAGGGATGAGGGCTGTATGAGTAGAGAAGGACAAGAGAAATGCATCATGGAAGTACAGTCCACAGTTACTTTGAAAAAGTAAAGTTAAAGGATAATGAGTTGTTTGCTAACTTCCTATACTCCTCTGCCCCTACCACCTCCCTTCCAAATGACGGAGGCTTTACAGCTTGTGAGCGGTAACCAGAATGTGAACTGACCAAATGCAGCCTCTGGGTGGGGGGAAATCGAATGGCATCTTTCACCAGGAGGTACTACAGTTTTCTGTAATCAAAGCAGAACACATGACAGCTTGTACTTTGGTTTAAAACTCTCTCCCCTGACGCTCCCCTGGCCCCTGGTTTTATCCATCTTTTTTTTTTCCCTTATCCACCATAGATGTCCCTCATATGGTGGTGGGCTTTCTTTTATTATAAGTTTGTTGTTGTTGTTTTTAATTCTAGTTAGTTAACACGCAGTGTTATATTTGTTTCAGGGGTGCGAGGTAGTGATTCAACACTTCCATGCGTCACCCTGTGCTCATCACAAGTGCACTCCTTAAATCCCCAGGGTGGTGGACTTTAGAGAAATGTAATTCAAGCGAATGGTATAGCAGAAGGAGCTCTGAGTTGGAAGTCAGGACCCCCAGGTTTTCGTGTGGAAGCTGTTGTTATTTGTGTAATCTTAAACAAATCATTTCAACCCTCTGGCTTAATTTTTGCATCTTTAAAAAAGCGGAGGTTGCAGCAGATTATTTCGGAGGGGCCATGCTTATGTTAAAAGTCTGTTTTAAAATAGAGATGTTTAGACATTTTCCACGACAAGTACATAAGCAAAAATCTCATAGCAGTAAATTCTGGGCCAATCTGTCAGCAAATAAATGTTCCCATCTACAAAGGGTAGTACTTGTTCTTTTGCGCCCCTCTTTAAGCCACACCCAAAGGATCACTGTAGAAAATTTGGTCATTGTACAGAATGACCATTATACAGAGTATAATGTGGCAGAAAATGTCCTCCTTTATTCTGTCACTCGGAGGTAACTATTAGTCTGCCCAGGGTTTGGGCAGATCTGGCAGTCTCTCTTCCTCTTTTGCCTTCTACGGTTGGTTGAGATTAAGTGGCATATTTCATTTTAAGTAATGACCGATACATCTAAATTCAGCTGTGCGTTCATTTTTGTGGGTCCGGTGCTCAGAGAACAGAGGACACAGATATTTGAACCAACAGGTCTCTTGAACAGCCTTGGAATGAAATCTGGTGTGAGAGAATGTTTACGTGGAGAAATAAGACTAAAAGTATTAATAATAAAACTCTTACACGGAAATTTGGCCACAAATACTGAAAAAAAACTTTATGAAATGTAGAGGAAACCTTAGCCACTTGATTAAAGCATTTGGATTATAGAATACTGCTTAATATTTGGTATGCTTCTAGAGCTGTGTCTTACCATCAACTCTCCACACCCCCAGCCCATACAATATTTGGTTATATTTCTCCTTCCACTACCTAATTTAGCTTGTTCTCTGTATCCCCCTCCTCATTTTACTTTATTCCCAGCTTTTACTTCCACACATACCTCAGCAAGGTAGGATCAATTTCAGGGGCCAGAGGTCTGGGTGAGTTTTCATTAGTCTGCTCCATTCAACCCAGAATACCTCTCACTCTTTGGCAGAGTGTTTTTTTCACCATAATCTCATTTAGTCTCCCTAATAGTCCCTTGAGAACAGCAATTATCCCTGTCTTTATAGATAAGGAACCTGAGGTCCAGAAAGTTTGAATTAATTGGTCAACATCCCACCATCAGTAAGCAGCAGAGCCGGGACTAATGTCCAGGTTTCTTGACCTCAAACTTCTGGGATTTGGTGGCAATAGCTTGTATAGACAAAAGCTATTATCTGGGGGGAAATAAGTAACCAAAGTTAGGAAGGAGGTGTCATGAGTGGGTGTTGGGTTCATCAGTGATGCCGCGCAGGCTGGAACAAGCAACATGCCCTGGGCAAGCGCTTATCTCATGACCCAGTATATCTCTTCCCTATGAATAGGGGTCTACATGCATGGTTTGCTACCCGTGTAACAAGGGATCAGTAGGGGCTGCCTGTAGAGGTAAAGTTGGAGAATGACCATTACGGTGCCTGGAAAGCACCAGGAAGTGATAGAATTTGCTCCTGGTAAAGAGTTGCTCTTAGAACGCGAATGGAAAAGTTACTGTAAAGCTTTAGGGAAAGTAATAGGTGGTGGAATGCAAGGTACTTTTACATACAGTCATGTTCGGACTTCTAAAATTGAGCTTTATTTTGGGGAAAGCGTGTTTTATTAAGACTCTAAGGAACTGAACTCTGGATTTCATTTCCCCTAAGAACTGTTCCTTTTTTAATTTATCCGAAACATGATGAGCCTTTTTTTTCCATCCTCGAATATGCCAGCCTATCTTTTATAGAATTAGATTCCTCTACAGTTAGATTAAGAGTTGTTCAAAGCCATGCAATGAGGATTTGGACTAGGGAAAACATCTGACTGGTGAAGGGTGGTATTTTCTAATATTTAGGGGAAGCTTTTGATCACAGCAACTCTGGCTCTGCATCCCTTATTTTACGTTACTTCAACATTCTATCATTGATCACACTTCTTACTCAGTTTTTAGAAGCAGAAAACGAAGTTTCTATTTTTAGAGTGGTCTTTATCCTGTAATTTTCCTCGCCTGTTCATGAGTCATTATACTAGAGTATTAGATACTACTTTTCAGACACCTGAGGAAGGGAGGCAGCAACATCTCAGGAACATTAGTTTGGAAGATGGGACGAGCTCAGTTATGGTGGGGGGTAGGGAAGGTATGTGAAAGTAAATGGTTTGATGAGGGGCAGGAGTAGGAGGCAGCAGCAAGATCGTCTAGTGCTACATTTACTGAAACTATCTAGAGGTCCTGGAAGTATGGTAGAAGTAACCTCAGTAAATGCAATGCCGTGTATTTGCACCAGTCCTCTCTCCCCCTACCCACCTATTCTCTCCAGCCTTGCCTTGCCAAAAGGATGCTTAAAAAAAAAAATTAACTTCAGTTTTATGGTGACATTTATGGAAAGAATATCTTTTGCTCTGTTGGCAATTGGGATGGAATTTCTATACATAGACATAGCGAGAAATCTTTGAAAATATTTCACCTGCATAGCGTGTTTCCTTTGAATCACCTGTCTCTCTACTGCTCAGCCAGCTGCTCAGCGTGTATGCCTGAGCCAGCCTGCGTTCTCCTGAAGTGCGAGGCACTGTGGCAATTTATGAAGATGATGTCTGAGAGAAGTAAAGCATGTCAGAATGACATATTTTTTTTTAATTTTTTTTTAAAATTTTTTATTTATTTGTCAGAGAGAAGGAGAGAGAGAGAGAGCACACAGGCAGGCAGAGGTGGAGAGAGAAGCAGGCTCCCTGCCGAGCAAGGAGACCATGCGGGACTCGATCCCAGGACCCTGGGATCATGACCCGAGCCGAAGGCAGCGGCTTAACCCACTGAGCCACCCAGGCGTCCCAGAATGACATATTTTTGAAGTTGGTTAACAGCATGAATACTTTTTCTCTATAATTTTACCTTGAACCCATTACTAAACCAATTAAGCAGAAGTAAACAGACTGATTTGAATGTGCTCGGTATTGTCTTTTGTGAGGAATAAAAACAATTATGAATGGGATTCCATTACTCAAGGTACTTGCAGTTCCAGCCGAGAATAAAATCAGGTGATTTAGTAATTCTGAGATTATCCCATGACAGGATGCTTAAAGGTTCAAAATGCTGATGTGATTAGTAGGTCTGAGTATGGTATCCAGCTAGGCCAAGGTTTGCCGAACTAAGACCTTCTGGTCTACTACCTGTGTTTGTACGGCCCACAAGTTATGAATGGTTTTTAAGTTGTTGTTTTGTTTTGTTTTACCGGTTGAAATACATCAAAGAATGACAATACTTCATGGGCATGAAAATTATATGAAATTCTAATTTCAGTGTCCATACATAAAGTTTTATTGAAATAAAACTTCATTTATTCACTTATGTAGTTGCTTTCAGCTACAATGGCAGAGTTGAGCAATTGTAACAGAGACCATAGAGCCTAAAAAATTTACTAATTGTCCTTTTACAGAAAAAGTTGCCAACACCTCAGCTAAACTGTAGTGTTTTTCATATCTGTCTCCTTCATCCCATCTCATCAGCCATTATCTTGGTCCAGGTCTTCATTATGTATTACCAGAATCATTGCAAAAACCTCTCACGTATTCATATCAGTAGTTTTCCCTATCTCATTCTGTGTTTGTAAGTGCTGCCTGACCCTCCTAAAATACACATTATTAAATCTTCAGTGATGGCCCAATACTTATAGAAGAACCTATCTTCTTTGGCACAACGCCTTTCTGGGGCCACTATTCAATCTTATCTTTCTAGGTTTGTCTCCTCCTACTTCCTTGATATACCCTGTACTTTGGATAGAGATCATATAATTTTCCATATGGGACACTGAAGTGTGAAAGGGGCCCTATAATAATAATGTTGGGAAAACAGGCTTACAGCAAGACTATAGCAAGACTGTTCTAGGCAAACATGGAAGTGTGGTCACCCTTTCTATACTCCAGACAGTTTGAATGGCTCATCGTTCTCCATATGCACCTGTTCCCTTGCCTCTACTCAGTATTCCTTTAGGCTAGAATTCCTTTTTCTTTTTCTATAAATCTAAGTCTTGAACATCTTTCCAAATCCAGATTAAATAGTACCATTTTCATGAAGCCTTAGTCAGAAATAATCTCCCCTTTTCCATCTCCCTTATGAATGAAGTGCTTTCTCATGGTATGGATTACTTTCTGCTTTAGTGACACACACACACACACACACACACACACACACACACACACACCCCTTTTCCCCATCAGTTCCTTGAAGACCTAGTTGTTGGATTCAGTACTCCTCACAGTCCTGCATTATACCCCGTTCAATTGACTAGATTGGGGAGACTGATGAATATTTGGGGCTGTCAGTTTGTAAATTGGCCATTTTAATGTGAATAAAGTAGTGAGAAAAGATTCCAAGGACTGAGGACAGACACTTAGGTGCCAATGTGGTGATGTAGCAGTGTGGTTCAAGGCCAAAGGGTAGGCTTGGAGGTCTAGCCTGCCTGAGACTGAACTCCAGCTCCCGCCATTTGCAATCTGTGTCACCTTGGTCAAGTTGACCTTTCCATCTAAGTTTCTGCTTCTGTAAAATGGGAGTAAGACCATAGAACCTTCTCCATAGAATGGTGGTTGAGGATTCAAATAGTCCCAAACATATGGTGAGCCCTCCATGAATATTGGCTGCTATGACATCGTATGCTGTCTTCATCATCATAGATAGTACTGTTAGTGGTGGGTAGGAAAATACGGAGACCCAAGACCAGGATGTAATAATGGAAGAGCTGAGACCCAAGACCAGGAAGTAACAGTAGAATTGCTGAGAGAAACACAGCACCAGAATCTTAGAATAATTCTAACCCCTCCATTGAGGTAGTCAGCTTCAGAGGGATCAAAGAGGCATGAGTCCTGAGAGAAGATGGTCTTTACTTAGTGAGACATAACTAATTGGCGGTCTTTTGAGAGACCATTTCAGTAGAGTGGTTAAGGCTCAGTTTAGGTGTCAGAGGACTGAAAAAATAATGGCTAGAAGGAGGGAAAAACAAAGAGGAAGGGGTGAGAAGATGAGACACAGAGTCATGTAAAAGATATGTTTGTTTAGTCATTTTTTTCTTTGAGCAACACCATACTTTAAAAAGGAAGAAACCCTGGGGCATTGGGTGGCTCGGTCAGTTAAATCTCCAACTCTTGTTTCTGTTCAGGTTTTGATGTCAGGGTAATGAGATTGAGTCCTGCATCGGGCTCTACGCTCAGCAGGGGAGCCTGTTCTACATTCTCTTCCTCTCCCTTTGCCCCTCCTCTCCCTACAAGTGTGCTTTCTCTCTCACTCTCTTTCAAATATATAAATATATCTCTTAAAAAAAGGAAGAAACCCTAGGGTATGCTAATTCAGTGACCTGTGTGGTCTTTTCTGGTATGAAGTAAATCATTGACTAAAATTAGTGCTTAATTCAGGTGCTGGTAACCCCTTGCCAAGGGATAAACGAGGAATCTTGAGAACCAGCTCCAGAGTGCTGAGCTTTACCAAAAACAACACAAAAAACAAAGCTGGATTTAAAAAAAAAAAAAGTTTTAAATTTGAGGTGGGGTGTGTATATTCATAGTGTGGTACCTCTTTGTAAATTGCCCACTTGACTTTGTGCCTTAAGGTTTTTCCCTAGAGCAGTCATAAGCTGAGCCCTCCTTCACACTCACCTTATTTGTGTGCATTTTATGAAACGACTGCCTGGGTTTGGAAGAACAAGTTGTGACTGGAGATGGTCCTGTGAAGTAAAGCCAAGTGAGCCTGGATACTCCAACCCAGACTCTGAAGTCTCCATGGTGAGGAGAAAGAGCATGGGCATGGCGGCGGATGTGGATTGCACTTCCAGTTCGCCACTTAGGGGCTCCCTGTGTTTTGTTGGTTTGACTTTTGGGTTTTGGGTTTTTGTTTTGTTTTGTTTCAAGTATTTATTTAAATTCTAGTTAGTTAACATATGTTAACTATAATGTTGTCAGTCGGAGTCTCTCTTTTCTCTGTGGAGATGTTGGCCATTCGTGAATACGCTAAACTGTGAAAGATCCAGGAATGTAACAGATGATCATGACTGGCTTGGGCTTTGCCATTAAACACACTGCCATGCTCGGATTAAGGCCTCCTAACCTCTCAGGCCTGCCAACCGAGTGTTTTTACTTTGGCAGTTACCACTCACAACTGCCAAGCCTTGGGCTCATTAGCACAATGTAATCACTTCTGTTGACTTCAATTCAGTCAACACACCTTCCTACTAAGTGCCCAGCATGTGTCACATGTCACACTAGGTTTTGGAGAGTGGGCGGTGAGTGAGGCCTGCCGTGATGCAGCTGCCAGTGTAACAGAGCACGTAGATGCTGAACAAGTAATCTGTACAAGTGACCCATCACAACTGTACCCAGTGTTATAGAGCGGGTGCTTCAAGACTGTAGACCAAGCAGGACTGACCACTTCTGGGGGGTGAGAAGGAAGGGCAGAGAAGTTGGCCTAGAGCCGAGGTGGTCTCAAACCAGCAGTATCTCAGCATCACCTGGGACCTTGTTAGAAATCTAGATTCCCAGAGTCTCAGGCCCATGCCTGAGACTTCCTTGGAAGGGAAGCCCAGCACTCTTTCGTAACCACTTCTCTTGGTGATTCTGATGTATGTTCAAGTTTGAGAACCACTGACCTAGAGGAAATAACCTTAAAACTCAGCTTTGAAGCTTTTCCAGTCAACATGGTAGCCACTGGTCACATGAGCCTTTGAAATGTGGCTGGTCCAAGTTGGGCTGGGCTTTATATCTAAAATCCACATCGGGTTTCAAAGACTTACTATGAAAAAAAGAATGTAAAATACCCCATGAAGAATTTTTTTTTTCTTTTTTTACAGAGAGAGAGAGAGATCACAAGTAGGCAGAGAGAGAGGACAAAGCAGGCTCCCTGCTGAGCAGAGAGCCGGATGTGGGGCTCGAACCCAGGAGCCTGAGATCATGACCTGAGCTGAAGGCAGAGGCTTAACCCACTGAGCCACCCAGGCACCCCCCCATGAAGAATTTTATAGAGCTCATAGGTCAGGATAATATTTTGAACCTGTAAGGTTAAATAAAATATATTATTAAAATTAATTTTATTGGGTGCCTGGGTGGCTCAGTTGGTTGAGCGACTGCCTTCGGCTCAGGTGATGATCTTGGAGTCCCAGGATCAAGTCCCGCATCAGGCTCCCTGCTCTGCGGGGAGTCTGCTTCTCCTTCTGAACCTCCCCCTCTCTCATGCTGTCTCTCTCTCATATAATAAATAAATAAAATCTTAAAAAAAATAAATAAAATTAATTTTATTTGTTTTCCCTTTTTAACGTGGCTTTTAAAAGATCTAAAATTACATATGTGGCTAACAGTATATTTTGATTGGACACAGATGATCTAAAGGAAGACTAGAAGTTACCTAAAACTGAGTGGGACTGAGGTGGCGGGGGTGGGGGGGATGCTGGGTGAGGGTTCTGGGTAGGGTACAGGTGTGCAGAGGTCCTGAAGCAAGAAAGAACACGGCATGCTCAAGGAAATGAAAGAAAACCAAAGCCTCACAGGTCACATGAAAGATTTTGGATTTTATCCTAAGACCAACTGAAAGTGATTAGGAATCTTATTTTTTTAATTTATTTTTTTAAAAGGTTTTATTTATTTATTTGAGAGAGAGAGAGAGATCACAAGTAGGCAGAGAGGCAGGCAGAGAGAGAGGAGGAAGCAGGCTCCCTGCTGCGCAGAGAGCCTAATGGCGGGGTTTGATCCTAGGACCCTGGGATCATGACCTGAGCTGAAGGCAGGGCTTTCACCCACTGAGTCACCCAGGTGCCCCTGATTGGGGATTTTAAATAGGGTGCTCACTTTTCAGGATGTTTGCAGCTTATCAGTGAGGGCATGAGAGCTACATCTGAGTATAGCAAGACTCTCAGAATCCAAGCTTCTCCCCTCCCCCAAAAGATGGCAGGGTGGAGGCATTTGGTCAGGACCCAGAGGGAGCCGGACCGTACCCATCACCTGCCTGGGCCCCCGGATCCGAGGACAAACACCCCGGACAAGAGGGGGAAGCAGACACCTGGGAGAGGCAGTTTTGCTTTCAGTTCACTTTCAGCTGGGTTAAAGCTCAGAGCTGGCAGAAGGATTCCAGGAAGAGTTCAAAGTTGAGTAGAAGTTTGATTCCAGAGCTGGGCTCTGCAGGGCCCTGGCCAAGGGATTGGTGAAGGAAGGCCAGGGAGAAGGAGGCCGGCACATGTGGAGGTGAGAGGGTGTTAGACAAAGCAGGGGAAAGCCAGGATTGGAGCCTGGGGGCTGGCGGTCGGACCATCTCCCAGGGTATGGGGGCCTCTCCCTTCATCTGCGGCCTGGAGGAGATTTCTTTGGAAGTCACGGTTCACATGTTAGCAGACTCAATCTAGCCTCCGGACACGTTTCGTTTAGCTCATATTTTTCAAATATATTTAAATTAGTCAGCAGTATTAATATCAGATGTCACATAAAAAAGGTGCATTTCTGGTGTTCTTGAAAATTAGAAGATCCGGGAACCCCAGTTCCTCAGCCTCACAGAGAAATGGGGGAGCTAAATAGTCGCTTCTCCTTTTAGTTTTATATGAACTTTTAGGAGTGGAAATGGCCCTTTTTATGTTTTTTGAAGAAGACACTTTTTTTTAGCCCGGAGACAAAACTGAGTTCATAGGTTCTCTGTGGTCTGACTCGAAGTCTTACATTCTTACATTCTCTCCAGCGTTTACTTTGAGGAGTTCCATCTTCTGTTTGTTTTCCAGAAAGATCCTAAGAATGGGACCCTTGGTTCAGTGAGACCGGCTTATGCAAAAGCTCTGTCCATTTACACAAGAGTCGCGTCCATCAGAGATGCACGTGTGGTCCCCACAGTTCTCCACGGTTCCCATCACCCCTGTGGCCCAGTGTCTCTGCTCTTCCCCTCTGTCTGGCCCCTGTCTCGTGAGAGTTTGCAGCCCCCGCCTGAAACTTTAAATGAGACTGACTGGGCTGCTGTGGGTTTGTTGGTAAACACTTGGTATGCCAGCTCCCATGGTGATTAAAATCTTAAAGATCGCAAACTCTAAACCTCAACACCTCCTCTGTAAATATTCAGCTGTTAATTAAATAGGAAGTCAGTTGATAGCAGCAAGGAGGAGAGAAGGAAGTAACTTTATTTACCCAAGATAGATGCATTAATCTAGTACCTTATCCTGTATCCACCCCTGGAGGCCAGAGTGAGGGAAGGGTATTTGTGTAGTCTTTCTGGCTATGGTATTGTTTCTCTGCTCCAGTGTATGTATTGGGGGGCTGAGTGAGGGGGAAGACTGGAAACAGAAAAATTGTTCTATTTTCAAACAAATTAAGCAAATAGAGCAGATTTAAAATACTGCCAGGCTTGGCAGTAAGTGCCTGGGTGTTCGTGTTCTTGCTTTATTTTGTTCTCTTGATCTAGTTCATAATCAAAGACAATGGAGACATGCTTCTGCTTACAGAATTTGTCCAACATGCCCTTTTCCATTCGAAGGGAAAAGAGCTTCATTAGCACAAGGAGGCTTCCCCCTTGACAAGACAAAGTAAGGGTTGAGGGGGCTTCTCTTTTCTCCATCCCCCTTCTCCACCAGAAGCAAAAACCAAAACAGTAACTGTTACAAGGGGGTGAATCCAGTTTTTGACTGATCAGACGCTTCTACTACTTGGTGAATTGGGCTCTTAAAAGGAAAAAGCAATACAAAAAATGTCTTTCTTTTGCAAATTAAACACACACACGCATACACGCGTGCACACAATCACACACATTATTTGGTTTCTCCCAAGGCCCCAGAAGGAGTTTGTTCAAGTGAAGGAGCCTGAAGCTTGAGCTTCATTAGCTTCGTGGTTATTCTGCTTCAGGGCACCAGTAATCACGCAGCAAAACGCTGCCCCGATGTCTTTCATCCTGTTCTCTGTTCTTCCGCCATCCCCGAAGGAGTGCTGAGGGAGGATAGAAGCATCGCTCTCCCTCCAGGAATTCTCAGCTCTGGGAGGTGGTTTCACCTGAGCCCCGAGCCCAGTCTCTTCCAGATGCTTCCCACTTTTCGTGCAATAAAGCTTCAGGCCTGATGCTTGACAAGAAATGGAAGTCCGGGGGCACCTGGGTGGCTCAGTGGGTTAAGCCTCTGCCTTCAGCTCAGGTCATGATCTTGGGGTCCTGGGATCCAGCCCGGCATCAGGCTCTCCGCTCAGCAGGGAACCTGCTTCCCTCTCTCTCTTCCTACTTGTGATTTCTCGCTGTCAAATAAATAAATTAAATCTTAGAAAGAAAAGAAATGGAAGTCCAGGGGCACCTGGTGGCTCAGTCATTGGGCATCTGCCTTCGGCTCAGGTCAGGATCCCAGAGTCCTGGGATCAACCCCCACGTCGGGCTCCCTGCTTGGTGGGGGGAGCCTGCTTCTCCCTCTCCCACTCTCCCTGCTTGTGTTCCCTCTCTCACTGTCTCTCTGTCAAAAAAAAAAAAAAAAAAAAAAAAAAAAAATCTTAAAAAAAAAAAAGGGAAGTCCAAAGCCCAACCACCCTCACCTTTCACCTACTTGCAGACTACTTCAGTCCGCCTCCTCCCTCAGGTCCTCCTGGGTTGCCCTCACCTGAAATAAGATGAAACCTTATGGTAAAGGCTCTTTTCCCATCAGAATCTCTAGGAATTACTAAAGAAAGGAAGCAGCTAGATACCTAGATTCCAGTTAACTTTGTCGCCGATGTATTATGTAACCGTGGGTGAATCACAGGGTAAGTGGCACAGAACGGGGCTTGCCAAGAATGGCAGAGGACCGGCCCCGATGTTCCTATCATTTTTACTCCCCAGGGTGGAAATGGAAAGCACTGGGCAAGGAAAGGGAGTGGCATCTGTCAGCACAAGTATGTCCACAGCAAGGAGAGTGGAGGCAGCCTGAGGCGGCCGGAGCTCAGCCAGAACTGAACGCAGCAGAATCTCCAGGGGACCGAGTGGGACCAGCAGAGCTTTACGCCCACAGCTTAATTTAGGGAATTCCGAAACACTTTAAAGTCTACCAGACTCTCCTGCTGAGATGCGGCTGGCTTCCATGGGACAGTTTAAGGATCAGGGAGGAGGAGTCTGGGCTTCCTTATCAGCGTGCTTCCTCTCCCTCCTGCAGACCTGCTCCTGCTAATCTGTTTCCACAGGCAGCATCTCTGAGCTGCTTGCATTTGATAGCTTGTTTGGCTTACGGATTTATGCCTGCCAAAAGTTCGATCTTGAGGCTGGTGAGATTATTTCGATGAGTGCCGCGTTCAGCGTTAATGTTGCTTTAAATCACTTTTAGTGGTGTTTGGATGTTGAACCTTAGATTTTCTTCTAGGTCATGGAGCTTATGGTATTGAAGAGCTAGCCGCCCCCAGTTAGTGATTTACATACCGGATCAGTGTGGTGGAGTCATCGAATGAACGTGTTTAACTTCTAAAATAAAGCGAGACTGGTAAATACTTCTTCTTTTTCACCAGAAGAAAAACAAAGTGAGGAGGATGCCTTCAACCCGGAGTCAGCTGCTAGTAGCTGGGAACTCCCAGCTACTAGTCATCCTTTTAGACATCTATAACTCATTCCATTAAATCCTCTCTTCTGTAAGCACGGAAGCCCTTTTTATCTGGCAGAAATGCAGCAAGCCATTACAATGACGTGTTCTGTTGGTTTACATCATGCAATTAACATACTGTCTCGCCATCAGAAAATTTAAGTTGACTAGGTTCCCCATAATGAATTATTTGTAGGATGTGCCTGTATGTGCCATAGTGTATAAGGTGTCTGATCTCTTGATGTCAAATCTGGTCAAAGGAATGACTTCAATTTAGTTCAGACACTGACTGTTGTAAAGTTGTGCTTCTGTTCCCAGGAGTCAGTTGAATGAAGAATATAACAATATACTTTTTGTTCCTTCTCTTTCTAGATGTATTGCTGTCATTGAATATTGGCCTACTTGAAAGTGCTAGGGAAGCTCCGCCATCAGGATGTCCAAGTACAAACTGATTATGTTAAGACATGGAGAGGGCGCTTGGAATAAAGAGAATCGTTTTTGTAGCTGGGTGGATCAGAAACTGAACAGTGAAGGAATGGAGGAGGCTCGGAACTGTGGAAAACAACTCAAAGCGCTAAACTTAGAGTTCGATCTCGTATTCACGTCCATCCTTAATCGGTCCATCCACACGGCCTGGCTGATCCTGGAAGAGCTGGGGCAGGAGTGGGTTCCAGTGGAAAGCTCCTGGCGTCTAAATGAACGTCACTATGGAGCTTTGATCGGCCTCAACAGGGAGCAGATGGCTTTGAATCACGGTGAAGAACAAGTGAGGCTCTGGAGAAGAAGCTACAATGTGACCCCACCACCCATTGAGGAATCGCACCCTTTCTACCACGAAATCTACAATGACCGGAGGTATAAAGTGTGCGACGTCCCTGTGGATCAGCTGCCCCGATCTGAAAGCTTAAAGGATGTTCTAGAGAGACTCCTTCCCTTTTGGAACGAAAGGATTGCTCCTGAAGTATTAAGTGGCAAAACCGTTCTGATATCCGCTCATGGAAATAGCAGTAGAGCTCTCCTGAAGCATCTGGAAGGTACCATCTTTTTGCTACTACTTCCTAAAGGTTGCTAAGTGTTACGCGTGGGCCTTAACCTAGAAGAGATGTGGTTTCTGAGCTTACAATGCACAACTGACATGACAGACTTTCTTTCCTATTCCTTTTTGCCTCTTTAGTCTTTTAAGAATCATTTTGTTCTATAAATCAAAACCCCTGTGCCTTTCACATTCATATTATAGATAGCAGTGATTCTATATCTTTAGCAAGCATCCAAATTACCTAGAGGGAGAGTTTGGTCTCCTACAGATTGCTGGCCCCATCCTTGGAGTTTTGGATATGTAGGCCTGGAGTGAGGCTGGAGACTTTGCATTTCTAAGATGTTTTATGGTAATGCCTATACTGCTACTTGGGGTACTCCACTTTGAGGACTCTTGATCTAAAAGATCATATGGCTTTTGTTGTAACTTTTAGGGAGGCTAGGAAGGGTATATATTTCTATAGAAATGGTATGCAAAGCCAGTTTATTTATTTGAGTCTTTCCAGATAAATAAAATGATCTAGACTTTGGTTTTGCCCATGCTCTTCCAACTTTAAACAGTTATTCTGGTGTTTCAGACCTGGCCTTCTTGAAAAGTTCCTTTGTGCCAGTCCTCTCTTTCCAGACCAGGCTGAGTCATTGCTTGGGAGAAAGTTAGTGGGACAGAAAAGAAAAGGATGGCTTATTGGAGATAATTGGTTGCCTCCATTTTATTTTAACTACTTGATGTTGTATTCTAAACATACTCCAAAATGTACACTATTGTTATCTTCTTCTTGAGTAACATGAACTAAATGAACTCTTGAGGACCCACGCTCACTAGTTTGGGCATCAGTGAGGCCCTGTGACACCTTTAGGGGGTCTCTCCTTCCCCTTTCTCCCTTCACTAAGTAATCCCAGGCAGCTGTGTGTTTTGAGTTATCTGTTCCATCCACCGTTTTCCTGTCTGTCAGCACTCTCAGCTGCCAACCCATGATACTAGAATCATCTCTCCAACATTCCCTTCCCATTCTGCTTTACCTTTCTCTAAGAGCCGGTGAGAAATGAAGGGGTTGACACTGTTTGTGAAATAAGTGAAAGTAGCTTATTAGTAACAAAACAAAGTGATCTTTATGAGATTTCATTGTAAATGTTTTAACATGTGTTTTTACCCCTGATTTTTAAAGTAACGTGGCCAGGAGCCAAATCATGACTCCTGTACCTGCACCCATTAGTTGTGCAGAGATCTACACTCTACAGACTTTACTGGCTATTAAAAACGTTATTGGCTAGACATGGCGCTCAATCTATTGGTGTATGTTTGTGTATATATCTTATTTACTCACCTCTGTAAAGAGTTCTATTCTTCCTCTTTCAGAATAGTCATATACTGGATTAAATGACATATGACTTCATCATTATTGGACTATAGTACTTTATTGTTTGAAGAAGAGTTGAGCCTTCTCTTAGGATAGTGACAAACTGAAATTGAGAGTCTCCAAGTTTCTGCCCAAAGATGTATTCTGTCTCACGACACCAGTTCCTTTTTTCCAAAGGTGGAGCTTAGAGCTCTTCGTGGCCAAGCTCCCTTCCCTAAAGAAAATCCCCTCATCTCCTTTGGGATCCTCTTTTCGTCCCTGTCTTAGCTAGGAAATCCTCCCTTTAAAAGTGATGTCTTACTGCTTAACACCATTTATTTTTCAACTATCTTCAGGCTTAGATGTCTTTAAGATTATTCTGCATCCCCAGCCATAGCTCATCTTAGATACCCCCATTCTATTGCTGCATTGGTGATGTCACGATTTGTTACTGTTCTTTTTTTTTTTAAAGGAAATAAGGAGTTTTACAGATGGTGGTGAGGAAGCCTATCCCCATGGTGGGGATGGAGGCCAAAACACCTGTGGAGGGCAAGGTTACCCATAGAAAGCTTACTTTCTGCATTTGAGGGAGGTTTTGAAACCACTAATAATTTATTTAAAAAACAATCATTTAGGGTAGCTGCTGTGGAAAACAATCTGGCAGCTTCTTGATAGATTAAACATCAGTTACCATATGATCTTCTAATTCTACTCCTAGGTATTTACCTGTATTCATTTCTGAATGCTGCTGAGACAAAGTATCAATCACTGCATGGCTTAAAACAACAGATACTCCTTTTCTCACAGTTCTGGGGGCTGGAAGTCCTAAAGTAAAGTGTTGGCAGGGTCATATTCTCTCTAAAGGCTCAAGGCAAGATTTTTGCCTCTCCTAGCTTCTTGTGTTCTTTGGAAGTCTTTGGCGTTCCCCGGCTTGTAGATGCATCATTGCGGCCCTCAGTCTTCACTTGGTGTTTCCCCCGTGTGTCTCTCTTCTCCTTGTCCAAATTTCCCCTTTTTGTAAGAACACAAATAATAGCAGAGTAGGGCCAGAGACCTCCTCTTAACTTGATTACCTCTATAAAAACCCTATTTCCAAATACGGTCTTCTCGGGTGGGGACTTCAACAAACCTTTTTGGAGGGATACAGTTCAACACATAACAGTACTTAAGAGAAATGAAAACATGTGTCCACATGAAAACTTGGACACAAACCTTCATAGCAGTATTACTGATAAGAGACAAAACATGGGAGCATCTCAAATGCCCATCATCGAGTGACTCGATAAATTAAATTTGGTATATCCATTCAATATAATATTATTTGGCAATGAAAACGAATGGGATAGTCTTATGTGCTACAACATGGGTGAACTTTGAAATCATTGTTACCTAAAAGAAGCCAGTCACAAAGGAGCATATGTTGTACAATTCTACTTAAATGAAACGTCTGTGTGGCCAAATCTTTAGAAACAGAGAACAGACTGTTTCCTAGGCCTGGGGTGGAGGTGGTGGGGCGCGTGGAATGAAGAGTGACTGCAGTTCGGTACAGGTCTTCTTGTTGGGGTGGTGAAAATGTGTTAAAATGGATCGTGGTGATGGTCACACAAGTCTGGATGTACTAAAACCCATCAACCTATATACTTTATGGGGGTAAATGGTATGGTATGTGAATTATCTAATTAAAGCTGCAAAAATAGTTTAATCAATGGGATTAAAAGACGAATGGATTTGATATTGGCCTAGAAAAAAAAGATTTCGGGCAAATATATGGAAATGCTATCAAAGTAGGCATGCATGGATGTGGAGTACAGAATAAAAAATAAAAATAAAATATAATTTTGACCGCTAAAGCAGAAATGGATTTATAGGGATTGCTGAGAAATTAGCAGACATTAGTCCTCAGGCTTCATTTTAACTTTCTTCTGAAGGTCTTTTTTTTTAAGTTGAATGTATAGAACTAAATCACCTTTCAGAGCTTATTGAAACTGAAGCAACCTTAAATTATAATTCCTATCCCTCTCACTATAAACAGGCCTTAGACAAAATGTGTTTATTTGGGAGATAATTAATTTAAAAGAGTGGTGTTCATGCTGGAAGAGGTAACTGGTACGAGGAGATTTTAGTTGGAAGCATGAAAGCGGAAAAGGTGTGGAGTTGGCTGATGCCTGTGGCCGAGGACAGGGGAGATGTAGATGAGGGAGGCGGGGACTGGAAATGGGAAGGCAGGTGACCAGGGAGGATGGCAGACATTCAGAGGAGAAAAATGCAGAAAATCCGGAATGTGCCATTGGCACAGGCCCACAGGTGGGGAACCAAATGGAGTGGATGGGAAATTTGGGGTCTGTCCATACAAGACATAGGCTGGTATGTAATCTTGGCTCACCCATCCTGGGTAGGAGAACAAGTTTGTTCCTTTTTGGCCTGTAGTACCCCCTGGTGGTGGTGGTGGTAAGATTCATGGAGCCCTTTGATGTCGCTGTGATTTCCTATAATGACTTCCACGTCTAACATGGAAGAAATTATTTCATGTGCATGAAATGGACTAAACTAGATTTTAGGATCACTTGGTAAGTTAGTTATCATGTCTTATTTTAGGAGTTCTCTAAGTACCAATCTCCACTAAGAGATACCTGCTCTGGTGTATACTGAAAAATAAGATGCAAGTATTCTATGTCACAGCTCTAAGAATTACATATGTGACTTTCCCAAGATCAGAAGAAATCGTGTGTTATTTCTCCCATGTCATTTCTATTAATGAGATTTTAGGCTTTTTAAAGTTTATCCTGAATGTATATGATCACTGGAATAGGAACATGAGTCCTCTTACCTTGCATGTCTGACCTGACCTTCAGAAGCCAAGCTATAGGGCATAATGTGGTACCTCATAAATTCCCAAACTAAAAGAAAATATTCTTTTGAATTTGGATGCTAACTCTTTAAGACTCCAAAATATTAGGTGACTTTCCTTTACTTTAAGGGGGGGGGTGGAAATAGAGATTTTTATCAGATAGTAAGGACTACTTGCAGTTTACTGGGGATTATATGTGTTTAGTGTGTTAAAAACATATCATAAAATTTACCATCTTGCTTGACAATTTATTCTTACTGTAAAGTTACATGACTATATATATCACCATTAACCGTTTTCTAGTTAATACCTGTCGTCCCAGTATAATTATTAATAGCTTTTCCTTTCACTTTCAGAAGTACCCCCCTTGAATAATAAATGATGTGGTCACTTTACTATAAAGATGTTAGCCTTCATTAGTATTAAGAATGAATCTTTAGGCACCTGGGTGGCTCATTTGATTAAGCAACTCCCTTTGGCTCAGGTCGTGATCCCAGGGCTCTGGGATCAAATCCCTCAGCGGACTCCCTGCTCATCAGTGTGTCTTCTTCTCCCTCTGACCTTCCCTCTCTCATGCTCTCTCTCATTTTCTCTCTCAAACAAATAAAATCTTTAAAAGAAAAAAAAAAGGAATGAATCCTTGAAATGGCTATGCCCAGATTCCATACTTCCTATAAACACAAAAGTTGCTGAATTCTTTGCATTGATTACAAAAGTAAGAATGCTTGTGGTTGTAGATTCATTGGAGTCCTAGTCATGCTTTCTAGATATGCTGATATCAAATTCTCTTCTATAAACAGGATCCTTTGAAAGAACTGGGCAATGTTTCTATGTATTGTCTTTAAACTGTTTGACAGACTTAAAGCTGTTACTTCCTGCTGGGGAGGAGTGTGGTAGTTGGTAGAATCCAACTGACAGCATCCCATCGTATCATACAAATACGTTACGGTTTAAAGATTAGAACTTGGGGGTAGAAAGGATGATGATCCTATTAAATAACCACTCAGAATATTGGTTTACCCTGAAACCTCAAAGTGCCTTGTGATCTTTTTACTTAAAAAGTATCCTAGTGTTCCACATCTACTCCATGTTGTATCTACTTCAATGATGAAGAGTGTTGGTTCTTAAGACGGTATTTTGTTTCTCAGCTATCTGCTGCTATGACTCAACCCTATAAGCAGTCGAGTCCTGACTGACACTTCTTCCATTTGTGAAGAACAACACAGGTGCTGTTGAAGGAAAAGGAAACCCAGACAGATCTCAGATGACTTGGCCATGATCATGATAATTAGTTGGAGTCCTGAACTCCACCCAACCCAGTTCACTGAGTCTCCACACATGATTACCCCCTGGGCTTTTTAAAATTTTTTTTTCTGAAAAGTAGCCCTTCCCTTGATCTATTTCTTGTTTGGAATACTGTATTTTAAGAAGCTGAGACAAGAGTATCCTTGGCAGGTAAACCATTAAAAGTTAATTTGATTCAACTAACTGAGTCTTCAATTATTATTGCTGTTACCCTAACATTGTGGTTTGTGTGTGGTGTTCCCTGGTGCAGCTACAAAGGTGGCTTTATTTGGAGTGCATGCTGTGTGCTAAGTGCAGTTCTAGGCATTTTACCTCATATCCTGTTTAATACAGGAACTAGTACAAGGCTCTGACCCGGCTGGAAAGCTGTGTTTCAACCCTGTGTTTTACTCTGCTCTTTGGTGTATCTAGGTCATATTTTTTTTATTTCATTTGACCAGCCAATCATTGATCACCAAGCTATTTTGCTTAAAGAAACTGCTTTAATAAAAAGGAGCAGACTACTATTTACCTTAACTTCATGGGTCAGTCTCAGCTGTATTATGCCAAGTGAAAGATGCTGAATTCAAAAGGCTGTATATTAAAAAAAAAAAAAAAAAAGGCTGTATATTGTACCTTCTTGCTGAAGTCTTAGCCCTCGGTGGTTCAGAATATGACTGTATTTGGGCATAAGGTCTTTAAAGGGGTAATTAAGTAAAATGAGGCCATTAGGCTGGCCCCAAATCCAACACGATGGTTGTCCCCATAAAAGATCAGGACACAGACATGGAGGGAAGACCACGCAAAGACACAGGGAGATGTACAGACCAAGGAGAGAGGCCACAAACCTTGATATCTCCACAACTGTGAGGAAATACATATCTGTTATTTTTTTTAAAGCAACAAACAAACCAGGCATTATAGATTCTATTTATTTGCCATTGTGGAAAAGGCAATATTATTGGGTCAGAAAATAGATCAGTGGAAAAGAGTAGGCTGCAAAGTGGTACAAGGAAATTTGGAGGGTTCATAGAACTATTCCGTACACCCAGAAGGGTGAATTTCATTGTGCGTAAATTATAACTCAGTTTAAACGTCTTGCTTTTATCCAGCAAAATGGCCATTGCCCTAATGGGGACCGTGCCTTTTGGTGCACAAAATAATAGACTAATTTGACTGTCAGATAGTAGAATTAAAGGAAGGTTGCTACATACACCTACCTTTGCCTTTGAAAACTAACCTGGAGGGCACCGGTATGCTTTCTCAGGAGCAACTCGTTCTGTCTTTACTCAGAACCCAAACCATGGCATAGGGAATTGCCAGTCAAAGCCCATCTTCCTGAATTATCTATAAGCTGTGGGACCACGAAGCTTTGTACTTAGGATTGTGAGTTCCTCTAGTAAAGGTTTTTCTGCCTCAGAATGATTTCTCCTTACTTGCCACCAAATTCTTCAGTCATCATGGAGTCTTCTGACTTTTTTTCCTTCTCACAACCAGGCAGCCCAGTAATAGGTCAACGTAGGAGAACACACAGTAGAGTGAGGCAAGTGTTACCGATTCAGAGCAAAGCAACACTCTCGTACAGGAATTACAAACCCAGGACCCACGTGCCCAGCGCCCAGCATACACTTCTTGCCTGATCGGGACAGCCTCTACCCTGTCAGTTACTTATTTAATATCTCTGCTTTTCAATTGTAGATCATTGGGGGGATTTCATTACCTTTAACTTGAAAGTAGCTCTTAATACTTTCAGAAGAAAGAAGACTTCAGACAGACTTAGGAGATGTTATATGGTAAGAAAATGCCTACCCTAAGAGATGGCTTTACCTATTTTTAGCAGGTGTGAACGATTACCAGTGCTGGGCTAGTAAGTCCAGGCAAAGCATCCAGACCCACTTCTCCCAGAGCAGCACCATAGGAAAGCTCCTGACGCAGGCTTAGTATCTAAGAGCATCCTGTTCTGTAGCGTTCCAGACAGGCGTGTGTTTCTTTCTCTGTGGTTGGCACAGTCACTTCCTGTTTGTTTCCTGCTGGCCCACACTGAAGGAAAAGCCAGGGACTGAACTGGAACGTTGGATGTAGTCTGCCTCTTGCCAGCGGAAGTGGATTGTTTAGTCTGGGTTCAAGCACAGGGCTAGGCAGTTTCAAGTTTGGAATCAGAGTGGCGTGCAGGAGACTCATGAACGACAGGCTTGATCCCTGAAGAATTGTGTGCAGCTGTACACACGGCCAGGCAGAGAAGCCTTGAGGCGAAATTAGAGAACCAGAGAGGGCAGGTCGGCTGGGGCCAGCTGTGGGGGCGGGGCTGAGGAGTGCATCACCTTTGGCATTTTAGCGGGATATTTTCAGAAGCAGCAAATTCGGGCCTCTCTGGTGGAGCAAATGTTTGCCTGGTGGTACGGTTAAGCTTTCTCTTATTAGAAGAAGCATCATTAATTTACAAAAACCTTCACTTTTAAAAGCGGTAGGCTATTTTCACTATAAAATTCAATGTGGAGTGGATTCTGCCCTCTGCCTTATTCTAAATTAGAGGCTGTGATCCTATCATCACGTTACAATATTCAAATAACCCCTTTCCAGTTGCTCCCCAGCCTATCTTTAAGTTGCACATAATAGCCTCCAACCCTAAAGGAATTCTAATTAAAATAGGCAGATCATCTATGAAACTGAGAGTCTCTTATATCAGCTATTTTTTGCAACAGAATACAGACCCTCCCTGCAAATCGCCCATCGGTGGGCTTTGAATTGTGACTTACTTGCCTGGGAGAGGTACCTTGGGCCGGCGTGGCATCTCCCGGTCCAATGAGCTGATTGAAGTGGTTTCCCTCTTTTCCTAGATTCCAAAAATATGCACTATGTATTTGGGGTTTACTCTCGTCCTGTGACAGATTTGCCTCCCTGGACATCTTCCCTCCTATTTCCCAAGATTCAAAGGATTTAAGCAAACCTTTTGGAGGAAATCAAAGGAACTATATGGAGGACAAATTTAATTTGAGCTGTTTATTAGCTCTAAATATAAACAACCTTTTCTTCAAGGCTAAGAACCTTCTCAGCTCTCTTCTTTTCTTAGTAAGGTTATAAAGGAAACATAATTTTTCACCAAGGTTCTTGGTGCAGGATACAGCCTCTAGGATTGGACACAAGAAATCTTTACTTTTGAGGAGCTTTTGTCTCCGTTTTGACCTCGTTCTGAAATTCGGCCAATACCATACCTCTGGCAAAGTCTTCAGAGTGCTTTCGTGTATAGGCTTTATGCAGTAGAGTTTTTAGTTAATATTTTATTCCTTATTGCTTTTATATATATATTAAGAAGTAGATTCATATAATGTATACAGTTGTAATAGTGGATCTTAGAGCTAAATGATTTCTGGATCCTGGCACCCAACACATAATAGGGTTCTTTACGGTCGAACAAACCATTTACTAAATTCTCACAGTGACCAAGGCACTGTTCTAAGATCACAGGTGACACAGGGATCGATGAGACATGGTCCCTGTTCTCAAGGAAGTTTGCAACCCTGATAGGAGAAGCAAGCATTTGCACAGCCACCTCTCACAGAAGGTCAGGTGTGAGTGCTGTCGTACATGTACAGTGATCTTAATATCTGGCTGTGTTTCCTGTTCTCACTGTATTGCCTTGGGGGCTGGGGCTCATAGATGCAGATTTGACTTCCTGAAGTTAATCCTGTATGCAGAAAATGAAATTGTTTGAATTTCTCTCCATAGTGGCATTGAATTACTCCTTTGACTTACCATAAATGTTCATTATTTCTTACTTGAAATGTCCCAGTCATGTAGACTGATTGCAGCATCCTGGATGCTCCTATGTGAAGGGTCAAGAATTAAAGACAGGGACACCTGGGTGGCTCAGTCAGCCAAGTGTCCTATTCTTGACCTCAGCTCAGGTCTTGATCTCAGGGTCATGAGTTCAAGCCCTGCGCTGGGCTTCATGCTGGGCATGGAGCCTACTTCAAAGCAAGAAAAGAAAAGAATTAAAGACAGTGGTTGGGGATTCAGGAAGGGGTGGTTGTGGAGGGAGAGTGACAGAGAGGGGTAGTTGCAGAGTGAGGACTCCAGTGATTCCCTTCAATACATTCTTGGATGCCAGATAAAAAATCTAGGCCAGTTATCAGACAGGGCTTGTGCTGTTTGTCCACTCATTTTAACCTTCATATGATGTTCCAGTTAATGAATTTATAATACGGTATTGCATAATGTAGTATTGATTCAGTTTGGCTTAATTCAGTGCAGATGCATTGTTCTAGCCTTAGGACCTCTGCTTGCTTAACTTTCTCAGGACAAAGAGTGGCTTATGCCAAAATCAAGTAATGAGTAATGGCTTCACTGTGGTTTTTCCTAATTTGCTATTTTAAAATTTCAGTCCTTAAGTCTCATGGACTGATTATTAACCAGTCTAGGTATTTTAAATATGTGTAAGTAATTAGTCTGCCGTGTGAATGATCTGAATAGTCATTAAAGTGGAATGTCAACTTTATTTATTGGAAACGTTTCTATTTCTGTTGAGCTCTCCTTCCTTTGTAGGGGAAATATTCTAGTACTCGTGGCTTTTATTGAGTTGACTCTTTGATTTGGTCCTACACAAAACTGGGTTATCTAAGCATAGGCATGAGCTCGAGGGCAGTGCTACTAAGAGAGGACCTGTCGAGATCTGGCTAGATCTGGGGCCATGGTCAAACAAGAGAACCCCATGTGTGCTCCAGCCCCTTGCCAGAGAGCTAGAACTCTTTAATAAGGTCACAGACCACAACCCCTAAACCTGCCCACCCATCATGAGCCCAGTGTGTTAGCTGTTTCAAAGAGCTCAGATGAATCTGTTCATGCCCTTCACCAGTCCCCAAAACAGGAGAACACTAGCTGCTACAGTTAGTACCCAGCCCTTCACAGGGGCACAGCAGGGATACAGACATTCTTCTCTCTCCCTAGACTGTCATGGAAGTAGCCTTAGACAACCAGGGTTGAAGTTCTGGGATTTGGAAATAAAAAAACCCAGGTCCAATTTTATTGTCTTAACAGTCTTGTGATTTGAGAAGCTTTGTTTAACTTCTTTGGATCTGTTTAGTATTTTTTAACAACTCTATTGAGGTATAATTTACATAATATACAGCTCACCCATTTAAAAAGTACAGTTCAGTGACTTTTTGTGTGTGGACAGAATTGTCCATCTATCACCACAGTTAATTTTGGAACAATTTCATTATTCCCAAAAGTAACCCTATACATGGCTGTCACTTCCAACTTTCTCTATTCCCTCTAGCCCTAGGCAACCACTAATCTCTTTGTCTCACTCTAGATTTTCCTATATAAATGCAATCATCCAACATGCAGTCGGTGGTGACTGGCTTCTTTCATTAGCATAATGTTTTCAAGATTCATCAATGTTTAGCATGTATCAGCACTCAATTATTTTTCATTACCAAATAATATTCCACTGCATGGCTACACCACAGTTAATTTCTCCCTTCATCCTTTGAGGAACATTTAGGCTGCTTCCACTTTTTGGCTGTTATGACTGATGCTATTATGAAGGTTCACCTACAAGAGTTAGATAGGAAACATGAAGGAATAACAGGTTGCCCCAAAGGGTATCTGTTATCCTACAATTTGATGTGATGCAACTCTCTGTCTAAGGTGTTTTATTCTAATTTCTGGGAAGTTTTTTCCTTCCAGGACCTATAGCTGGAATCCCTCCCAGTATCTGGTATATTTCCAGACATGCAGCTAGTATGGGACTCAATAAAGGTGCAGTGGGGCACCTGGGTGGCTCCATCAGTTAAGTGTCCGACTGTTGATTTTCACTCAGGTCTTGATCTCAGGGTTGAGGGATCAAACCCTACATCAGGTTCTGTACTTGGTGTGGAGTCTGCTTGAGATCATCTTCCTCTGCCCCCCACCAAATACATAAATAAATAAAATCTTAAGGAAAAAAAGTGCAGTTACACAAGTGAAGAGAAATTCCTCTTACATTGCCTTCAATGTCTTGTCTGTTTCTCTCCTGATCTACAGGTATCTCTGATGAAGACATTATCAATATTACTCTACCCACTGGAGTCCCCATTCTCCTGGAACTGGATGAGAACCTGCATGCTGTTGGGCCCCACCAGTTCCTGGGCGACCAAGAAGCTATCCAAGCTGCCATTAAGAAAATAGATGATCAAGGAAAAGTGAAAAAACAAGCTGCAAAATGAAGGCTTTCCCATTTGCTGGCTAGGAATGGCTGCAAAAGAAGTGGCATGCAGTGTTTTATGGGTGCTGATCTCTCTCTCTTTTTTTCCCCCCTGTTTTTCCAGAACTGGGCTATGGGGTAGAGTTTATATAGGTAACTACGTAACTTACGTTGCTCAGATAAAGGCTTTAGGATGCCTGAGTAGGCATGAGTACTCACTAGGCATGAGTAGGATGAACTCTCCTGCTAGTCTTATTTGAGTTAGTCATTTGTGGGGCTAAATTAGTAACCAGCAGGGCTTAATCAATGTCCTAAATATCCAAGATAAGAGAGTAACAAGTCGAGGTGAAGTTTAAGGTATTCGTCATTCAATACATCATTACTGAGTCACTATTGAGAGACACTACTTATTCTAGTGAGTAGTTCACGTTTATATTTACTAAGACTTTCTGGGATGAGAGTAAGGTATATTAGAAATAGACTCTACTTAAGTATTTATTATTAGGCTTCTCCTCTGGGAAAAGGGATGCTTTTCCAGTTAAAACCAGAGGCCCATTACATGGGGGAAATCATAGATGGGTTTCTTCAAGAAAGCCAACAACAAACGATAAGGCCCTTTGCCTTGTCTTTAGTCCAGAGACATCCCTGCTTTGACATTTGGAAGGATGCCCTTTGGCTGCTAGAATTAGCAGCATGGACACAGCCCTAGCTGTTTGTGTTCTCCTTTTGGTTCGTTCTGTTAAACTTCAATCTTTGGGTACTTAAAATTGGTTTAAAAATAAAGGTCTGTGACCAAAAAATGAATATCCCCAAAGCATCTCCATATATGTGATAAACATTAAGCAAAGGCCTCTGAACTAGTCTTTGGCTCAGAACCTTCCTGGGACACTCACAGAGTTGCATGGACACTCACAATTCTCTACAAATTGAACATCCAGGTCCGAGGGAAGGTAGAATATAGTGCATGTAATTTTTATTCACGTGAGGAGGGAAAATATGATACATTGGGGCTTGTTGTATACATGTATTGTTCACCAGCTGAGAGCAAACAATTATGGTACATAACGTAGAGCAGCATGGGTAGGCCATGAGCAGACGGGATTACTTCTCAATCTCAATGACCCTGTTTTCTAGATCATATTTTTAAACATCATGGGCACGCAAGTCCTCTTTCTTTAAACTCTTGCCTTATTTCAAGGCAGGTGACCTGTATTTCAGTGATAAAGTCATGTGGGAAAAATTGTAGCTACTGATCAGTTTGTCATGGTTTTTTCCTTTGGCAGACTAATCTGTTTGTATCCGTTTGATGGTAAATGGCCATAGAAGAAAACTAATTTAGAACCCTCGCTACTGCTTGGTCTTCGTTTAGTCCTTACTGTAGGATTCTTCCCGCACTGGCAATGAACATGGCTGGGAAGGAGAGCTGGACTGTGGATGCTTTACGTTTCTGACCGACCCGTGGTGTCTACTGTAGCCCTTCATTTTAGTCCAGTTGCTTAACCAGTGATACTCTTTAGAATTCAGAGATCAGATCTTCCTAGAATACCATTCTTTCACAGTTTCGTCTCTGGAATTGACCTCTCAATTTTCTAACATGATCGGTGACCATATCTTAATGCAGGGCAAGACCCTAGAGTTGGAGTCCTCCCGTGTCCTGCAGCGAGATGTTCACTCCCAGGTTACCCCCTGGCCCGCTGATAGACTTCTACACACAAAGCTACACTCACAACCACGCAGTTTGGAATCTTGCCGATTTCCTCCGATAGGGTTTATTTTTGCCGACACTTTTCTGCTATAATTTGGCTTATTGTTTTTGAGATCTTGGCTGAAATAAATGAGACATTTCTGAAAACCTCATGTAAAATTATTATTTTTTTTTTAAAGATTCAGTTTTTTAAGTAATCTCTACTTCCTGCATGGCCCTGGAACTCACAACCTCAAGTCACACACTCTACCAACGGAGCCAGCCAGGCACCTCTTTTTTTTTTTTTTAAACATGAAAAATAATTTCTAACAATTCCAACAGTTCAACCTTAGACCACCTAATTTACCTGTTTTCTTCATATGGCTTACAAGATATCCAGAATTTTTGAGATAGAAATCTTGAAGACTGAAACCTGCATCTTAATCTTGGCATCCTTCTGTTCTCTGTGAAGTTGGGGGGCAAAAAGAGGGGGAATTTTTTTCTTTTTCTTTTTTTTTTTTTAGAGAAAGTGGTAGACAGCCTGTCTAGAAATTTGGCCATTAGAGAGGGCACGCTGTCCTGCTGCCCAGCTGGGCTAGTCCTAGAGCCAGTGAGACATGTCCTCTGCCCACGCGGAAGTAATTGTCCCAGTATGGAACAAGTGTGGTAAGATGAGGGCAAGAGCAAGCTGCTCCTCCTGGAGTTTTAACTTTTAAATATCTCAGACGTGTACCATATCCCAGTACACCACGAATTTCTTTTTCCGAAAGAGCAGGAGTTCTCCAGAAAAATGGAGGTTTGCGCGTCATCTAACACTGGAGTCCCGACAACAAGGCGTCCCTGGAGGGGAATACGTCCGTGTCATACATTTTTTTCGCTAAGATGTGCAAGAAAGAGGTCTAAATGCAATCTCAACGCGATTGTTTCACCCAAGACTTGTAGGCCATTTCTCGTGTGGGAGCATGATCGCTTTTATTTGAATGCTGTTACTGCACGTGCACAGGAATGCGGTGGTTATTTGTCCTCTGGGGTGGGAGGGATGGGTGGGATTTATTTATGTATTTATGTATTTGTTTATTTTGGGGTCAGTGCATGAGCCTGTTAAAACCAACCCCCAGGGGCAGCACTTGGCCAGCTTGGTGGCCAAACGCAGAAACCTGACTGGTCATGTTGCTGCCCCAAGGGAAGAGAGAAGAAAAAGGTCAAATATTTCCCCACTCCTTCTTTCGTTGTAGTTACAGTTCTTTTTTTTTTTTTCCTAACCCTTCACCGCTGTTGACAGAATAGGCTAGGGGAAGCATTTTTCCTAGATAGAGATTTCATCATTCCCTGGTGTCATTTTTAATTCATTTGCTTGCTTTTGCAAGCAATAGTCTCTTCAAAGGTTCAGCTTCCCTGATACCTGACAAGCCTTTCTTAGGTTCGTCTTCTCTCAGAAACATACTCAAATTGCCTCAATGTTGCAGTTCCTGATTATGTTTCATGCTTTTGTGTTTTGCATAATTGAATTTTGCAAGGTTTTGGCTGACTTGTATAATACCGTTTGTAGTATTAAATCATGGCTCACCTCACAAGCAGATGGGGCTATGGCCTGAGAGTCTAACACACTGGACTATGAAGAGAATTTAAACCACCGATTCCAAGAGGAAAAATGAAACATCTAAAATATTAGAATACTTTAATCCTCCAATCTCCCTCTTCTGACAATGTTAGTTGGCCAAGTGACAGGGAGAATGAAAGTCACTCTTCTTCCACAGGTTGTCCCGTTTTATTTACTGGAGGATAATCTGGCTGTATAGTCTAGCCTTTAAGACCCTGGGATCTTAAGTTGCCAAAATAAATTTTAACTTTCTTGGACAATGTTCTAGAGGTAAGCTAGGGTGACACCCTCTCCTCCTGCGTATCCATGATACAGCCACATAGCTCGTGCTTTTGAAGTCAGAGCTGGCCATTTAAGCTTACACTTACTCTGATTTGGCAGGAATACATTTTTAAAAAGTCACCTAAAAAATCTTTTTATTATAAAAAGCTTTAAAGAGCCACAAAAACAGAGACTATAAATAGCACGAAAAACACTCCGATGCCCGTCTGGCCCCCAACTGCCACCTCATTCACTTATGACCCCTGTTCTGTATAGCTCCCCTCCCTCTTCCCCGGCCTGCACTGGATTATTCTGGAATAAATGCCAAACATCAAGCGGGATAGATTCCAAAAAGGAAAACAGCTTAAACAGTCCTTGCACAGTTAGAATGGAAGCATCAGTATTCTGTTTTGAACTTTGCCTTTTCTCGGTACTTCAGAGAAACCTCATGGCAGCCTTTGCTAAGTTGTCCAGTCTGAGTCTTGGCTGGTATACAGTCTGTATTCCCTCTGGTTGCTATCTGGAGACCTGTTAGTCTGTTACATGTGATTTCTACTGAATAATGCGAGATGATTTGGTGATTCTGATGTTAAATTCAACTGTTTTAAAGATGAAAATGTTCCTGAGACTATTTTATTCTGAAACCAATTGCATAGGTTTAAGAAATGAGTAAATTTGTTGTTCTTGTAAATCAGGTTACTCACTATGGGAGAAGGGAGATAGAACCAGGAAGCAGATAAAGAAGAATGCTGTTTCATCAGTTTTGAACTGGAGCTATTTATATGAACGTGTGTGTGTGTGTGTGTGTGTGTGTGTGTTTTCTCTCCCTAACAACACCTCCTACCCCCTGCTCTGTCCCTGTCCTCTGAAAGGGCCTAGAAGCAGTAACGTACTGATAATGAGCACACCTACAGTCCTATTCCACAGAACCAAGGGTGTTTGGGAAAATGGTCATTTCCAGGTTTGGGACAGATACAGTAGAAGGGGGAGCTTGGAACATCTTGAGTCAGAAAAGAAGAAAATGCCCGAAGACTGATGGGACACAAAAATTGGCTTCAAGTGCCAAATTTGGGACAATTTGCCATTAAAGAAAAGAGTGATGATCATGGATTATGGGACATTTGTCTCAATCTGCTCAAACTGCAGTAACGGAAAACCACAGGCAAGGTGGCTTAAATGACAGACATATGTCACAGTGCCAGAGACTGGGCACCAAAGATCAAGGAACTGGGCGATTTAGTGCCTGATGAGAGTCCTCCTGGTTTTCAGACATGTCTTTTGCTCTAGAGTGGGAGGGCGCTGGTCTCTTCCTCTTATGAAGACCTTAATCTCATCATGGGGCAGATCGACCCTCATGACCTCATGTAAATCTAAGTAACTCCCAAAGGCCTTCCCTCCAAATACCATCACGTTGGGGATCAGGGCCTCAATATTTGAACCCTAACTGAATATTTTAATGAAAAGTCATAAAGGACATTTGGGGGCTGCAGAATTGAAGGGCGACGTGTCATGTCTGCAGCTCACATTCAAATGGTTTGGACAACACAATGTCGCTGTATATTTAGAGAGCGACAGAAGGCAAATGCAGTAAATATTATAATCCATAAACTGAGCAAAGAACGTATAACGTTGTACTATTGTACTATTGTTCCACCTTTTCTGTAGGTTTGAAATTTTTCAAAATGAAACCAGTAAAACTAAAATGACAGGAGGAAGAAAAATGGACAAAGGAGCAGCTAAAACCATCTCTGTAGTGACTGGATAAAGGTGTCCTGCTTTCTGTGCAGTTTCACTCTTCCTGAAATCTCAGGCCTTGTTAGGTAAGAGAGGAACTTCTCGAGTCTGTATTGTCAAGAAACAAGACCCTCATTCTGTTTGGGGCTGCAGTTAGGCATTACACCAATAATTAGCTTTTCTGTTGATAGAGCAAATCGGGAACGGGGTTGACTGCCATTCCCTTGTAGCCGAGCAAATAGTAAACGGGAAAGGGGATGCAAAACCTTCTAGTTTAATCTCCTTTACTGCCTGAGGGTGCCATGCCTTCTTACTGTCACGATCTGGCTCCAAAACCATTATGTACTGTCTGGACCCATGTTTCATTGACCTTCAGCTTGGTGCAGCAGCAAGCTCACCAGCGTTCCTTGAGTCACTCATCTCAGTGGCCTAGCCCCGCTGAATCCATGTGACTCTGAAGCAGCCTTGGTTTCTACCGTTCCTCGGTGCCTCCTTCTACTAAGACTGCTGAGGGTCAGAGGCCAGCAATGACTTCTCACTGCCCAAACAACAAGCAAATGGATTGTGTTGGTACTTCAGATGTGCCTTTTATTTATGTTGTGACTGGCCACTGAAGGCTTTGTTTCACAAAGCAAAGTTCGTGAAAATATCCTATTTTTATGAAGGAAGCCCTACCCCTCAAGACAGTTTTATTGCTCAACCTGTTCATTTAATTCTTTGAAAAGCCAAGTTTTTAAAGACTTCAGCATAGCCCAGGATGGGACACAAACACACCTCCAAAGAACTAAACCTAGTTTCCAGTCTGCAGAAGATAGATGCCTGAGATTAACTTTAGCAACTGTTGGCCAAGATATTAGGCGGTCACTTTCTCACTTTCTCAATAAGGCACCTGCAGCCGCAGAGCTGACTCAAGGATTTTTCATGAACTCACTCGCCACACAGCTCCTGCGAAGGGAATGTCCACCAACCATGCTGCCTCGTGTCCACTCTCAAGGAAACCTCATTTGACATAACGTTGACCTCGGTGAGGGATCAGAGGGTTATTAGTAAAATTATTGCATAAAATCTACCCTGTTAGTGAGAAGGTTCTTTGGAGTGATTGAAACTGGACCTTGGAACAAAGAGGGTAAAGTGCATCACATAGTTAAATGCCCATTGGCCGCTTGGATTGAGGCCCTTAATCCATTCTGACACGTGTTCTATAGAATGTCCATTAGAGTTCTCCAGGCCGCCACTGGCCCTAGGTTAGCTGGTCAGCATTTTAATTTCTGAAGCACACTAGGATTCTGAACTTAATGGTAGGGAATGTGATTTGTAGCGGAATTCCAGGTACTCTCCTGGGAGAGTCTTGGTATTTTTATAATCTTGATTTTTTTAATCCTTATTTAATCTTTATTTCTACACCCAGACACTGGGGGTCAGTGTTTGCTCATAAATGCCTCTTGATTTGCCTGCAAACCTAGTTCTGACTATTTACAAGAGGTCATGGCCAAAGAGGCCTGGAATGGATTGTAGGATCTCTTTCCCTGATCATGTAAGCGTAGAGCTCAGCGGATGTAAACATGAAATGTAAACAGAGACCTCAGGGTCCCCCATAGGATTGTAACTTGAGAAAGAGGCATAAATAAATACAGATTTAGATTTTTAATCTAAAATATAAACTAATACCAAGTCCTTGCTGGTTTCTGGAGTCTTGCTGGTGTCTGGCAACCATGGTCCTGCCAATGCACTCAGATGCTCAGCCAGCATCCTGGCTGTCACCCTGACTTTCCTTCTGATCAGTTACAGAGTCCTGTTGATTTTCTCTCCTCGTTCCTTTCAAATCCATCTCTTCTATATCCTCCCCGCTCAGGCTTTGGGTCACGTCCTCAGCTTTGCTCTCTTTAAACATTCCAGACATTGAGCTCCCTCCTTCTACTTCTACTCTTCTCCAGTCCTCTCCAAAAATTTGTCGGATGACTTTTCAAAAGCTCTGCCACACAGAACTCGATGCAGGCTTTCAGGGATACCAACACCTTTTTAAGGATCTGCCTTTGCCCTCATCGTCTCTCTATCACCCCACTCCTTGCCTGCCTAGTCTCTGCTCATCCCTCGGGACTCTTAGGCTCCCTTATAGTCTCTGACTTACCTATGCCCTTGTCCCCTTGTCCCTTCTCTTTGTGGCAGGAGAACTGAATGAATCTCAAGTCCTCTGCCTCCTAAAGTTGAGGGCCAGACAAGGTCACGAATATTTACTCTCCAACATTCCAAAAACATATACCCCTTGAGTCCTGGACTGTTCATTTTTATAGGTTCAAAATATCTGTCGTCTAGCAGATATTTGATCTTAATGTGTACCGTGCTCTGTGGCTGTCTTCCCGTCGGTCCACACAGATGTAGAAACCAGCTGTGGTGGACAGAGAGCCAAGCGAAGCCAAGTGGCCTGACAGCTCAGAGCATTTCTCCATGGGCAGCTGCTATCATGGTGTGGAAACAGGTTAATGACTCGTGTTCTTGCTTTTTAGTCAAATTATACAGTTAAATGTAGCAGTATAAATATTTTGAAAATAAGTAGAGGATTCCTTAATCTTCCCATCCTGAGAGCTATTTCATTTATTTCTTCCTATATGCATTTTTTCACACAGATATATTCTTAGTTTACATGCCATTGTGGGTTTTTTAAAGTTATAAATATTTCTCCATGGTTCATGGGCTTCAAACTATCTTAATATATGGAAAAATATTGTCCTGTCATTTGGCTAGAACTTAAATGTCCCAACAGGGAAAAAAATTAGATGCTTTCAATGTTCTGCTATAATAAATAATTCTGTTTATATAACAGGCCCATCTTGAATGGGTGTGAGCTTCAGTACAAGAGCACAGTGGTGACCCACATGCTACTTGTCTAAATATTTTAAAATACCAATCAAGCTAACAAACATACATAGAATGTTTTGTATGTTTTATATAACCTGACAATTATACCTTTAAAACAAAAAGTATTTTAAAATATATAGACATTTTATATGACTGAAACCCAGCAAACATCAAGAATGGCTACGGAAGTCTTTGAAAAAGATGTCATACATACTAAACCCTGAATGATACAGTGTATATGTCAAATTGTGTGTATGCGTGTATGTCTGTATGAGTGCTAAGGCAGAAAGGGGTATTTAAGAAGTAGATAAGCTAAGGTCAAGGTAGCTTGGGCACAGTAATGAGCAGTGAAGCATCATGGGATAGGATTAGGGAAGTAGACAGAAGCTACATTGGGCCATGGTGAGAGGGATGGAAGATACGGGGAAGGTCTTCTCAGCAGAAGAGTGGTCCAGCAGCCCAAGTCCTTCTGGCCACAAAGAGCTTCAGCCATTTGAGCATAGTCTCCCCAAGGCAACATTTTACTCTTCACTGTTGTGAAATATGATCCTTATGAGAATCATAAATCCTATCATCTTTAAAGAGAGATTAAGCCTACTAAATATATAAATCATTGAGAGAACTGAAGGTAGAAATGGACAGCAATACAATAATAGTAGCAAACTTTAATATCTCCCCTTCAGTTAGGATAGAACAACTAGACAGAAGATCAATAAGGAAACAGAGGACTTGAACAACACAACGGAACCATTTGGACTTACCTAAGAGACATATACAAAACACTGCACCCCAAAACAGCAGAATACACATTTTTCTCAAGTGCACATAGAACACTGACCAAGATAAATCACATGCTAAGCCATAAAATAAGTCTTAACAAAGTTAAGAAGATTGAAATCACACGAAGTATCTTCTTTGACCACCTGAAATGAAACTAGGATTCAATAGCAGAAAGAAAATGGGAAAATCACCTAAAATATGAAAATAAACAATTCACTTGAAACAATAAATCAGAGAAGAAATCACAAGGGAATTTAGAAGAAATCTGGAGGTAAAATGAAAGTATAACATACCAAAAGATATGGAATACAGTAAAAACAGTAATAAGAAGAAAGTGTATAGTAACTAACGGTTAACATTAAGAAGAGAGATCTCAAATCAATAACCTAATTTTGCATCTCAAGGAACTACAAAAGGAAGAGCAAACTAAACCAAAAGAAGAAAGAAAGAATAAAGATTAGAGCACAGATAAATGGAGCAGAGAATAGAAGCAAAAGAAAAGTTAATAAGACCAAGAAATGGTTTTTGAAAATATCAACAAAATTGGCAAATCCTTAGTTAGACTCAGAAAAAAAGAGATGAAACTCAAATAATTAAAATTAGAAATGAAAGAAGGGACATTACAACTGATGTCATGGGAGTAAAAAGGATTATAAGACTACCATGAGCAATTATATGTTAATAAGTTGGATAACCTAAAAGAAATGGATACATTCCTGGAAACATACAACCTACAAACACTGACTCATAAGAAATAACAAAATCAGAATAGACATAACTAGTAAAGAAATTGAAGCAGTAATTAAAAGCCTCCCAACAAAGGAAAGTCCAGGACCAGAGTCTTCACTGGAAAATTCTACCAAATATTTAAAGAAGAATTAATACCAACCTTTCTAAAACTTTTCCAAAGAATTGAAGATGAGGGAGCATTTTCAAACTCATTCTATGAGGCCAAAATTACTCTGATGCCAAAAAAAGAAATAAAAGCCACACAAATTGGAAAGAAAAAAGTCAAATTATATCTGTTTCATAGACAACATAATTTTCTATGAGAAAATTCTAGAGATTCCACAAAAAAAACTGTTTTAAAATTAAGAAATTATTTTAACAAAGTTATAGGATAGAAAATCACACAAAAATCAACTATGTTTCTATACACTAAAAATGACCAATCTGGAAAGAAAATTAAGACAACAAACCCATTTATCATAAAATCATAAAAGAATAAAATACTTAGGAATAAACTTAACCAAGATGAAAATCTTACACACTGAATGCTACAAAACATTGCTAAAAGAAATTAAAGAAGACACAAATATATGGAAAGATACTTTGTGCTCATGCTTTGGAAGACTTAACATTGTTAAAATGTCCATACTATCCAAAGTTATCTACAAATTCAGTGCAATCCCTATCAAAATCCCAATAGCATTCTTTGTAGGAACAGAATTAAATATCCAACAAATGAATCTCAAGAGACCCATAATACCCAAAGCAATCTTGAGGCCTCGCACTGTCTTATTTCAAAACATACTACAAAGAAACAAGACTCTGTAGGACTGCCACAAAAATAAGTATATACACCAGTGGAACAGAATAGAGATCCCAGGAAGAGAGCTTTGCATGATATGGTCAAACGATTATTGATAAACATGCCAAAACTACAAAATGGGGAAAGGACAGTCTCTTCAAATGGTATTGGGAAAACTGGATATCCAGGTACAAAAGAATTAAGTTGGACCTTACCTTACACCACACATAAAAATCAACTCAAGGGGCCCCTGGGTGGCTCAGTGGGTTGAGGCCTCTGCCTTCGGCTCAGGTTATGATTCCGGGGTCCTGGGATCGAGCCCCACATCGGGCTCTCTGCGCAGTGGGGGAGCCTGCTTCCTCCTCCTCTCTCTCTGCCTGCCTCTCTGCCTACTTGTGGTCTCTGTCTCTCAAATAAATAGATAAAATCTAAAAAAAAAAACAAACCTCAAAATGGTTTAAAAGCCTATCCATAAGAACTAAAAATATGAAACTCCTCGAGAAAATGTGGGGAGAAAGATTCAGAACATTGGATTTGGCAATGATTTCTTTGGGATGACACCAGAAGCACAGGCAACGAAAGTAAAAATCAGCAGAGAGAACTATATGAAATGTAAAAACTTCTGTGTATCAAAGGAAACACTCAACAGAGTGAAAAGACAACCTATAGAGTGGTTGAAAATATTTGGTTGCAATATTTGGCTGCAAATGGTTGCAAAAATATTTGCAAATCATATATATTAGAGGTTATATCCAAAATATGTAAGGAATTTCTACAACTCAACCTCAACAAAAAACAAATAACCGAATTTAAAAATGGGCCAGGGACTTGAGAAGACAATTCTCCAAAGAGAATATACAAATGGCTACCGCACATGAAAAGTTGCTCAACATCACTTATTACAAGAGAAACGCAAATCAAGGGGCACCTGGGTGGCTCAGTTAAGCGTCTGACTCTTGATTTTGCCTCAGGTCACGACCTCAGGGTTGTGACCTTGAGATTCCCATGTTGGGCTCTACGTCGGGGAATGGAACCTGCTTGTGATCCTCTGTCTCCCTCTGCCCCTCCAACCCCTCTCTCCTCCTCTATGAAAGGAAGGAAGGAAGGAAGGGGAAAAGGAAAAGGAAAAGGAAAGGAAAGGAAAGGATAGGAAGAAAGACACACAGAAACAAAGAAAGAAAAGAAACTGCAAGTCAAAACCACTGAGATATCACCACACATCCATTAGAATGACCACTATCAAAAGAACAGAAAAGAGTGTTGGCAAAGATGCAGACAATTCTTTGGCACTGTTGGCGGGGATGTAAAATGGTACTGCCATTATGGAAAACAGTATAGAAGTTCCTAAAAAAAATTAAAAATAGCATTACCATATGGTCCAGAAATCCTACTTCTAAGTATATATCCAAAAGAATTCAAACCAGGATCTTGAAGAGATATTTGTACACCTGTCAATTATAACATTATGCACAACAGCCAAGAGATGGAAACAACCCGAATGTCCACTGACAAATGAATGGATAAAGAGAATGTGGGGGCGCCTGGGTGGCTCAGTGGGTTAAGCCTCTGCCTTCAGCTCAGGTCATGATCCCAGTGTCCTGGGATGGAGCCCCGCATTGGGCTCACTACTTAGCAGGGAGCCTGCTTCCTCCTCTCTCTCTCTCTCTCTCTGCCTGCCTCTCTGCCTATTTGTGATCTCTGTCTGTCAAATAATAAAATCTTTTTTAAAAAAAGAGAATATGACATTATATATATATGAACATTATGTAGACTTGAAAAAGAAGGAAATTCTGTCACCTGCTACAACATGGATGAACCTTGAGGACATTCTGCTAAGTGAAATAAGCCAGTCAGAAAAGGGCAAATACTGCATGATTCCATTCATATGAAGTATCTAAAGTAGCCAGAATCATACAAGCAGAAATTAGAAAGGTTACGGGGAGAGGGAACTAGTATTTAATGAGTTTTTAATGAGTACTTAATGAGAGTTTCAGTTCTGCATACTGAAAAAGTTCCAGGGATCCCACTGCACAACACTGTGAATATACTTAACTGTACTCTTGAAAATCGGTAAACTTAATGTCATGTGTTTTTAGCACAATATAAAAAAAGAGATTAAGAGAAAGATTCTACACTTTTTAAAAAGATTTATTTATTTTAGAGAGAGAGAGTGTGTGTGTGTGAAAGTGGGGAGAAGAGCAGAGGGAGAGGGAGAGAATCTCAAGCAGACTCCCCGCTGAGTGTGGCGCCCAATGCGGGGCTCGATGCCAGGACCGTGAGATCACAACCTGAGCTGAAATCAAGAGTCAGACGCTCAACCCACTGAGCCACCCAGGAGCCCCAAGACTTCTACACTTCTAAATGCACTCCTGCTGGAAATGATGTCATGACAAGCATCAGCATGAGACGAAAAGGACGATGGTTATTTTTATGACCGTCAAAGTCTTGCAAAAATAGCGAAAGTACTGGATTTAAAATCTGGATTTTGAATTTTATCATACAGGTGTCGTGAATTACTCCCCCAAAGGATTCTCCAATGCAAAGTAAGCCTGGTCTTAGATCTCGTTAACTCCGCGAAGCAATAGTGGGAGGATACATTCTGATGTGACAGAGGAGCCTCAGAGAAGCTGAGGAACTGGCCCAAAGTCACACAGCTAGTATACAGCTGCCGCAGGATTCAAATCCAGGGCTCGCTACCTCCACCGCCCATGCCCTTGACGGCTACACCATACTGCTTTTAGTCTGAAAATTTTTTTTAAATTGAGAGGTCTGCTTAAAACTGGCCCAAGATAATCCAGTGAAGCTACAGGGAGCAAATCCCATTTTCATTCTCTTACAAACGAATACGGTGCCACCAAGAAGTCCAACAGAACACTGAGTGGAGCTAGAGAGCTTAGATTTTTCACACAAAATGTCAGGGTTTGCTTTTCTCCGTGAGACAGAGTTCACTTTCCTTCTTTTCTCAAATCGTCTGCTTTGGTATTTGGGGAGTCCGGACCTTGTGTGTTGAAGTTTAGCTGGATTATATGAATACACACATAGGAATAGGCGAGCTGACCATTTTACTAGCCAAAGAGTAAAACAAACATTGTGCTTTCTTCGGTGTGGGGAATTTAAAGCCACAGTGCTCCAGCCTTGGAAAACAATCAGTGTCAGGATCCTCAGTCAGAAACAGTAGAGAGCACTCTCGCTAGCCTAAACAGAACACAAATTTGTTAAAGGATATCAAGTGCCTCGCAGACTTCTTGGGAAGGCCAGAGAATTAAGCTTGGAAGGCCACTCCGCTGAGAATAACACCCAAAGCACAGAGTGGAATGGCTCCAGCAAGAACTCCAATGCCCCTGCCATTGGGCACAGACCCGATAGCTCCCAGCCATGACTTTGGATACGGTTCTAGAACATCTGCTGCTGCTATCCCAACTGGCAATGGTCTAGTAGGTTGCAAAAACAGCCATCAATTCTTCTTTTCTCCTGTATCCATCCATCCATGCTCCTTTACCAGGATACTTTGAATGACCTCCCACCCGATTCGGGCTCAGCCAATGGGATGCCAGGAAAGTGGTGCTGGCAGAGACTTGAGAAGCCTGTGCACTATGGAACTTGTCTTCTTTTGGAAGCTGGAAGCTGCCCCATGGAGAAACCCAAGCTGACCTCTAGGATGATGAGATAGACACGGCACAGTCGCCCCTGCCACCCAAACCTACAGCTTGTCAGCCACCAGACATGTAATTTGAGGCCGACCTAGATCTCCCTCCTATTAGATGGCTTGCCAGTTCATCATGGACACAGGAGTGAGCCCAGTCATGATCAACGAAGCTGGCACAGACCACACAGTCTGGCCAACCCACAAAATCACAAGCTAAATAAATGATCGTTATTATTAAGTCAAGTTTGAGGTATCAGCAGCAAAAGGTACCTGATATTAGTTTACTAAATTCTTTCACATACCTTATCTCACTCTCTGCTCACAACTCTCTCAGGCAGAAGAACAGGTATCTTATCTACATGTTCTAACGGGGGAGGAAACTGAGCTCCACAGAAGCTTAATAATTTGCCAAATGTCAAACTGCTAATAAATAAAAAAGGTAGATTTAGAATGCAGGTTACCTTGACCCCCTAGTCAAAATATACACATCGACCATACTGTTTTGTTTGAGGCAAAGCAGTAGTGCCATATGGCTTCAGCTTAGCCAATGGTTCTGCTAATATATTCCTCTCTCCTCTGATTATCATCTAAACTCTTAAAATTCAAGAGGGGATCCCTCTGTCAAAATCTGTTCCATCATTTAGATGCAACTTTCAAGCAGCCAGACTGGGCTAGAGTTCCAGGGGATCGTAGGGAACAAGCAGGCAAATATCTCCTGCAAAGAGCATACTTCGGAGGAAATCAGCATTTCTTCATCTCTGTGGAGCTCTGCTCTGGTCTCCCACTTACTGATGAGCTCCTACAGATGCTAGCATAGCTAAGAGGACCGAACATGTGATAGGCAAAGATCTTAGGATGGAATTTGGGGTCAGTACTAATATGAAGGCAAGCTCTTGGTTCTATTAAGAAGCTCAACTCAAGTTTGTTATTAGTTACGGTTCTAGGAGCAAAGTGCACAGTGTTATGACGTGGGAATAATAAAATACTGTTGGTGTTCATTAGCAGGGCTCAACAAAAGCTTTCATGGGGGATGTAGCATTGGAGCCGGACTCTAGGGACTGCAGCAGAAGGATGGGAGGACAAGGAGGTGGACAAGTCTGGCAGAAGACTGGCTAGAAGGAGTCTCAGAAAATGGGAAGACCTAAATAGACTAATGTAGGTTTTAAGCAGGAATGACCAGAATAACCTTAACTGAAACAGAGAAGTGGTTCATAAATGCACCAGTTCTAGGATTTGCTAGCAATGAGAAATCAGTGAAGCAGGTACTACTTTAGAGTCTAAAGAAGAAAGAAGGGGGCTGGTGTAGGGAAACGTGATGAGTTTCATTTTGAATATGTTGGGCTTGAAGTGTCAGTAGATTATCTTTACGGGCATGTCTGTGACCAGTTTAAAAACCTAGCCCTGGACCACAAAAGGGAAGCCAATGGGCTCAGTTGTGATTCCTACCTTGTAGAGTTTTGTGAGAAGGAAATAGGATAATATGTCTACATGTCCAGGGGAGTGCTTGGCCACAGAAGAAAGTTTAAATTACCATTCAGTTCCTAGAATAAACAATTTCCTTACCCCACTTTTTTCTTCTCCTTTGACGGTGGGGAAGCCTGACTTTCAATGTTTCCTAGGATCCACCAAGACTACCTTTGCCAAGGACCCATCATCAAGAATGGTTTGGGAACCCCATTCTAGAGAAAACAATATTGTGGTTAAAAAAAAATTTAAATTAAAAAAAATTAAATTAAAAAAAAATTTAAATAGCATCACAATATGATTCTGCAATTCTATTTCTGAGCATGTGGCCAAAATAATTGAAAGTAGGGTCCTGAAAAGGCATTTGTACACCCACGTTCTTATTCAAAATAGCTAAAACATGGAAACCACCCAAATATCCATTGACAGATGAGTGGATAAACAAAACGTGGTATGTACATACAGTGCAGTATTATTCAGCCTTCAGAAGGAAGGAAATTCCGACACAGGCTATAACACGGACAAAGTTTGAAGATATTATGCCAAGTGAAATAAGCTAGTCACAAAAAGACAAATACTATATGATTCCACTTATGAGAACTCAGAGTAGTCAACTCATAGAGACAGACAATAGCGTAACGTTCGCCAGGGGCTGGGGGAAAATGGGAAGTTCATGTTTAATGGGCACAGACTTTCAGTTTCGCAAGATGAAAAGAGATTTGGAGGTGAATGTTGGGGATGGCGGGATAGCACTCTGAATGGATTGAATTCTACTGAGCTCTACACTTCAAAATGGTTAAGATAGTAAATTTCTGTTCTATTTGACCGCAATTCATTTTTGGGAGGAAAAAAAAAAATCCCATGACCTGGAGAGCTTGGTAAAATACAGATTCCCAGGCCTCGCCAAAAAGGGTGCAGGGTCAATAGTTCTGAAGTGGGGCCCATGATCTGAAATCTCTAACAAGCTTCCAGGTGATGCTGATGCCGTCCATGCCGGGCCGTACTTTGAACAGCACTGCCCTAGAGGGAAACAGATTAACTGGAGGGAGGTAATTTGAGTCCCGAAATGATCTTCTGTAACAGAGAAGACAGATAGCAGCTCTCTTAAGCCGCTATCAGCGTGGTGTACGCCTCTTTGTCAACCAGCTTAGCTCCCATGCTGATTCAGTTGGTACTCAATAATTGCTTGTTGAGGCCCCTGGGTGGCTCAGTGGGTTAAACGTCTGCTTTGGGCTTGGGTTATGATCTCAGGGTCCTGGGATGGCGTCCCATGTCTGGCTCCCTGCTCAGCTGGGGGGGGGGGGGGGGCGGCGGGGCAGCTGCAGCTCCCTGTCCCTCTGCCCCTCCCTGCCCTTCCCTCTGCAGAGAGAAACTTCCATGGCTCCCCAGGGCCGGGCCATGGGCTCCAAGGGCTGATGCTGCTGCATACACCAGTCCTTTGACCAGGTCAGATTGCCACCTTCCTCACCCCACCCCGCCCCCATTCCCCTAGCCTCCAGCTACCACCCCTTCCCAGAGAGAGTTAAAGGACCACTTATCTCCCAGGGCACAATGAGGGCACAGGCTTGCTGAGAGCACAATTCCAAGTCCATGAGCTGAAAAGACTCATGGGCAATGTCAGACCTGGGAGGCGCTGCTGTGGTGGGAAAGAATGCTGGTGGTGACCACTTCCTTCTCTTTATTCTGCAGAGCAGTTAAATGCTGGCCTTGCCCGAATATCATGCTGAGACCTGGACTTCAGTAAGTCCAAAACACACACCCTTTTCAGAAATGTGTAATGTCATCATTTCTTGACCAAAGGACTCCGACCACAGAGAGGCACAAATTTTCCATTGGGACTGATTCTGCTGCTCCCTTTTGGTGGGTATGCTCTTTCCATCTCGCTTTTGAAACCCCAATTCATTAAATGAAGTATAGGTTTTTCAAACTGATTTTCAAGTAGCTTGTTATTAAATATACATATCTCGTCCCTCTGTCTTTCTCACTCCACTTTATGGATTTGAGAACTGAGACAAAGAACAGCCAATGGCTTAGAAAAGCTAACTTCGCTTTTTATTTGGACCAGGGACCATCATCTGGGCTTTGAAGTCTAAAGATCTAGGATTACCCACGCTCTCCCCAACCCTCAGTATGGCCAGACCCTGATGCAAAAAGCCAGGAACCTCATTCCCCAAGTACAAGCAACTCAAGACTTCCAGTTTCTGGTTGCAATTGAAGGCTAGTAAATGTGGAGAACAGAATGGAACTGCTTCTTGCACAAGCAAACAATTTGTAATCATTAAGAAGTATGAAGCTAATGAAAGGCAATTAGTCCAACGGCAAACCTTGCCATAAATTTTATTCCCAAAGTGAACACATGATTTCTTGATAAAGTAGAAAATGCGGAGCTATTATTAAATACAAAGTAAAATGACATAAAGAAAAAAATGCCAGAAGATAGAAGGAATGCAAGCCTGGAGCCCTGGGGCGGAGGGAGGGGAGAGCTAGGGAAGGCGGATGTATGGGGAGGGAAAGGGGCACCATGGAGCCCTGCCAAGTGGAGTCAGTCTCCAGGCTGGTGATGCTGAGGGGCCAGAGACTGAACGGGCTCCCCTCCCCGCCCCCCAGAAGTCCTGAGCTTGGATCTCTGTAGCTCTGGCTGAGCCACTCTCCCTCCCCACCCTGCTGCCCCTTCCACAGGGAGTCACATGGTGCCCTCCCCTTACCGAGCAAGAAATAAAGAATGACTCCTCATTTCCTGGAACACTTGAGACCACAGGGGAGTTGGCAGAGGCAGGGGAAAGTTAAGATTTTTTGGTGGAATGGGGGCAGGGAGAGAGGGCACTGAAACTACCTATGTATCTCTCCCTACCAGACAGAATTCTGGCAAAATGTATGCGACGGCTTTTGAGATAGCCTATGGCTGAAAAAAAATCAGCCTGGGATGCTTTAAGTTTTACTCAGAGAACCAGACTGCCAGGGAGGGATTTCTTCCTTTGAAAGAGCAGAATATAATTTGCCCTCAGGCTACCTTAAGCTGTACCTTGAATGAATACCTAATATGATCACAAAATCTTTCCAGCCGCTCAGAGAAAGGGTCTTCCCCCCTTTTCCATCCCAGATGCCTGACATTCCTTTAATACAGGACAAAAAAATCTTTATGAAATCATTAAAGATAACATTTTAAAAGCAAATACCACTAAGGACCAGAGCATATGGAAGACACTCATCTGTAATGGAAAGGTAGGCAGGAAGCTGAACGACAGGTGAAAATGATTGGCAGCAGAATTCCCTGTTTTGATAGAAGGAAGAGGTGCTAAAGAAGAGGAGCGGGTTATGTTGAAGAAAGACCGGGAGAACAAAGTTACTGACTAGCTGATTTGACTAAGTGCTGGTCTTGTTTCTCTTCAGTTGGGGTGGAGGAAAGAGAACAGTCCCTTTCCAGCGGGCTGGGAATATATCCTTGTCCCATGGGGCTGTTGACAATAGATAATCTTTTATATGCTTTATGGAGATCTGAGCACTTTCTTTCTCAAAAGCCTTATTTGAGCATTCCGTAGCATCATTATTTGAAATATATATGTACAGGAGACAGCTGGTGGCCCAGCATAGTGAGATGCAAAGGGCCTGGCATTGGAAGCCCAAGATTTGTGATCTACCTCAGGCCCTTGCCACCAACTAACTGAATGACCAACCTGGGACCAGTCACTTCCTCCCTGATGCTTCATTTTCTCAGTAAGTGTCCCGGATCAGGGTTTCCTTCCTTCCAAGTTGGGATGCTTTCTTTGAAAGCAGAGCTGCCCCTGTGGAAGTAGAGGAGAGGTCCCAGAAGCCTGCCCACCCAGCTCCCAGTACTTGCGCTCCCTCCCCCCACCCCCTGAAGCACCTCATCAGAACCCCAGAGTTTGAGCTGCACTGCCTGAGACGGAGGCTAACATCTCTAGGAGTTTGTCAAGGAGTATCTTCTGCTGGACGACTGTTACAGAGAATCTGGCAATCCTGTTCTAGAATAAGTCACATATTCTATGAGCCTTTTTCTGCTCATGGGAGTCAGAGGAAGCTGCTGTTAGTGAGCCTTGGGATGCCCCCCCGAAAAGGTAGATAATGTCTTTCTTAGCTGCTTGGGCTGCCAGAATATATGGAAGGGCTAGGAATTTCTTACTAATAATCCTTTTGTCCAGAACAGCTCTACCCATTACATCTTCTATGAACAATTCTGTAATCTGTCTTCCAGGTCAGCCCCTCCTTGCTAGCCTAGGCTGCCTCTTGTCCTTTTTCACCTCTGCCATCCTGCTGGATCCAGATGACAAATGTCGCACCACGTGTCACGGATGACTTACACGGTTCAAACGACGTACTTCCTGTCTTCCCTGACAAAGTTATCATCCATCCACACACCCCACTCCCACCAGACCCAGAGGAAACAGAGAGGAGTTCTGTGTTCTTGTCCTGAAAATTATGAAGCCCTGGAGGAAATAAGAAGTGACATTAAAAATAAAAGAGAAGCGATGGAACTGGTTCTTTACTTCTCCCTGAAAATCAAAGGCACGTCCAATGCCACATCACATAGAGGAAAGAAGCCCTGCAGATCCTTGAACATTGGAGTGGGGGTGGGGGCAGAGAGAAAGTTGTATCTGAGAGAAACTACTCTGGCAAAGAGACGGTGAGGGAATCAGAGCACGGGAAATTCAACACAGGGAGAATGATGGCGGCATGAATCCAGACCCTGGGTGTGGGGCGGGTCTGTGCTGGGAATGACAGCTCCCCCTTCTGAGAGCAGCGCCGGGCAGTGTGGACAACTTAGTCTGGGGTTGGAGACAGGAATCTTAGGGGCAGGGCTGCCCCCAGTCCTGCCCTCAACTTGTCAATGACAGGCTTCTAAAACAAGGGGGGTGGGTATCCCCAGAGTCTGTGAGGACCTCCCTGTGCTCTACAGTCTATGGCTAAAGCCTTTGTCAGCCTTTGTGGCCCAGAAAGGTCACACTCGCTAGGCATGTCTCCCTGCATTCTATGCATGTACCTTAGCTTGTCCCCAGATCCTTCTAGACACCTTCCACGTTGATGGCTGGAAGTCCCACCTAGAAAAATTAGGGAACAGTAACGAACATTTGTGTGGAACTTGTTCTGGCAAGTCCTGCTCAGTTTGCTTTTTGTATTTGCATATGAAGTACCTACTGTTATCCTTCTGATTTTATAGGTAAAGAATCCGAGGACCAGAGCAGTTAAGTGAGTTGCTCAAGGTCACACAGCTGTTAAGTGGGAGAGCTGGACTTGAAACCTAGGCAGCTGGGCTCTGGAGCCCATGTGTTAAACACCACCTTCACTACCTCTCCGTTATAAAACATACCATAATAGCAGTGACATAGTAAGGAACTTCTTGACCCTGCTGAACAAGGGGAGTTTTGAGCCCTTAGAAGAGAGCCAGTGCAACCAGGAGGGAGGCAGAGGCGGGGCTCCGGACATCTCTGAGTGTGCTAAGGGGCTTTGGAGGATGTCACAGCTAGTGTAGACACACATTGCTGCCACTGTATCTGCTTCTCTCTAAGAATTAACAGCAACAAAGAAACATGATCATCTGCCACTTTACAAAGGAGCTAGCAGCTACAGGAATCTGGAAATAATATCCCCTTAACTCAAAGGACTGATGCATTGGTTTAAAAGGGGTTGACTTTAAAGCTGGTATGTAAGTTTACTGGGGCTGCTGGCAGGGATGCTAACAATTTATGGAACGCATTTTTGGAAAGGATTAGGGGAAAAAACATGTTGTGTCTTACAAACCCAGAGTTAGGCGAACAGCTCTAAGGGGTGAGCGTGAAGTATCAAGCTTTCGGTATGCATAGTTTTTAAGGAAATAGATTTGCCTTCTTTCTTCTCCCTCTCTGCTTTTTCAGACCTTACCCAAAGGATCAGATTCGGGCCATACCGGATGTGCCCAAATCATTTCCAGCTGACGCCCAGGACAGCCCAGGAGGCCTGGACTTGAGGGGCAGCTCCCCTCGAGGGACCCAAACAGAACCACATCAGTTGTTTCTGTTCGGGTTGACAGGCTCGCTGGTTTTCTTCCGGCAGCTGAGTTTTCCAAATGGGCTGCTATTTACATTCTGGCCATGGAGTAAACTGGGGGAGAAGAAGCCCTTCATTCCATTTCTATTCCCCTCCCCAACTTCTCCTTCCCCACTGTATAAACGACAGGCTTCCTGCGAAACAGGCGTTATTTACAAAGATGGGTAAACCAAGGTACAGAGTAGTCAAGAGGTGTGCCCTGGCTCAGCTTAATCATTATATAACGAAGACAGGGACGTCTCTGTGCCCAGAACAGAACCTCTGGAAGCAAAGAGAATGTTAAATCAAAAGCAAAACACCAAACTTTGTAAAGAATCCCACTGTTGTCATTTCTGGGAACTCTGCTCGAAGCCCACTTGCCCGGCCCCAGATTTCCACTGCTCCCCAACACAGAGAGCCTTCTAGTTCTGTTCTCACCTCTGCACGGACCAGGAATGATCAGACAAAATACACCTGGCAGAAAGGGTTTCCAGCTGCTTCTGAAGGGCTGCATCAAGGATGATGCGTTCCATCAAGGATTCCAAGGATGGAAGCCGGGCAAGCTAGCGCTGGAGGCAGAGTTTAAGCCAAAATGAGACAAGGAGATGTGACCGGCAGCCCAAGGCGCTGGGCCAGGCCTGCACGGGACACCCCTGCCTCTGCTGGCTTGATCTATCGCAGGCAGCAGGCCAACCCCAGCAAAGGCCCTTAGACATCCCTGCCTTCAGCCCTCTAGGTTGTGTTTTGAAAAAGACTATTATTTCAGGGCAGTTTTAGGCTCATAACAAAACTGAGAGGAAAGTGCAGAGATTTCCCTCATACACGCTGACCCCACACATGCTCCCTGTCATTCACATCATTCACCAGAGAGATACATTTGTTTCCAAGGATGGGCCTACATTATTATTATCATGACGACCAACGTCTAAGAACATGAAGTCTTAGGCTTCGCTCTTGGCATCATACATTCTATAGGTTTGGACAATGTATATAATGACATATGTCCACTAGTATGAATGGCACATGGGGTATTTTCACCGGCTTAAAAATCTTCTGTGCTCTGCCTAACCATCCCTCCTTCCCTACCGCCACCTCCCCCGCCAAACCCCTGGCAACCACAGATCATTTTACCATCTCCATAGTTTTGCTTTTTTCAGAGTGTGACATGGTTGGAATCACAGATCATGTGGCCTTTTCAAGTTGGCTTCTTTCACTTAGTAATGTGCATTTAAGGTTCCACCATGTCCTTTCATGGCTTGCTAGCTCGTGGCCTTTTTTTTTTTTTTCTCCCCCCCCCCCCCCCCCCCCGCTCGTGGCCTTTTTTGTGCCGAATAATGGTTCACAGTCTGGACGTACCACCGTTTTATTTTCCCCTTCACCTACCGAAGGACACCTTGGTTGCCTGAGTCTTGGCAGTTATGAATAAAACTGCTATAAAAATCTGTGTGCAGGTGTTCGTGTGGACGTGTTTTCAACTCCTTTGGGTAAATACCAAGAAGAGTGGTTGCTGAAGCACGTTGTGAGAGTACATTTCGTTTTATAAGACACCGCCAAGTTGTCTTCCGAAGCGGCTGTGCTATGTTGCATTTCCACCCGCGATGAATGAGAGCTCCCAATGCTCCGCACCTTCACCAGCATCTGGTGGTGTCAGTGGTCTGGGTTTTGGTCAATTTAATAGGTGTATAGTGGCGTCTCATTTCCATTTCCCGGACGACATAGGAGCGAGGCATCTTTCCATACGCTTATTTGCCATCTGTATATCTTCTTTGGTGAGGTGACTCGTCAGGTCTTTGGCCCATTTTTAAACTGGGTTGTTTGTTTTCTTATACTTGATTTTTAAAAGAGTTCTTTGTCTGTTTTGGATAATAGTCCTTTATCAGATGTGTCCTTTATAAATATTTTCTCTCCATCTGTGGCTTGTCTTCTAATTTACTTGACAGGGTCTTTCAAGGAGCGGAAGTTTTTGATTTTCATGAAGTCCGGCTTATCAATAATTTCTTTTGTGGGCCATGACTTTGAAGTTGTATCTAGAAAGGCACCACCAAGGTCATCTAGGTTTTTCTCCTCTGCTACCTTGTGGGAGTTTTATGGTCTTGCATTTTACCTCTGCTTCTATGATCCTTTTTGAATGTAAGGCATGTTTGTGAAGGACGTAAGGTCTGTGTCTAGAGTCATTTTTTCACGTGGGGATGTGTAGTTATTCCAGAACAATTTGCTGAAGAAACTGTCTTTGCTCCATCCTGTTGCCTCTACTCCTTCGTCAATGATCAGCTGACTAAATTTATGGGGGTCTATTTCTGGGCTCTCTGTTCTAGGCCATTGATCTATTTGTCTCGTCTTTTGCCATTACCACACTTTGGTGTTGGCTACTGTAGCTTTATAGTAAATCTCGACATTAAATATCGTCAATCCTCCAACTTTGTTCTTTTCCTCCAACATTGTGTTGGTTATTCTGGGTCTTTTACCGCACCCTCTAAACTTTAAATCGGTAATCATCCTTGCCTTGTACCTGATCTTGGTGGAAAAGCTCCAAGTTTTTCACCATGATGTGTGATGTTAGCTGTAGGATTTTTGTAGATGGTATTTATCAAGCTGAGAGAACTCCCTCTGTTCCTAGTTTTTTGGGAGTTTCTAATCACAAATGGGGGTTGGGTTTTGTCAAATATATTTTCTTTTCATAAATTTTTTTAAAGATTTATTTATTTATTTATTTATTTGAGAGAGAGAGAGAATGAGAGAGAGAGCATGAGAGAGGACAGGTCAGAGGGAGAAACAGACTCCCCACCGAGCAGGGAGCCCAATGTGGGACTCGATTCCGGGACTCCAGGATCATGACCTGAGCCAAAGGCATTCGCTTAACCAACTGAGCCACCCAGGTGCCCTCAAATATATTTTCTATCGCCAAATGCATTTTGGCAATTTTTTTTGCATCTATTGATGTGATCATATGATTTTTGTTTTTTAGTCCATTGATGTGATAAAGTATTTTTAATATAAAATTTTAATACTATGAAAAAAGGTTACTTTTAAGAATAAAGTATTTTGGGCACCTAAGTGGCTCAGTTGGTTAAGCATCTGCCTTTGGCTCAGGTCATGATGCTGGGGTCCTGAGATGGAGCCCCACATCGGGACCCTGCTCAGCAAGGAGCCTGCTTCTCTCCCTGCCCCTCTCTCCCACTCATGCTCTCTCACTGTGCCTGAAATAAATAAAATCTTAAAAAAAAAAAGAATAAAATATTTTCCGGGGCACCTGGATGACTCAGTTGGTTAAGCATCCGTCTGCCTTCAGCTCAGGTCATGATCTCAGAGTGCTGGGATAGATACCCACATCAGCTCCCTGCTCAGTGGGGAGTCTGCTTCTCTCCCTCCCGCTGCCCCTCCCCTTCACTCCTTCTCTCTCTCTCTCCAATAAATAAATAAAATATTTAAAAAAGAATAATATATTTCCATGACCTCAAAGTCTTTGTTTTTGCTATTTAAATGGAGAGACTTTATAGAGAGCCGTCTGCTTTTCATGCTACACAGAGCACGCTGCTCAGTACCGGTCACATTTCATTTACTAAAAGTCAAATAAATCGCATCAGAAGATCATTTACTGAGCCTCAGTTATGTGCAAAATGCAGCGCCTGACATCAAATAGCAAACCCTTATGGTCGTATTTAAACTTTCTGCTTTGAAATCATTTTAGAAGTTTCAAAGGAGTTGCAAAATTAGCACAGAGGTTTGCTGTGTACCCTTCATCCTGATTTCCCCAATGATAACATCATACACAACCATAATATACTATCAAAGTTGGAAACAACCTTCTAGTTTCATGGGAGAGAAAAATGGAAGCTTGGGGAGGCTGGGTGATTTACCAAGAGGCACATGGTAAATGAAGAATTTTGGTGTCCCCCAGCAGGCACATTCCACTGAGACAAAGGGCAGTGGCCATATTAAGGTTCTGTTTGAGTCCTCCCTCTGCCACTTATAAGCTCAGTGACTTCAGACAAATTCCTTAAACTCTGTAAGCATCAGTGTTCTTTTTTTTTTTAAAGATTTTATTTATTTATTTGACAGATAGAGATCACAAGTAGGGAGAGAGGCAGGCAGAGAAAGGAGGAGGAAGCAGGTTCCCTGCCAAGCAGAGAGCCCGATGCGGGGCTCGATCCCAGGACCCTGGGATCATGACCTGAGTGAAAGGCAGAGGCTTTAACCCACTGAGCCACCCAGGCGCCCCAGCATCAGTGTTCTTAGTATGACTGAGATAATAATAGTACCTAACTTAAGGGATTTTTCTAGGGACTGGGCGAAGGTGTCTACAAAACGCTTGGGACAGTGCCGGGCATATAGTAAGAATGTAAGAAGTAAGTAAGTAAGTAAGAAGCCTTGAAGGCTTCTCTGTTCTTGGCACTGTTCCAGGGCTTTCCACACTACATTATTTGATCATTATAACAGCACTAGAACACCTCCCCACCGTTATCTTATAAATGAGGAAATGAGGCACAAAAAGGTCGTAGATCTAGTGATGGACAGGGCTGGGACTCAAAATTAGGCAGTCTGGGCTGAGACTTCTTTTTCTTTTCTTCTTTTTTTATGAATTTATTTATTTATTTGCGAGAAAGAGAGAGAGAGAAAGTACAGAGAGAGAGAGAGCATGAGAAGGGGGAGGGTCAGAGGGAGAAGCAGACTCCCTGCCAAGCAGGGAGCCCGATGCGGGACTTGACTCCAGGACTCCGGGATCATGACCTGAGTCGAAGGCAGTCACTTAACCAACTGAACCACCCAGGTGCACTGGGCTGAGACGCCTTGCTTCCAGCCTCCAGAATCAAGACTTAATGAGCCATTGCTATTCCAGCACACTGCCGCCCACCTGGACCCTCTGGCTGGCCGTGCTGGCGTCTGGGAGCCATTCACTGGTGCCACCTGTGTGTGTACTTGAGGCCAGACACAGAAGCAGTCCCAGGGCACTTATCATTGGGCCATCATAAGCCTAGTGGTTAATGAGCAGCTGACCTGACTTCACTAAGCTCTTGGGCTTTCAAAGGAGCTCAGCAATCATCCAATGCAAGGATCTCTACACTTCCATCAGCAGAAACTCCTTCATTACTTCTTTTCTTTTCTCCACCCCTTGGGCTCCCTTTGTCCCAAAAGATTTTGCCATCAAAATCTTGTATGTGTTAATCAGCTGAGCTATTTTTCATTTTTAAGAAATGAATCAAAGATATGTACAATTATCAAACTGAGATACTGAGCAGAAAAGGGTAACCAATGTCATCACACTGGGCTAATAAAATTCTGTCCCAAAGAAAACAAAATTTGACATTTTAATGAGCCTATGCAGGCTTAACAGGCAGGGGCAGGGCTTCCACGTAACTTCTAAAAATACTGAAAATAATTTGAGGACTCCTAAGGGTTTAGGAATCTCAGGGACTTAATCCAGTCCCAAAAGATCCTAAAGATTTCAGAAAATCCCCTATAAAATGTAAATACACTTTGTTATGTGTGCTTTATGTTGGCCTCAATCCCTTTTTTGATACCTTAATCCCATTCTACCTTAAATTTTGATATTTACATGGGAATCTCTAAAATTTAAGGGTATCAAGTTGCATTAAAATATTTCTAGGCACATATGGTGCCCAGGTGCAAAATAAATGTAGAAATAATTATTTTAAAAATAGTGACACATAGTTCTTCCTTGGTCATTCAATTTCTGTCTACCAACCTACTTGTCATCAGCCATCTTCCCTTTCCTAGCCAGCCTTTAGCAAGCTACTTGCCATATTCCTTTCTTTCCTATTAAGTTGTAGTCCCATAAACTCTTAATAAATGTGTTCTCCAGAGAAACAGAACCAATGGTGTTTGTATATATACACAGAGACAGAAATAGAAAGAAATAGATTTGTTTTAAGAAATAAGTTTACATGAGGGAGGGGATGGTGGACAAGTCCAAGATTTGCAGGACAGACTGGCAAGCTGGAAGCTCCAAGAGCTGATATTAGCAGCTTGAGTCTGAGGGCACTCTGGAGGCAGAATTCCTTTCTCTTCCGGGGAAGTCAGTCTTTTCTCTTAAGACCGTCAACTGATTAGATGGGGCCCACCCTCAGAGGGTGGGCGGGGGCTAAAATAAAAATGAGCCAAACACAAAATCTTCCTTCCTCCCTTCCTCTTCCTTCTTCTCCCACGTGGCTCCTTCACCATAAACTTAAGTTACCTCTTGCATAGTAACATCAAGTATAAAGTGGTAATATCAAAGGGATCGTTGACTATAATAATGAATGTTTTCAGTCTTGGATAGGGAAATTAACATTTAAGTAAAAATAACGTATATGGTGGGGCACCTGAGTGGGTCAGTCGGTTAACCACCTGCCTTTGGCTCAGGTCATGATCTCAGGGTCCTGGGATCCAGCCCCACATTGGGCTCCCTGCTCAATGGGGAATCAGTTTCTCCCTCTCCCTCTACCTCCTCTTTCCTGCTCATGCTCTGTTTCTCTCCCTCTCTCTCTCAAATACATAAATTAAATCTTTTTTAAAAAAAGATTTTATTTATTTATTTGACAGACAGAGATCAAGTAGGCGGACAGGCAGGCAGAGAGAGAGGAGAAAGCAGGCTCCCTGCTGAACAGAGAGCCTGATGCAGGGCTCGATCCCAGGACCTGAGCTGAAGGCAGAGGCTTTAACCCACTGAGCCACCCAAGCGCCTCTAAATAATAAAATCTTTAAAAAAAATAACATATATGGCAAATTGTGAAAAATAGAAAATCATTTTTACTCCTTGAAATATTAGAAAAGCAGAAGAATAAAGATGCCCTATCCAAAAAGGAAAGCTTCCTAAATCATCAGTGAGCAAAAGGCACAGTTTTGGAGAGAGCTGGGAGGACATGAGTGACCATCCAGCCCACAGATGAGGATCCTGGCTCAGGGAGGCTATGTGTGTCCTAAGGTCACATAACTAAAAGGTAAAAGTTAAGAGAAAAACTTATTCTCTTGACAAGTGCTTATTCCTCTACATAATATTGCCATTTAGATTTTCTGGACACTGTTTATCCATTTTGGAAGCTTGATCACCAACATGATGGGATATTCTGGAATCCATACAGCAAAAAATGAGCCAACTTTTTTCAATTTTTCGTTCACTTGTTTTGGTGGCATGTACAAGCAATTCACCACCAGACATCATAGCACCGTGTGACTGGAGAAGGGAATGAAAGAGATTTCTGTGCTCAACCTCTCAGGAGAGGAAACCACTGCAACACCCATACACATGGATCTGGCTGTATTATTTGGAGTTTAATGTGTGTTGTGAGATGGGGGGCATGAACAGAGATAAAGGAATAATTAAAAGGTATGGCTGCTTTCTGGAGATGAGAGCTCTGAGTTCAGACACAACTGTATTGAACTCTGATCTACTTCTCTTCTTGTAAGGCAAATACCATAGGTTGGTTATTTTTGCAAGAAAAAGAAAGTGTTCTAAAAGAGGAACATAACTAGCTTATTGCACTAAATGACTCTTGCCCTAGACTGAATGTTGGCATCCCTACAAAGTTCATACGTTCAAGCCTAATCCCCAATGGGATAGCGTAAGGAGGTAGGGCCTTTGGGAGGTGATAAGGTCACGAGGGTGGAGCCCTCATGAAGGGGATTAGCACTCTGATAACAGAGGCCCCAGAGAGCTTCTCACCCCTTCTGTCACTCTGCCAAAAGACAGCCATTGCTGAACAGGAAGTAGGCTCTCACCAGAGCCTGAATTTGCTGGCACCTTGGTCTTGAACTTTTCAGCCTTCAGAACTGCGAGAAATACATTTCTGTTGTTTTCTAGCCACCTAGTCTGTGGCATTTTTTAATTGCAGCCTGAACTAAGACAACTCTTGGTGAAAGCATGTTGTAACAAGTCGGCAGAGACCGGCCATGCAGGCGCAAGGGAAAGAGCTGGGTTATGCAGAAAGCTTGCGTATTTACAGTGCCTTCTACTTCCAACTCCGTTTCCCTTTTCATTTTGAGCAGTCAAATTTTACCCATTTTTTATACATTGTTGAAGCAGAATTTTACCTGGACATGAGCATAATGAGAACACAGAAGAAGCAGGAAGTATTCTTTCCCTTGGAGGAAATGCATTCAAAGTTCTAGACCCTTCAGCCTTTGCCACCAATCTTCTAATTCCTTCCTCGCCCACCTCATTGCGGAATCAGTATTAGCATTTCAAACTGCCTTGGGGTAGTAGAGGAACTTGACAAAATTAAAGGCGCAATCTCTCTTTTTGGTTTTCCTTTTGAATAATCACGCTGAAATTCACCACGTTGGAGCCAGTGGTGGGGTCTGGGCCACTGAATTAAGCCAAGCCCATTGGCTCATCCAGAGCTCGAAGCATTTAGCCCACATTCTCACTGCTGAATTAGGCATCAGAGGTCCAAACTTCTGAGCCTGGCTTCGAACAACCCTGTGCCTCAGACAGCACAGCTTCCAGAACATTCCGGGAGGATGGGGGTTTATGTCTGACCAGCAGTCTCTCCTATGTGGGAGTCCATGTGCATCTCGTCTTATGGAGTCACCACCAAACATCATCGTGGAGGCCAACTGGCAGCTTTAGAAACCGGGATGGAACGGACGATGGGAAATACGGATGCCGCAGAAGAAATGGAATGGACTAGCTTTTGGTGATGAAGGCGTTGTTTGTCATGGGTAGGGACAGGGGGATACTTTCAAGAAGTTGAACACTTCTCATTTTATCGAGGAAACGCAGAGGCGCCCCAGACAACCCAAGCAAGAAGCAAAAAGACCGACACTTTGCCTGCAGCCGGACATCTGCGTGAGCGGGAGGCCCGGCCTCACAAGAGTCAGGGAGATAGACTGTCGTGTACTCGGGAGATCACAGCGGCACAGGGCGCCTCAGATCCGCTGTTGAATCCTGGAGCCCCCTATACTCTCGGGTGGCTTCCTGGATAGGAAGGGAGAGAGAGGAGCCCTGATGCACCTGGGGGTCCCCGGCTGACTCTGGCCCCGTGCACAGCCCCTCAGCAGTATTTACTAAACAGCTGTCATTTACAGAATACTGTTCCAGAACCTCAGGAGACTTGTGAGGGCTGCAAAGGGTCTCCCCTTTCAGAAGGGTGAGGGTAGGGTGCCTGGATGGCTCAGTGGGTTAAACCTCTGCCTTCAGCTCAGGTCATGATCTCAGGGTCCTGAGATCGAGCCCTGCATCTGGCTCTCTGCTCAGCAGGGAGCCTGCTTCCCCCTCTCTCTCTGCCTGCCTCTCTGCCTGCTTCTGATCTCTGTCTGTCAAATAAATAAATAAAATCTTAAAAAAAAAAAAAAGGGGTGAGGATATGAATCAACAGAAAACCAGTCAGTAGAAATGCAAGTGACAAAGACATTTGCCATCAACTTCAGGGGCACAGCAATCTACACAAACGCCCCTGCCAATCCATCAGGGGGACACACATCTAATCTTAGCACAGCTGCTCCCTGTCCTGCCCATACTGCCTGCCTGTCTGGGAGTGTTAGAGCAAAGAATAAAGTGATAGGAGCCAGACAATCCAAACACTTGGGGTCTGAATCCCCTTGCCGGTGTAAGCACCCAACTCGGTGTTCCAAAGTGTCCAGACAGCATGTGGCGTGACCCTTCTCGCTGCCGACGCACCATCACAAGAACAGCACCGGCACCCAGACTCCGCGGGCGTCTTCCCTACACCACTCTGGCAGCCTGCCTGGACTCAAGCCCCACCATGGCGGCTGCTGGCTCCATGACCTTGGCCGAGGCCCTGCCCCTCTTTTGTCCTTTAGTTTCCTTACCTGGAGAGTCGGGACGTAGAAATGGGTTCTCTGGAAGTTGCCGCTTAGCCCCGATACGCTTGTGTTTCTCTCTGTTTCAAAGCTTAAGGAAGGGCAAGGGTGCCAGTAAGAGGAGGGGATGGGTGGGGGGCAGGGGGGATGGGCAGTGGTGGAAGAAAGTTCCAGCTTTTCTGCTCAGCTGACAATCAGCTTCTCTTCTTTCCCTTGGCCTTGCTTGTGGGGTGTCCCTAGTCCTCAGGGCAGAACAGGGCACTCGGGACCGTCGTCACGGAGGAAGACCCTGTGCGGAGTCAGGACTTGGCGCAAGCCGAGGCACGGAGGTTACGTCCCACGCCGGGGACGCGTAGAGGGGGCGTGGGGGAGGGGAGCACCGGCATGTATTCGCGGGGATGCACCAAGTGGTCACCCTGCTTACCCCAGTCACCAGGCTGGAAGCCACCTGTGCCAGGTCAGGTGACCTGGAATCCCTGGGAGAGGGGCCCGGGGACCCTGCACCAGCACCTCGGGCGGGGGTTAGCGTGGGCTTTGGAAGCACCGATGCGGTCCCCCCGCCCTTGCTTACAAATGAGGATCCGCTGTTTCTTCCTCGGGTGCCTCCTTCCAGAGGGAAGTTGTTCAACGCAGGGGAGTAGCGGGATGCCGCGTGGCTCGCTCTCCCAGGCCACCGTGCTCAGGGAGCGGGCGAGGAAGCACGAGGAAGAACGTGGGCTGGAAAAAGCCAGACAGCTCTCGAGGCTTCCAGAAAGGTAGATTTGATGCCCTTTGGCCTATTGCCCCCCACCCCCACCTCCCAGAACGTGGTAACCTTGCTGTACACCTGGCCTCAGGGCGAGGAGAAAGTCTTCCCGAGAAAGGAGACCCTTACTCTTCACAGGAGGAGGTCAGAGGGACCTCCGAGGGCCAGGCCTGTTCCAGAAGGGGCTGCCCCTTCAGCTCCCCCTCCCCTGCGGCCCCAGCAAAGGTGGAACCTGTCAAGAAAGCAGTTTCTCTGAGGTCAAGGACCGAGAACAAACTGCAGATAAAAACACTGGTCTTCTTGGAGGCTGACTCACTCAAAGTCCCCCCCCCCCCCTCCCCCCCCCCCCGGGAGCGGTCAGACCACTGCATAAGCTGGAACGGCTGGATTTGGGACATGCATTAATTAGGAAGTTCCATTCAGTACGGAATGGAATGGAATGGAATGGAATGGAATGGAATGGAATGGGAATGGGAATGGGAATGGGAATGGGAATGGAATGGAATTGGAATGGAATTGGAATGGAATGGAATGGAATGGAATGGAATGGAATGGGAATGGAATGGGAATGGAATGGAATGGAATGGAATGGAATGGAATGGAATGGAATGGAATTGGAATGGAATTGGAATGGAATGGAATGGAATGGAATGGAATGATAATAGGTAGTTTCATTGGCAGAGCTTAACAGACAAATTTGGCATTCTGTGCACTTGGACTTTCAAATATTTACGATAAACAATCTATGGGAGCAATGTTTCTGCAGAGACCTTTTTGATACAGTAATGCAGACTTCAAAGAGCCCTTTGCTGACTTTTGCTGCAAACCCATTCAGCAGCATTTTTGTAAATAATGAGTGAATCTTCCTGGATCACCTCAGTAAATACTGTCTGGTGATGCTTTGAATGCGGCCAGGCATCCAAGGGCCTTGGGATATACCCCAAATGCAGGGTTAACCACCGAGCAAAGAGGTCCCTTTACTAATTAGCAGGTGGAGGGGTTGAACCTAATGCAATTTAACACCAAGGACCCATAGAAACTTCTCCCCGATGCATTTCACTTAAGATGGGCCCTGAACACCCATTTTGGAAACGAGTCTTATCACACTGTGGTATATGATCGCGCTGTGGGGACATGTTCAAGTAATTACGAAGCCAACATCATGCTTTTTGTTGTCGAGGAGTGCTTTGCCAAACATCAGATTTCTTATCTGCGAATCCGGGCTGCCAACACCCACTCAGAGAGCTGTCATGAGTACTGAATGAGATAACACGTGTGTGTTAAACACCTACTATTTTTTCTCGAACATGGAAAACTCATAAAATGTGAGAGCTCTTATTCTGAGAGTGTTTGGGGAATGGAAACAAATGGGTTAGAGGAAGTGTGCACATCACTTTCTATGACCCAACACCGGGACCAGTCCCTGATCTTTGAGGATTCATGTATCACCAATTGTCTCCCTATCCAATATGGACTTGGCAAGTCTTCAAACCAACCGACCAACAAAATTGGGGGTATTTGAGGGCGAATGGGGTAATGTATAAATAGCACAATACATGGGATTGTGTTCAGTATTGTCATGCAGAGGGATGTCCATAGCCTGTGACAGTCATTTCACACAAAGCTTTCTGAAATTTTGTTTGGGTACATGGAAGTGAATTGGAATAAGTTTTTTTCTTCACAAAGTAGACAGTTCTCATGTACTGCATTAATCCTGGAATGCTAGTCAAAAACCTAGTTGCACCATTTTAATTTGAGGGATTAATAAAATGGGTGAAAATTGGGCAAAGACTTTTGCAATTCCTAGCTTTTTCTTGGCCATTTGCAAAACACAGGAATGCTTTTGAGACTGAAATGAGGAGGGAGGTAGAAATTTACATGGAAAGTACCATGACGGGCATCTGAAGTTCCTACTGGATTAGTCTCTGATTAAAGAATGGAAAATATTTTTGCAATGAAAATTCTTGTCATTAGGCCAAACACCTTTGTTGGATTAGGTTCCTCTTGGGAGAGCTGAAGCTCCCTCCTGGGCAAGGCACCTTATCTCTTCAGGGGCTGACGTCCCATCTGTAACCAATAATCTCAATATGGATCTGTCTGAGCCCAGTATTTGTAGGATTTGATTTTTAAAAATAGGTTCATGTGGGATTAAATGGCCCAGAAAGAGTTAAATATCTAAATGTCTGCATAGTCACCCTGTTTTTTTTAATCTCAAAAGTACCATATTTTATACATTTCTACAAAATATGCTCATTTGTAGAAAATTTAGAAAATGCAAGAAAGCCTAGAGAATAAAATAGAAATCACCAGTTATCATGCTTCCTTGTAATTTTATATTTTTATTCTTTCTTCTATGTATCTACGTGCATATATACACCCACATATATGTTACATATGTATAATGTGTATAGTATACACTCTTAAGGAGCTTATGTCTACAAACTTCTAGGAACTGGCTTTTTAATGTCATTTATCATGAACATTTACCTGTGTCGTTGAACATTCTCCTACTGAAGGATTATAAATGGTTGGAGTGTAGCCCATGGCTGTGGGATTAGGATATGTTCTTGCCACAGGGTTCAGGGAGTCCCTTCCTGGGGCCAGGATGGGTCAGCATTTCTTTTGCCCTTTTTCTTAGAGGAACCCGTGTTCTGGTGAGGACATGCCATGGATGCACGAGCTGGCTTCCTCTGCTGTGTCCACCGTCACGCTCCCTGTGCTTTCCCGTGGGGTTCAGCAGAATCAGCAGCACAGGCCTCTGATCCCTGAGGACCTTGACAATCTGGAACTGCCCCTTGGAGGGTCGGAGGAGAGAAGGATGCCTTTGGTTGTAGCATCTTGCATATTAAGGGAGGCAGCCCAGCCAGGAGTTCATGCCCCATGCTCCAGTGTCCGGCTCAGTGGACTTGAATCCCTGCCCTACAATGCAGCAGCTATAAAGGCTTGGGTAAGGTGTCTGGTAAGAGAAGAAGAACATAATAATAGTATCTACTTCATAGAGTTATTATCAGAAATAAGAATTTATGCAAAGCTTGGTACCGTGTGTATCAAACAGAAAGAGCTCATAGATGTTAGTATCATTGTTGCTTCAGTGTTCCATGACCATGGGGAAGTTCAGTGGGAGAATGAGGTGGGATAAGGTAAGGAAAAGAATCACAAGAAGGAAGAATCTAGGGAAGATCCTGGCAGTGGTGGTAGGGAGGGCTATTTGATGGTAAATTTTATGTGTCAAATAGGTTAGGCCATGGTAACCAGCTACCTGGTCAAGCACCAGTCTAGATGTCACTGTGAAGGTATTTTTTTTTAGATGTGATTAACACTGAAATCAGTAAACAGTGAGGGATATGGGTGGGCCTCGTCCAATCAGTTGAAGGCCTTAAGAGGAAAAAAGACTGACCTCCCCTAAGGAATAGGCAATTCTGTCTCCTGACATGAGCTTCAACATTAATTCTTTCATGACCGAATTCCTAAAAATCTCTCTCAAAAGGGGAAAAAATGTGTGTGTGTGTGTGTGTGTCCTATTGGTTCTCTGAGGAACCCTAACTAATACAGGCTATTCTGTAAAGTACAGGAAACAAAGAAAAAGGTAAAACAGAAGTTAATGTTCAGTTAAGGTCAACGAAGGACAGAGGGAGGGGATTATGAGATATATTCAGAGCAGGAACCCTGTGTTATTTACCTTTGTACACTTCTCACAGTTCCTTGCATATTATCAAATTAAAAGAAGAAAGAAGGGAGGGAGAGAGAGAGAGAGAAGGAAGAAGGAAAGAAAGAAAGGAGGAGAGAGAAAGGACAGTAGGCAGGAGAGGGGAAAAGAGGCAAAAAGGGAAGCCTCAAGGAAGGCTCTTGTCAAGACCATTCTAATTGCTGTTTTTCTTTTTAATCCTTGACCCAATGCCTGAAGCATTCCTTTTCCACAGGCTGTAAAATCAGACAACAAGCCCAAATCTCTTACCATTTCTCCCCAAATCTTTTGCTACACCAGACACCTCTTTTACCTCTATCACTTGGAGGTCTAACCAGTAGTATCTTCTTTTTGGAGTGCTGAGCCTGGGATCTGTCTCGGCACAGCCACAGTGCTCTTTGGTGGTTCTTCTTAATGCCTGCCTGGAACGTACACCCAACTGTCAATTTCACTCCAGTCCAGTCCAGTCTTACCTGCCCTAGGTCCTGGTCATTCTCCCCTGGAAAAAACAACAACAGTAGACAATTGCCTTCTGGCTGACAATGTCCTTGGCTCCCCCACATCCAATTCCCCCAGGACTGTGGAGGGGCTTGTGAAATGATATACTGTATGTGGGACAGAGAATAGAGGCGCCCAGGGGATGTGGTATTTCTCTGGCCACATTTTCTGGAGCGAGACTTTCGGGAGATATTGGCAGGTACTCTATGAAAGACTTTTTTTTTTTTAAGATTTTATTTATTTATTTGACAGAGAGAGAGGTCACAAGTAGGCAGAGAGGCAGGCAGAGAGAGAGGAGGAAGCAGGCTCCCTGCAGAGCAAAGAGCCCGATGCGGGGCTCGATCCCAGGACCCTGAGATCATGACCTGAGCCGAAGGCAGCGGCTTAATCCACTGAGCCACCCAGGCGCCCCTGAAAGACTTTTTTTAATCGAATGAATGAACATGATATGTTTTATCCTCCCTTGAAATTCCCAAGGAACATTAGCATAGTAAATTCTTGATATTCTGCAGGAAAGAAACTCACTAAATTTAGTTTAACTTAATAATAATCCCAGGTGGAAATTCCCCGCCCCCCACCCCAAGGAATGATGGTCCCCAGAACACGAGTTTGGAAAACACACCCCAAGCTAATGAAGAAGAAATGGAGAGATTTCAGATGACGCCAAATAGCGGAGAGGTGAGATGTCTAGAACTGGAGAGGGCTGGTTTGGAGGACGTTCCAGCCCTGTGACATGGAACCACCCAGCCACGGTGATGGGTATGCAGTGTCTCCCTTCATCTTCCAACTGACTTTGCCTCCTCTGGGAGGGTCTTGCCGGTCCTTTCAGGTCCTACCTCTTGCAGTCTCTGTCCACTTCTTGCTCAGTGAAGATGCTGCAGAGATCTCACTCCATACTGGCTGCTCCTTTCCGCAGACCATTTCTTCTCTGCCCCTCCACATGCTGGTCCCAGCTGTGGTTTCATGTTTGCCTAGTGAGGGGAGGGGGCTCCATTTTTCTGTTTGTTTGGCTCACTTCCATCCCTGCATTGTCCTACGTTACTGATGGACCAAGCTTATGCCTTGCTGCAAAGATTCCGAAGCTAGAACTCTAGCTTCACTTTCAAATGTATATATACTTCTACTATTGAAAAAAGAAACTAGGATAATAAACACGTACTCTAATTTGACATGTACCAGATTTTAACATCTTAGAGACCACCACCACGGCGATTTGCGTTGCTGGGTGAGCTCGGTTTAGTTTAGACCTGGAAATAGCTTTTCTCTTGACGTCTCTGTGTGTATATTTGAATGTCTTATAGATGTGCCTTTGAGCAGAGCTTTAACTCTGCCCCGATCTGTTCCTGAATTCAGGCCTGTGCGTGTCCCCTAGGGTAAATTACTGTAAGTGCGTACCCTCCATTTACAAGGGGGTGATCATGCTCCGTTAAATGCTGGGCAAAGCTTGGGTGCATGCGTGCAGCACATGCTCTCTCTTCATGGGGTGGAAATCAGTTGTTCAATAACACACGGACATGTAATGCATTGCGTGACAATAGTAGCGTATTAATAGCGGTTTTAGTGAATTAAGTTTTCTGCGCTTCTGACCTTCACATTAATAGGTGGTATACATGTGTATATGTGTGTGAGAAATCATTTATGTTTATATTCATATTTATCACTTCCCTCCATGGGGTGAGATAATTATACTTAAAACAAGAAAAGAATCGAGATAATAAAGACAAGGTTGACCAGATGAAGCACCTGTCCGGAACACGAAGGCCATGTGTGGAAAGCTCTCTCATAAAATGTCTACAGACGTGAAGAAAGGTATTAATTATTTGTCACTGGGGTTCACCTTTTATGGTGCTAAAAGTTATTGGATGTACTTCATGCAGTAAAAATTTGCAAAATAGTTCTGAGACTCCTGCCAAGTTACAAGGGTATCTTGAAACAGAATATAGTGAGAATAAAAATAAGGCTATTGACAACTTATCTCTCACAGTCTTGAGATTACTGTTCCTAGAAAACTGAATATGACCTAAAATTAAATCTGGCAATTAAAATTCACATACAGCATCATTCAAAGTAGATGTGCTCTATGAGAGAGAATGGAATGTTCCACCAGGGAAAACACTGTTAAATGTTCTGTTACTAATAATGCAACTATCTACTATAAAAATCCAACCACAAAAAAAAAAAGAAAGAAAGAAAGAAAAAGAAAAAAGAAAGAAAGAAAAGAGAAAGAAAAAGAAAAAAATTAAACCATTACAGTTATCTGACAAGAGCATAGTGTGGAATGCAAGAATTATCACCCAACGTGCTTGATGAATTAATTCAGAGGCTGAGATTTTATGAAATCTTTGCAGATCTGGTGAATGAGAAACTGCTTTGTTTGCCTTTGTGTTAGAAGTCTATGCAGACAAATATGAAAAAAGATTTATTACTTTCTAAAACTTTTGACATGTGCACAACAGAGGAAGAAATTTTTAGGTGTTTAGATCAGTTTTTAACACACCATCAAATAAACTGGCAAAAATGTAAGCTAGTTGTAAGACCAGTATGAAAACAATGGCAGGAGGAAAAGTCAGAAGGAGTCATTCATTTCAAAACAATTACCAGAGTTAATTTACATGTTCACTGTACATTGACTGGATGTGTGCTAGCTATTGATAAGATGACAAATTCTTTCAAAACTACATTGAATATCGGGGCACCTGGGTGGCTCAGTCAGCTGAGCTGCTCGACTCTTCATTTTGGCTCGGGTCATGGTCTCAGGATCATTCTATCCAGCCCCTCATCAGCCTCTGCACTCAGCATGGAGTCGGCCTGAGATTCTCTCCCTCTCCCTCTGCCCCTCCCCATGCTCACTCTGTCTCTCTCTCTCAAAATAAAATAAATAAAATCTTTAAAAAAAACTACATTGTATAGTGCCACATAGATTGTCAATTCTGTTAAGAAATAGTATTTACATTGTAAACTTTCATGTTTGATGGGAACAATGTGAATAATAAGTTCTAGAATTTACTTTTTTACACCAAAGATCTATGGCAAATGACATATTTTTTAAAAAATCACTGGTGTTTATATGTGGTTATTTTTGTAAGTTAAGAAACTCTGTTACCACACCATCTCTCAAATATAACAAGGGTGAACCACTATAATTTTTAAAAATATATATGTATAATAAGTTTTACTTTTTAAAGCAGTTGTAGGTTTAGAGAAAAACCAGAATGTATAGAGTCCCCACATACTCCTTCCTCTACCCCCCAACAATTTCCCCTATGTTGCATTAGTTTGGTGCCCTTGTTAGAACTAATGAACCTATATTGATATACTACCTACTAGTAATTAAAGACCATAGTTTACATCAGGGTTCACTCTTTGTGTTGCACAAGTCTGTGGATTTGGACAAACATATAATGTCATGTATCTGCCATTACCCTGTCAAACAGAACAGTGTCATCACTGTAAGGATCACGGTGGTTTTAAGAAGCTGAAAGAGCTCAGTTGGCATATCAGAGTAACATTGTTACCTTGCCTCCAAGTGCAGAAGAGCTCTAGCAACTAAGGGGAAACCCATTTCATTTCAGCTCAACACATCACATTCGACACATTTCATGCAGGACCCACTAAATTTACCTGTTTGGGGCCTGAGAATGAAAAATGAAGAAGGGGATAGAAAGTGGTGGGGCAGAAGGAAAGGTATGATACGGAGTGGCAGACATCCCTGGAACCCAGTTTCTAACGCTGCCACTCAGTGCCTGGGGGATTCTCCTGCAGCTGCTGGTTCCTTTTCCTGGTCCACAAAGTGAGTGGTTTGAAGCCCTGATCGCCAATGCCCTTCCAGCTCCAAGTGAAAGAGGGCCATAGATAATTATACCCAGGGCTAGTATGTCTTTAGCGAACTGAAAAACATTTTCTTGGAGCCTGAGGATTTCTTGTGCTGATTGCCTTTGGAGAATTCAAGAAATAAAAGAACAACTTAACATAAATTGCTGTTTGAGATTTTACCAATTTTGTCATTAAATGGTACGTTTGGGCTACAGCTAAAAGGAAAAGAAAATACCAATAACTCAGCTTATTTCTAGATGAGAACATGTAAGTGGGACTCTCCTCATTTCCCCTTTAGTACATGAACAAAGTCAATACAGGAACGTTTCCCTTGGAATAGAAAAAAAAACCTTGATACTAAGTGTATGAATTCTCAGAGAAGGTGGACCTTTTATTTGGTGCCAATTTGTCTTTTCTTATTTACACAGAACCAAACTAAAGTTGGTTAGTGGTAAGAAGCAGAAAAGTGGGACATTAGTTTTGTTTATAAGTGCCTGTGGCTTTACTGTGAAATCCTAGGTTCTAGACTGAAGACATTTTTAAAAGTCTTCCACTTAGAGAAGAACACTCCATCCAAAGGATTGGTGTGAATATTCACTATTAAAAATAGCTGACATTTATTTTAAGCCTGACATTATTCTAAGCACCTTACATGGATTATAATATTTACCCACTCATCAATCTTATGAAGTAAACTATTACAATCTCCATTTTGCTGAACCAGAAATAAAGCACAAAGAAGTTAAATTAACTTGCCCAAAGATCACTCTATATGGTTATGTTCTGTCCATTTGTTACTAGGATTATGCTATTGCTTGACAAACAATATGGTCTTGTTGGGAGACAATTCTCCAGGTCTCTTGCATTTCTGGGTGTCCTGCAGGAAGAGGTACTGACTTTCTTCTAGACAACCTCCCAAGGGTGTTCATACAGTGAATAGCCTTGGAAGATAGAGATGGGTGTCTTCTCCTGGAGCAGGCATGCATTACTATTTTATAATGGCTTACTAACCATTATAAAATGTTCAGGTTCCCTAAGCTCAGGGTTCCCCTCCTCTAACCACTGATTTTGTGTGTGTAGGTATCACCTGGTCCTCTTCATGTTACTCTGTGGCTACTGTGGTTCAGGAAACTGGCACTAGAAAAATGCCAAACATTTTGACTACTGGCATTGCTATGAAGAATGAAGTCCTTTGTCTCTAACCCAGGAGCCTCATGTCTTTGCCAACATTCATGCAACTATACCATACTACCTTGCTGGCTTGCAGGAAGGGTAAAACCTCAGACCTTTCATAGTTCTTGACACCTATATCTATATTTTTTATCTTATGAAAATCACATCACCACCACCTAAATCAATAACACTTGTCAACGGAATCTTTGAGGTAAGTGGAACAAATGAATCACCTTTTAGTGAGAACGTACTGGAGATTTCCCCCACGGTAGCCTCATAACAGCTCTGTCCAGTATAGACTATTGTCCTCATTTTTCAAATGAGGAAACATGTGTAGGGACATTGAGTATTTCCCCCAATATCTTTCAAATAGTAAATGTTAGAACTTAAACTTGAAACAAGCTCAATGTTCTTTTTGCCACTGTTGTCTCTTGAAACATTTTAGCTACAGAAATGTTAATTTTCAAACTAAATTATAAATGCCGCTGGGAAATAAGCTGATTGTTTAAAGAGAAAATGTGAGCTTTAAACTAGAAGGACAGGAGGAGGTGAAGAAAGAATGAGTATGAAAGAAATAGAGGAGAGAGGGGATGAAGAATATGTCCAAATACCTTTTAGTGCAAATGGTGGAGTAAGGTCCCTAAAGCAAGGGTTGGAGTTCGGAGGGGATTATGGATATGATTAAGGGGAATTGGCATTGATCCATTGAGAATCTCAAACATGGAGCCCAGAGTAAGCCCTAGAAGGAGCCAATAGTCAAGTAAGCAAGCAAATGAGACATTCATCAGAGACGGGGAAGAATATCAAGGCCTTGGTAGTTGGAGAGAGAAGATAGGGGAGATTTCTCAAAGCACTGGATTATTGTGATGGGGGCAGTCTGCTGTCACTGTTGGGTGTTTGTCTGCTTTATTATTATTATTATTATTATTAGACACAAATGGCCTTGACTTTGTGCAGAAGGAAACTGTTAAGGACCCCAATCTGGTTTGGACAAAACAACAGCAACCACCATTTACCTTTGGCTGTCCCTTAGGGCAATGAACTCTGTAAGATATCTGTTCAAAAGCCAAAATGTTTGGAGTCAACTACCGAAGACACCTGCAGTGAGTTCTTTGTGCCCTTGTTTTGATTTGTTCAATTGAGTTGTGCTTTGAGCCATGAAGAGCCTTGAAAATAATAAAGGTTGCTGTTCTTTTTTACCCCCACTTTGGGTAGTAACTAAACAATATGGTTCTAGCATGTAGCCTCGTAAGCATTGCTCACCATATTTTGTTGTGTTCAGAACCACACTTAGCTCACTGACACTCTGCAAACATTTGTCAGTGATGATGGCGGCATGCTGGTGAGCCCCCTGTTCTTTGTTTCCTTGCAGAGCATGGTTGAAATAATTTGGGAAAGTTTCTCTTCTTCAGGGGGCTGGGAAAGAATGATGAATGGCTCCCTTGTTCTAATGCATCATTCTGTCTCCTACCAGGGAAGAAACTGACAGCTGCTAATCTCTGTGCTTTCATGATCCCCACCTTGCTCTCTTATAGGACAACTTACCGTTTTTGAGAAAATAGTGTGCCGTGGGGGTGAAGCCGAGTTTCATATTATTCATTAGGCTGAGTCCTCATTAGTAACTCTTATATAAAATAAACACGAGGCTCTGCAGAAACAGTGAACAAGAGCCCACTTCATTCAAAGTACAATGATAAATGTCTCCTGTGGCCCTAGATTCCAACTCTTAACATCTGTGATCTCCCCGTCTCCCTGGCAACATAAAGTAAATAATAAAAATAGTCCAAATCCAGGAAAAGCACAGCAGGGAATGTCTGTCCTGAAAAAAAAAAAAAAAGAGTGCTTAACGTGCACTCGCATACCAGCAAGAGGACCCATGTGAAACTTAGCAGTTGATCGATAGGAAAACAACAGTGAGTGGATGTTGCAGAGCGTGAAAGCAAGCAGACAAAAAACGTCAGAGTGTTTGAAGAAGTGTTGTCTGCTTTCAATAGGAGGCCTGAAGGGAACATTGCTTCTTACATTCATGGGCTTGTAGAGTACGGATTTTACATTTTTCTAAATGTGTTTTGAATTATAAGCCTGTTATGTTACACTGTATTTAAAGGGAGCCATAGATGATAAAAGTGAGAGTATGGAGCAAAGAGAAAATGCTGATTTCGTTCTTGCCACATAGCTTCCTAGCAAAGCTGCAGTCTCTGAGCTAGACCTCCTGGGTCTCCTCCCTACCTGCACCTCAAAAGTTGGGGGCTGCTCTTCGGGTGCTCCCACCCACCACTGGAGGGGAAGCAAAATGGTGCCCGGGGGGGGGGGCCTCTGGAGGCCCCACAGTTGGTGTGAAAGCAGCAAAGCAGCCCCCTGGGAGAAAAGAATGTGCCTTTGGGGCCCAAGAAAACCCTACAGGAATAGGGTATTTTTAGGAATGAGGATTTTGAGTTAATTGAATTTTCTAGTTAACTGTAGCAACTAACGCTGTGACTTTAGCCCTTTCAACTCACTGAGGCTGGTTTAGGTTTTCTACAAACAAAAAGAGAAGGGGACTTTATGACCCTGATGTCCCTGCAGGTCCTGGAATTCTATAATTCTATGAATTGAGCACAAAGCAGGATTCTGTTTCAGCTTCTGTGGCTAAAAAACTCAGAATTTATCGGTTTACTGTTCTACTGTAGCAAAAATTGTGCATTGAATTCAACCAGATGGCAGTGCGTGACTGTGTGATTGCATGCATGTGTGTGATTGTGTGTGTGTGATCGTGTGTGTGTGTTGAGGGGTAGGTGTACTTTGGGGGAGTGACCGAGAGGTCTTGAGCCAATTCCAGTGACTGGCTGTGGGAACGTGGGCCAGTTCCTCAACATTTCGTGGCCATGTTTCCATCCCTAATGGAGTTAATGGTCCTCTCCTTACAGCATTGCTGTAGGAACAATGATAAATGGTCAATAAGTGGCAATATCATATTTTTATGGATTTCAGATCCATTGTTTGAAGAATATTTATTTATTTATTTGAGAGAGAATGCATGAGCGAGTGCGGGGAAGGCGGAGCGGGAGAGAGAGAATCCTAGGCAAGTTCCTGCCCAGGAACATAAAAAGGACAAGAGGATGGAATAGAAAGTGGTAAAGCAGTAGGAAAAGCAAAATACGGCAGAATGCACGGGACAGAGTAGGACAGAAGAGGAGAGTGCAATCAGGTGAGGAGAGTGAAGACAAAAGGAGAAAGGTGAAAAGGACAAAAGATGAGAAACAAAGAGAAAGGAAGGAAGGGAGGGAGGGAAACCTAACTGGAGGAAAGGAACAGTGAAGAGAATCTGCTCCAAAGCCCTCTTTGTGGCTGCTGACTTCTGCTGAGCTCCTCATTCCCATCCTACCTGCCAATAAATGGCAAAATGTCTGGCACAGCTTATAGTAAAAACTTCTGCCTCTCAGAACCCTGCCCTTCTAGACTATGACACCAGCCCAAAGGGTTCAGCTGTACTCTGTGTTTAGGAGAAGAATGGAAACCATCATCACAGTAAAAAGCTGCTGTTAAGAAGTCAGTCGAGAACCCCCATGGCGGATCTTCAGTATAGAGTCACACGCTCAGTGCCAAATGGGATCCCCATCACGAGGTCCTGAGGCTGCTTTCCATAAATCACACGAAATAGGTGCCCCCACTATACTGTGAAATCTTAACTGCATGATCGAAAAGATTCTTCAGGGGCGCATGGCTGGCTCAGTCAGTCAACGTCTGAGTCTTGACTTCAGCTCCGGTCCTGATCTTGGGGTGGTGGGATGGAGCTCTGTGTTGGGCTCGGCTCTGGGTCCACACCTGCTTAAGATTCTCTCTCTCCTTCTCCCTTGTCCCCTCCCCAACCCTGCTCCTGTGCTTTCTCTCTCTCAAAATAAATAAATAAATAAAAATTGCCGGCTCCAAATCCATTTTAAATCTCATACCAGATCTGTTGAGAGCAGTGGTTCTCCACTGGGGGTGATTTTTGCTTCCCAGGAGACATGTGATGATATCTGGACATATTTTTGATTGTCACAACTTAGGGGTGTTGTGGGTCATGTAATAGGCAGGGGTCACGGAGGCTGCTGAATATTCCACAGTGTAAAGCATTCCCCTAACCAACATGTCATGGTGCCGAGGTTGAGAAACCCTGGTTTAGAGGTAGCCAGTGACACAAAGTCGTTTTGTAAATAGGGGGATCCTTTTGGCTTTAGTATTTTACTATTAAGCCCAAGAAAAGTCTAGATAGAGGAGGCATTCAGTGGGATTTGTAAACCTTTAAACTGAGCTGCTGTTATGAATCACAGAGGCATGTTTGCCTTTCGGGCAAAAAGATCTGTAGCCTTTTATGTGCCAAAAAAATGTGCTCAGGGTTTGCTATGCAGGGCAGGAGAATCTGTCCATAAAAGGGATGGACTCCGCTGCCCAGAGGGATTCCCTTCAAGGGTTTCCCTTGTGAGCCTGACAAATCACTGGGAAAGGGCAGGACTGGCCAGCCTTCCAGCTCCCGCCCTCCCGGAGCGGTGTTTACACTTCCCAGGAGGTGAGAGAGAAGAGGCTGTGGTGAAGGGACTGGACTCTAGACCTAAAAAGGGGTTGTTTGGGAACGATCCTCGGTGCTTAAGACATGAAGATCAACCTGCGTCACTGGTTTGGAGGTTAAACATCTAAAATGGGAACCTGAGTTTTATGCTCAGGGGAAGCTGAGAGGAAGCCATCGGGAGCTACCTGAGGTTCTGGTCAGGAAGACCAGACTCCCACCTCCCCGTCCTTCTGCTGCTTACGGACTCTGTGAGTGGGGACAGAAAAGGCAGGTAACCGAGCTACCGCCCGCCTCTCTAGGCCAGACCCAATGCGAGTCTTGCACGTGCAGTATGCTTTCACTGTATTTTTACTTGTAACACTTCGGAGTAGCTCGGCTAAATCATATAGAGTCAGTGCTGGTTGAGTTACCCTAGCTTTGTTTGACTCCAAAGCCCTTGTTTTTTCCATGGTATCACAGTTTCCTCAAATCATTGGCGGCTTTAAGCCTTGGTTTCCTCCCTTGTTGAATGGATGCCCTCAGACCCGACTCCCGCACAGGAAGGAACCATCTTGGATTGCCTCTGACTTGTGGTTGGCGCTGGCCTCTAGGGGGAGCGCAACACTCCTCCTGTCCACCTCCCTCCCCTCCCCGGCTGTGGCTGGTGGTTTAAGGACATTCACAGCCGCTGCACCTGTTGGGGGCCTCAGTGTGCTGAGCTAAAGGCCTTGTGCCCAACCTCTAAATCTCTCTGCAAAACCAGTCAACTCCCTTTGCCTAGGGAGCTTTGGAAGGAGGTGCACTCAACTCCCTCCCTTTTCTGTTCCACTTCTGGGGGTGATAGTTAGGTGGCAAAGGCCTTGCTCCTCAGGACTGGGAAGACCTGTTGCCTCTTTCCCACTCCGCGGCCTGGCCTTGGTGTGGGAAGCCAAGCCCTCATAGTCCTCAAAGCAAAGTCTTCTTCTGCTCTGTGGAGCCTTTCCTTAATCCACCACTTGTGGACATCGACGCAGAAACTGACAGAGACAGGCCTCCTCAGGCTTCTCTTCTATGGAACAAAAGGAAGCATGGGTTCACCCTCGGTCCCTGGATTCTACATTGCATGTGGGACCGGAACTCTGTTGGGAACAAAATGTTACTTTGTCCGGTTTCAGAATTTGTACACTGATCTCTCTTGGGGAGACTTTCGAAAGTGGGTGATTTAGGGCAGGATTTAGCTATTCCTCAGTTTCTGGACCACATACGACATTAGCATCGCCCCTTAATTCTGTGGTACTTCTATGGTGAAAAGTTGGTGCTTGACAAATGTCCCCCCTCCCTTGACATGAACAGAGTATGAGAGATCATATAGTTTAGGGGTTCTTAACTGAGGGCCCCACTGGAATCGATACTAAAGGGAATAGGACTTCTCTCCTTAGTTCGTGGCTCTTCAAACGTTTTAGCCAGTGAAATAAAGCATGCGACAGAGGGAAGAAAATTCTCTAGAGAAAAAGGCACTTTTATCATACAATATGGTTGTGTTGTTGGTCAATTTGAATTTTGAAGATTTGAAATATTCCAATACGTTATTTAATAAATAAAAATTGTAAAAATTTGAAGCTCCTCTATTTTGGGGGGGAGGTCGAGCTGAGGGGAAAGCTCAAGAGTAGTCTAATTCTGAATCTGGTGGGCTGAGTGAGTACAAAACCTTGGGTAGGCTGTGTGCTCCCTGGCGGACTGGAGGACCTGGAGAACAGCTGTGTCCCGCAGGTGTTGGCTGTAGGATGTGGACACTCGGTTGCTCCAGAACTGTCAGTGAACTTGGTGCCTGTGGCCTTGGTTTTTTGTTATTTGTTTTTTTTGTTGTGTTTTGTTTTAATCATTTGCTACTGCCGTAAGTGAAGATCCTTTTTACGTCACCTAACAGTGCCATCCAAGTGCCTGTTAAGTGGTAGAACTAGAGTTTTGGACTCGCATAGGGGTTGAATAGGCCCTTCCAGTATATGTTCTCTGGAAGGGTCCGATAGGAAACCTGTTCGACTTTGTGTGTCCTTTGGTCTCTGTCACAGCCATTCCTCTCTGCCATTGAAGCATGGAAGCAGCCATAGACATACGAAGTAATCGAATGTAGCTGTGTGCTAATAAACTTTACAGATGAACACTAAAATGTGAATTTTGTATAATTTTCACTCGTCAAAGGAATTCTTTTGGGATTTTTCTACTGTATAAAAATGTAAAATCCATTCTTAACTGTGGGCTGCACCAAACCGGGCAATGGGCCACACTGAGTCTACAGGTCACAGGGTTTTTTGGTCCTTAAAGATTTTATTTATTTATTTGACAGAGACACAGCAAGAGAGGGAACACAAACAGAGGGAGTGGGAAAGGGAGAAGTAGGCTTACCGCTGAGCAGAGAGCCCGATGCGGGGCTCGATCCCAGGACCCTAGGATCATGACCTGAGCCAAAGACAGCCGCTTAACCAACTGAGCCACACAGGTCATAGTTTCATGGCCCCTGGACTAGAAGTTAGATGTCATAAAATGCCACTAAGTAAATGTTATTTATTGTGCCCAAAAACCTTGTTAGAAGTAAAAATAAGTTACAGTGTTTGTTGATTAATGCAGCACACATGCGTGTGCACACACACACATGCACGCGTATGTGTGTGTATGTGTGTGTATATATATTATATATATAATATGTGTGTGTGTGTTTGTGCACGCGCGCACGCATCTTTTCCCATGGGAAATTAGTTTTGAATTCCTGAGGAGGTTGCGACTACGTACTGCTGTTGTGGCCCCCTGGCACCATTCAGTGACGAACTGTATCCATTTCTAAATCACTCTGCCAGAAAGGGCAAAACTAGAGGACACCATGATATTTCACAATATTTCACAAATAAGTTCTATTAAATAGGTACCAAACTACAGACCCGAAGAGATCTAAGACTATGTTGGCTTTAACAAGATACAGATGTGTGTCTCTCTCTCTGTAAGTGTCCGGTGGTCAGTGAGGGACTGGCACTCAGGTCCTTTCTACCTTGTTTTTCTGTCAACCTTGGCTTTTGCCTCATAGTCCATGATGGCTGCTCTACCTCCCACAGTCACATCCAAATTCTAGTCACCAAGAAGGGAGAAAGGGGAAAGGAGGGCACAGTTGGTTATAATTTTTAGTTTAAAGAAACCACAACTTTTGATTTCCAGCCAAGATGGAGTAACAAACTAGATTTATAATCTCTACTCAAACAACAACAGAAACAAAACATATTAAATGATTAAATGATGTTTTTCAAGATGGTGGATGTGGGTGACAAAGGGATCCCTGAGAGACAGGAAACAAGTGAGGTGAGTGCCACAGTTGCCCCAGGCCATGGTGCCAGATGGGGCAATCCAGAGTTGAGGATTGGGCTGGGAGTCCCAGGAGCCCAGGTAGTTAGGGTTCAGAGGCAAAGTATGGGAGAGGAGGGTGCTGCGCGGCCACCACTCTGGAGATCTGCGGAGGGCTCCCCCTTCCCTGGGTCTCCTCTCAGCCCTGATTACTGCATGTATGTGAGGAAACCAGCCAAAGCCTGGGAAAGAATCACCTAAGCATCTTAGAAGGACAATTCTCTAGAGCTTACAGTCAGGAATTAGCTCCTCTACCCACTAGCCAGAGCAGAAAACCTTCTAATTAGTGGGTAGAATTCAGGTAGAATTCTCATGGGGTTTGGCTTCAGTAGTGAGGCGAAATGAGCCCTAGGTTAAACACCGCTCTGGTCTGACCAAAGCTTAAAATAAGATGTAAAAGGATCAAATTATTTCCAAATGGAATGGGATGAATGAAAGATACCAAGTCCTGATCCCTGGAATCTATCAATGTTACATTATTTGGAAAAAGGATCTTTACAGATGTTACGTGACATTAAGAATGTTGAGATGAAGAGATCAACCTGGATTCTTCAGGTGGACGCTGAATGCCATCTCAAATGTCCTTGTAAGAAGGAGGCAAAGAGGGCACCTGGGTGGCTCAGTCGGTGAAGCACCCAACTCTCGGTTTCTGCTCAGGTCATGATCTTAGGGCCGTGAGATCCAGTCCTGCGTTTGACTCCACACTTAGTGGGGAGTCTGCTTGGGGATCTCTCCCTCTGCCCCTTCCCCTGCTCGTGAGTTTTGTCTCTCTCTCTCATAAATAAATAAATCTTTAGGAAAAAAAAAAGGAGGAGGAGAAGGCAAAGAGAGATTAGATTCACACAGAGGAGAAAGCAATGGGAAGAAGACAGAATCAGCGATTGGAGGGATATGGCCAATGTGGGGCGCCACCAGAAGCTGGAAAGGCAAGAAAAGATTCTCTCCTAGAGCCCCTGGAGATATCTTGCTGACACTTTGGTTTCAGACTTCTGGCCCCCACACCTGTGAAAGAATAAATGCCTATGTTTTAAGCCACTACGTTTGGGATAATTTGTTACAGTGGCACCAGGAGACTAATACACCAACTAACTTAACCATTTTCCATAACAAGACTCAAGAATATTTATAGGAATACAAAATTATTCAGCACATAATGAGATAAAATTCACAGTGTTTAACATCCAATCAAAAGTGAACATGCAAAAGAGTTGGGGGGGAAAAAAAGACAACATGTAATGTGAAGAAAAATCAATCAATTCAACTGACCCAGAAAAGACACAAATGGAAAACTCGCCCCCCACCCTTTCTTTTTTCAGACCAGGACCTGATGCTGCTGAGGATACAGCTAACATCCAAGTTCTATTACCGAAGGATGAAATGGAGAACATTGGCAGACAGTTGGCAGTCCCAGCCATCGTAGTAAAAATCTTGTCTCACCCATTGTATTAGTCAGGGTTTTATAGTTGCAAACAACTGAAACAGATGTGGTTGATTTAAACAGAAAAAGTAATGAATAAAAGGATATTGTATATTTCACAGACTACAGAACCAGCCTTAGAAATCGAGCAGGAACAAATGAGGCCTTGCAGCAGTCAGGACCGCAGCCAAGATCTTGCTCCAGAGCCCATCAAGGGAGGACAGTGCTGGACGCCACAGCCTGCACTCTGGAGTCACAAGTCACAGGTGCAGCTGCTGCCCCTAGGAAGTTGGAACTGACGACGCTGCTGTTGCGAACCACCGGCAAGGATGCGCCTCACCTCTGCTTCTTTGTATCCCTAGCTGTAGGCTGCATCTGACTGACAGCATCTCGGTCATAGTGTGAGCTCCAAGTGCAAGGGAGGCTGAGAGAGTGTCTTCAGTTTCTGTGACGGGAAGCAAGTTTTGCCTTGCATCCAGATGTACAGGAAAATAGGTCTTCTCAAAACTGGGAGTGTGCAGAATGTGAACAGCCTAATAATAACAGTGATGATGATGATGATGATGATGATGATGATGATAGTAGTAAATGACCAGGGTCCATTCCATGCTTTCGGATCTACCAATGTTAGTGAGCCATGAGAGCAGGGCAAAGGGGAGATCTTGGCATTAGTAACCCATCTTCTCCTCTTAAGGACCTAGTTTTGCCACTCATCTAAGCTCTTCTTTGCTTCTCATTCCTAAAGAATACTTTGTAGTCAGACATATTTGAGAATTATGAGATCATTAGGAAGTAAATCATCTAAATCTGTGTCACTAACCTCCCACTTCGGCTGATTTTCTTTACTAACGTTTGTTCCTTCATGGACATTCTATTGGCTACCTACTTTTGTGTCCAGGAGGAGGAAAAATAAAATCTAAAAGGGTGGCAGGTAGTTAAATGTACCGTTCTTTCCTTTGCACTGTGGCATTTAGTGTAGGGAATGACTTTGACCCTATTTAAGCCCTGACCAGCTTGCTTCCTGGATTAATTAAGTCCTTGATCTGTGATGACTCTTAAGCAGGCCCTCTCATCCTCCTTGATTGAAGGGAAGTGTTAGATTAGAGAATATCTGTCTGGAAAGGCCAGTGTGGACAGCTGCATTACTACGACTGAGATAGAGACCTCCACGTTGTCTCTATTGCTTTATCCTTTGACATTAATTCCCTGGACCCTTTCCACAAGGCTCTCATTAAAATACAAAATCACCTAAGTGACAACATATAAAACAGTTATCACTTTGGATACCTTCGAGGAGTGAATTTTTCAAGTAGTAACTAATACTTCTTTAGCCCTGAAGTGTGCTTATGCACAATTCGACCCATCATTCCTCACAAAAGCCCTGTCATAGGGTGGTCTTATTATTCCTTTTCTCCAGATGAGCAAAGTGAGGGACAGAGAAGTCAATAACTTGCCCAAGGTTGCACAGCTATTAAGTGGTTTAGCTGGGATTCAAACCCCCAATGCCCATCTCCAACACCCACCTTCAGCCCATGTCCTTTGCTGCCTATCATCTAGGAGAGCAGTGACAGAAACAGGACTGGTAAATGCTGATACAAGGGAGGAGGGAGCCCAGGTCCAGTGCATGGCACATAGCGCATGGAAGGCAGGCCTAAGTCCAGGTAGGAACTCTTCTGAAGGGACACAGTGGAAAGATTTGGAGGGCTGGTGCAGCATAAATCGCCCTTTGGCCAAGAGCCATCCTTCTTCCTGGCTAGTTAATCTTAACCCTTTTATGCACACTTGTCTGACTTCAGGGTTCTGCCTTCTGACTATCAATTATCTTCATACCTAAAAAAATTGGCAGACTTTGTCTGCCACCTTGAGATCCAAGGATACAGTGGGGGTTAGAGAGAGTATCAAGGGGATACATGAGTGATCCTTAGGAGATAAGGAACATCATTTGCTACCTATGGAAAGCAAAGTCAGCAATATGCATAATGGTGGGGCAAGCTCCTGAGGACAGAGGATGAAAGCTGTTGGTGCCATTGCTAGCTACGTCTAGATGTCTGGATGCGGAATCCAACTGGGGGATATATGCCTCTGGAAGGTGAGCTCTGTGAGTTGTAAGCCCCAGAGCCTTCTTCCTGGAGAGAGATCCACAAAGCTCCACAAATTAATATTCATAAGCCCAAATATTCACAGATGTGAAGCCACAAAGGTTACCACTGCTGCTTCTGCTAGGGAATTTACTAGCCCGAAAGTTAATAATGACATTTAGTTCTGGGGGCTGTCCTTTCACAGAAAAGGTCAGACTCCAAACCAGGATTCAAATCTCATCCTGATTCTCTCTCTGTCCCTCCCTCCTTCCCTCTCTCATTCTCCAGCACCCACAGTGTCTGATTCTAAATATAATTCAAACAACCAGAAACATTAGACGATAAGTAAGGAGAACTAAAACAAAAGAGCATGGAGCAATCCTTTGGTTTTCCCAACAGATCAGACGATGGTGGAGAAATACAGAAAAGCTTCTGCCAAATCCATCACGCCATGACTCCAGTTTCCCAATTCTTTCATCAGAAGAGAGTCGGTTGGGTGCTATCAGCAGAAATAGACTTTACAAGTAGTCATGCAAACACCGCACTGTGATTTAAGCCTCTTAAAAAACCCAGACTTATGGCACTTAGACTGATAACAGATTCTATCTCAAAAATGTCTTCTCTCTGGCATCCTGTCTTTTGAAGAAGCGCAGAAACTTGTAATGTGGTTTAGTCTATTTATAAATTTCTGGCCTTATTCATCTTCTAGAATAAGAAAAAAATTAAAACATTGAGTGGTTAATACCATAATTAGGAACAACACAAGTTACAAAATAGCAAAGTGGAAGGTAATTTGGGGATTAAAACAGACTTTTGGCTTTCACGATTCATAAGATTTTGTATGCAGACAGGATGGCATTTGTGTGAGGGGGGGTGGGGAGGGAATGAGGGTGCTGGAAGGGGGAGACTTCCAGATTTAGAGTGCATAATCCCAAAGGAAAGCCATTCTTCTACTTTTTTTTTTTTTTTTTTTTTTTTTCAGCGTAACAGTATTCATTCTTTTTGCACAACACCCAGTGCTCCATGCAAAACGTGCCCTCCCCATCACCCACCACCTGTTCCCCCAACCTCCCACCCCTGACCCTTCAAAACCCTCAGGTTGTTTTTCAGAGTCCATAGTCTCTTATGGTTCGCCTCCCCTCCCCAATGTCCATAGCCCCCTCCCCCTCTCCCAATCCCACCTCCCCCCAGCAACCCCCAGTTTGTTTTGTGAGATTAAGAGTCATTTATGGTTTGTCTCCCTCCCAATCCCATCTTGTTTCATGTATTCTTCTCCTATCCCCCTACCCCCCCATGTTGCTTCTCCATGTCCTCATATCAGGGAGATCATATGATAGTTGTCTTTCTCCGATTGACTTATTTCACTAAGCATGATACGCTCTAGTTCCATCCACGTCGTCGCAAATGGCAAGATTTCATTTCTTTTGATGGCTGCATAGTATTCCATTGTGTATATATACCACATCTTCTGTATCCATTCATCTGTTGATGGACATCTAGGTTCTTTCCATAGTCTGGCTATTGTAGACATTGCTGCTATAAACATTCGGGTACACGTGCCCCTTCGGATCACTATGTTTGTATCTTTAGGGTAAATACCCAGTAGTGCAATTGCTGGGTCATAGGGTAGTTCTATTTTCAACATTTTGAGGAACCTCCATGCTGTTTTCCAGAGTGGTTGCACCAGCTTGCATTCCCACCAACAGTGGAGGAGGGTTCCCCTTTCTCCACATCCTCGCCAGCATCTGTCATTTCCTGACTTGTTAATTTTAGCCATTCTGACTGGTGTGAGGTGATATCTCATTGTGGTTTTGATTTGTATTTCCCTGATGCCGAGTGACGTGGAGCACTTTTTCATGTGTCTGTTGGCCATCTGGATGTCTTCTTTGCAGAAATGTCTGTTCATGTCCTCTGCCCATTTCTTGATTGGATTGTTTGTTCTTTGGGTGTTGAGTTTGCTAAGTTCCTTATAGATTTTGGATACTAGCCCTTTATCTGATATGTCGTTTGCAAATATCTTCTCCCATTCTGTCAGTTGTATTTTGGTTTTGTTAACTGTTTCCTTTGCTGTGCAAAAGCTTTTGATCTTGATGAAATCCCAATAGTTCATTTTCGCCCTTGCTTCCCTTGCCTTTGCCGTTGTTCCTAGGAAGATGTTGCTGCGGCTGAGGTCGAAGAGGTTGCTGCCTGCATTCTCCTCAAGGATTTTGATGGATTCCTTTCTCACATTGAGGTCCTTCATCCATTTGGAGTCTATTTTCGTGTGTGGTGTAAGGAAGTGGTCCAATTTCATTTTTCTGCATGTGTCAATCCCATTTACAATTGTACCCAAAACTATAAGATACCTAGGAATAAACCTAACCAAAGAGACGAAGAATCTATACACAGAAAATTATAAAGTACTCATGAAAGAAATTGAGGAAGACACAAAAAAATGGAAAAATGTTCCATGCTCCTGGATTGGAAGAATAAATATTGTGAAAATGTCTATGCTACCTAAAGCAATCTACACATTTAATGCAATCCCTATCAAAATACCATCCATTTTTTTCAAAGAAATGGAACAAATAATCCTAAAATTTATATGGAACCAGAAAAGACCTCGAATAGCCAAAGGAATATTGAAGAACAAAGTCAAAGTTGGTGGCATCACAATTCCGGACTTCAAGCTCTATTACAAAGCTGTCATCATCAAGACAGCATGGTACTGGCACAAAAACAGACACATAGACCAGTGGAACAGAATAGAGAGCCCAGAAATCGACCCTCAACTCTATGGTCAACTCATCTTTGACAAAGCAGGAAAGAATGTCCAATGGAAAAAAGACAGCCTCTTCAATAAATGGTGCTGGGAAAATTGGACATCTACTTTTTGTTTTAATGTTGGTGGGATTTGCGTGATTTAAATTCTTATTTTATTAATGTTTTACAGGAAGTGTGGAGATTAAAGACAAGGATGGAGTAAGGGAAAGGAAGAAAAGCATCCTTTAAGTTCCTTGTACTACTGAAGAATGTGCTGGAATAGGAAAGTTCAGTAAAAGTATCATGTCCCTATTACCAGGGAGTGCTTAGTGGAGAGATGTGACAGGGACGAGGCAACTCTTTAGGTGTGGTAGCAGTGACTGCCGACAGAGAATTAACCATACACCATGCAATGTAACTGCTACACAGTTGGGCAGATGAAAAGCTGGATCTCCAGAATGTTCTTCCTGGCACATGGCTAGGAACATGTATACCCCTTCTCTGGCCTGAGTGTCTCTTCCTCCCCAGTAGGGAAGGGAGACCCTACATACCATGCAGGGATGGTAAAACTGTTGGGCAAGACTCTTCAAGAAAAGAGAAAGGTTTTTTGGGGTTTTGTTGCTGTTTGTTTTTGCTGGTGGTTGATTAACCAGAGTGACTTCTTTGACTTTGGGGCAGTAGCGTTGTATCCTGGAGATAACATAATCTCTACCCAAAACTCTTAAAAGGCATGGGAGAGTGAAGACAAGGCCTCTTTAGGACCTAGACTAGTAGGAAGAGTACTCTGTGGGTTCTTGTGTCAGGGTCAGGGCACGAAACAGCTGATTCTATTCCACCACAAATGAACTGCCGCAGACAAACGAGACCTTGGCTTTTTCCATTCACATTAAAAACTTGCATTTCTGGGGCGCCTGGGTGGCTCAGTGGATTAAGCCGCTGCCTTCAGCTCAGGTCATGATCTCAGGGTCCTGGGATCAAGCCCCGCATCGGGCTCTCTGCTCTGCAGGGAGCCTGCTTCCTCCTCTCTCTCTGCCTGCCTCTCTGCCTACTTGTGATCTCTCTCTCTGTCAAATAAATAAATAAAATCTTTAAAAAAAAAAACAAAAAAAACTTGCATTTCTTAGCTTATACTACTAAATCTAAGGTCAGCTTAATCACAGGTTGGGATACTATTACTGTGTTTCCACAGTTAAGGTGAAAAGCTATATATATTTTTTAAAGATTTTATTTATTTATTTGACAGAGAGAGAGAGATCACAAGTAGCAGAGAGGCAGGTAGAGAGACAGGAGGAAGTAGGCTCCCTGCTGAGCAGACAGCCCCATGTGGGGCTCGATCCCAGGACCCTGAGATCATGACCCAAGATGAAGGCAGAGGCTTAACCCACTGAGCCACCCAGGTGCCCCGAAAAGCTATATTCTTAATAGGTTTTTTTCCCCCCCAGCTAAATGGATTTGAATAAACTGAAAGCCTAAAAACTAGGGACTCTTTTCATTATTGTATTGGGGGCAACCCTTAAAACTTTGATGGCCATTTTTTTTTTTTTTAACTTACAAAATTGTAAGGGATAAAATGGACAGGAGAAGTCATTACACGAATCATAGAATGGTCAACATTTATCTAATTTTATCATTGAGCAAAAACAGCTAAAGGGGGTAAGTTCTTTTAAGAAGAACCTAAATGTGTTTATTTTTTTTTAAAGATTTTATTTATTTATTTGACAGAGATCACAAGTAGGCAGAGAAGCAGGCAGAGAGAGAGGAGGAAGCAGGCTCCCTGCTGAGCAGAGAGCTGGATGTGGGGCTCGATCCCAGGACCCTGGGATCATGACCTGAGCCGAAGGCAGAGGCTTTAACCCACTGAGCCACCCAGGTGCCCCAAGAAGAACCTAAATGTGTTCAAAGTGAAATACTACACTAGCCTTTTTTTTCCTGAACTGGGAAAAAAAAAAGGGATACATGGAATTGAACAAGATAGGAAGGAATGTGTCCATTAAACAAACACCCACCATTTGTGTAACAGTCTGTCAGAGTGGAGTCAGGCAGAGATCACTGGTTTATCTTGGCAGTGATCTCATGTTTTAGGTACCTAGCGTGATATTATATAGCTGGGTGATGGCTGGGTATACTGAGTGGATATAGGTTTTACTTTCAATTCACAGCAAATGATAACGAGCACAGATTTAGCATTTTACTTTGTACATCTTCTGAACCCAAATCATCCATTGCTCTGAAGCTTGCACTTTAGGGTAGAAAGTTGGATTCTTCCATAACTTCTTTGTGGGTCTGCACCAACCTAAGAGATGGTTTTCCTAGTAGAGAAAAATATTCAATGCTAACTAGGAGACTGACATCTTGAAAACATTTTAAGTGGTGACAGGTGTTTTGATTCAGGAATAGGCTCTTTAACACATCAAATGCATATTCTCCCCCCACTTTAATTTTATTTTTTAAAAGATTTTATTTATTTATTTGACAGAGAGATAGCACAAGTAGGTAGAGCAGCAGGCAGAGGGAGGAGAAGTAGGCTCTCCGTGGAGCGGGGAGCCCAATGCCTCTTAACCGACTTAGCCACCCAGGTGCCCTCTCCCCCAACTTCTAAAGATTTTTTTTTTTTTTAAGTAATCTCTACACCCAAGGTGGGGCTTGAACTCACAACCAGAGATCAAAAGTTGCATGCTGTACCAACTGAACCAGCCAGATGCCCCTGCACATGATCCCGTTAGGCATTACCTTTTGCTTTTTTTTTTTTAAGATTTTATTTATTTTTTTATTTGACAGAGAGAGCACAAGCAGGAGGAGCGGCAGGCAGAGGAAGAAGCAGGTTCCCTACTGAGTAGGGAGTCCAACTCTGACTCCCGGGCTCAATCCCAGGCCCCAGGATCATGACCTGAGCCAAAGGCAGATGCTTAACAGACAGCCATCCAGATACCCCAGAAGCATTACCTTGTGTTAAGCAACAGAATTCTATTTTTTGGCTTGAAGTAGTGCTTCCTTCTATATTTGAAGGTTTTCTTGGTAGATATTACTGTCTCTTCCAATATTTCTTCGAAATTCCTCCCTCCCTAGATTTTTCTTACAGGCTGTCTTAGAAGCCCTCCCACCACCACCCCCCCCCCCCCCCCCCCCCGCCCCGCTAAGAAACAGCCCAGTGGCTGAGACTTTGGAGGACGCAGAACTGAGAATTCTACGTGGGCACAGATAACCTGGATTGGGAGGTTTGAGGTCAGCCCTGCAATGCTTAATTCAGTGGCGCTAAAACGTGTTTCCTCGCCTTCCAGCAGTTTCCTGTAAAGCTGCTGTCTCAATACCAAGAGCCACTTTGCCATTGACCGAGTCCCAGTATTACCTTGGTGGTCTTGGTCTTGGTGGTCCTGAGATCGCCCTCCAGCTGCCCAATGCTATCCCGGTAGGTAGGCACGTCTGCGCTTTGCCGCCCCTCTCGCTCCAGCACCTGCCTCTCCAGCGATTCCTTGGCCTCAGTCCGCACTGAGCACGCCTGCAGCTAGCGACGGTACTTGTGAACCTCGCGGCGCCTGTGGTCCCGATGGCTTCAGTGCCTGCTAGTTCAGGTTGGCAAACTTGGACTTGTACACTCCTCCACTGTCCCAGCAGCCAGGGGCTCATACTGAGCGCAGATCTCGCTCCATGCGGAGCTCAGGTCTGGTTTGGCCATGGCCATGTCCACCTCCACAGTGGCCTGCGGCGTGGCCAGCGGCTTGGCCACCTCCTCCTCTTACACCCGGCGCATGAAAGCCAGCTAGTTCAGCAGAGACTCCAGCTTCTTCTTCAGGTCCAGGAGGGCCACCGAGGCGCCATCCACATTACGCTCAACGGGCCCGACACCCTCCTCTTCCAAGCGTGACCGCAGTAGCTGCACCTCTTTTCCCAGACTGTGGAGGCAGTGAGGCTTGCGCATGCGCCAAGCGCGCCTCCTCCTGCTGCGCACGCAGCTGGCGCCGGAAGAGCTCCTGACTCGCGACCGGCCTGCCTGCGTGGCGCTGCCCTAGTGCGACCACCTCGGCTTGGCGCGCTCTTCTCCCTCTCTGGCAGGTGCACCTCCGCGGGGAAAGTGGCATTGAGGTCTTGCAACTGCTCCTTCCATGGGTGTGGATGATCCTGGGTTCGTCGGTGTGCTCAGCCGCCTGTGAACGCCGCAGGGCCTCTGGCGGTAGGCCAGGCTCAGGCCCAGGCGGAGCGACGAGGCCACACCGTGGCGGGGCAGGAACTGAGAGCCGCCGTGTCCCCAGCGCTGGAGCGGCACGAGGACAGGCGGGGGCCATCTCCGAACACCTTGTGGTAGTAGGAGGAGGCGCCCAGGTAATGAATGGACCCTTTTACAGCTTCCTTCTTTCTGCATGCTCACCTGCCATTCTCGTCTGTCTGTGTGTCTCTCTCGTTTGGAGCTCTTGCCAGCCCTGAAGCTTTGCTCTGTCCTTTTCACGTCAGCTCCCTCTCTTTCTCTCTTTCTCTCTTTAGCTTCACCACTGGCCCTTGCTCCCTGACTATAACCATACTCAAGTTCCTCTTATCCAAAACTAGCCAACCAAACAAGAAACCAAACCGACAGACAGACAGACACACACACACACACACACACACACCCCCACTTTCCCTCCATCCTGCTGACCCCTCTAAGCAAGTGCCTCCCCTATTTCTCTTCATCACAGAGCTTCTTTAAAAGGTCATCTTTGGGGGCACCTGGGTGGGTCAATGGGTTAAAGCCTCTGCCTTCGGCTCAGGTCATGATCCCAGGGTCCTGGGATGGAGCCCCGTATCGGGATCTCTGCTCCACGGGGAGCCTGCTTCCTCCTCTCTCTCTGCCTGCTTCTCTGCCTAGTTGTGATTTCTCTCTGTCAAATAAATAAAATATTTAAAAAAAAAAAAAAAGGTCATCTTTGTCAACTGCTTCCATCCGGACACCACTCCCTCGCTCCTTAATTGTAAGCTGGCTTCTGCTCTTATCCCTCCGTAATTTTTGAAAGGTCACTAGTCACCTGGTTACCAAATGCAGTGTTCCTTTTTATCCTTATTTTGCCCAATCACTTTATATGATGGACCCTGTTCCCTCATCCTAATCACCTCCCCACGCCTGTGAAATTCTCACCTCCTTAGGCTTCCCTGATGATAATTTCTCATATCTCCTTTTATCCCCGTATCTCCTTGTCTTCTTTTCCAGATTGAAATATAAGTTTCTCCTAAGAATCTGCCCTTGGCCCTCTGCTCCATCATCATTTCTGTATGGTTTCTTGGGGAGCCCATTCAGTCCCATGGCTTTACTTCTTCCTTGTTTGTGACTCATTTCTGAAACCCTGTCTCTAGCCCTGACAGCTCCTCTTTGGAAGTTTCCACCCATCTACCAGGGTGTTGCTCTTAACAGACTCAAATCTAAGTCAATATTTCCTTTCCTGAACATTTACTTCTTCCCATTTCTATTAATTAAGATCTTTCTAATTGCACCAGCTCAAAACTTTGCTAGAATCTTTAATCTCCCCTTTCTTTTGTCCCACATCTGATTAGTGGTCAAGTTCTATTAATTTTGTTTGAAACATGTATCTTTTGTGTTCATTCTTTCCTTTTTATTCCTGCTAATACCCGCTAGTTCAAGATCTGGCTTCCTTCCACTTCCTTTAAGGATAGTCGCCTAGTAAGGTGTCCCTGCTTCCAGTCCTACTCTCCTGAGCTGCCCTTGATACTCTGACACAGCACTACCATGTTAATTCCTGAAGCACCCATCGAAGCTGGTTATTTCCCTGCTCAGACACTTTTACTGGCTGCCTAATACCTAAGGCATGAAGACTCAGATGCACACAACACAAGTAGGACCCTCTACCTCTAGCTCCAAACTACCTGTCCAGTTTTATTTCCCATGAGGTTTACCCCCCACCAGTTTTGACTTTGGCCACCAACATATAAGCACATGCTGTAGTTTTATGTCCAACAGCAAGAAACAAAAACTCTAACTCAAAAATGATATAATGACCATATTTATTTATGATTTAGTTGATAACTAAGCTTATTGATTATATGCCGTATATAAAAAGTTATGACAAGTTCCGAAGCAGGTTGGGCCCTGGGACAGAAAGGTCTTAACTGTGATTGTGCTACTTTGTAATTCTGTCCACAGAAATGAGTTCTCCTTTGCTAATGATCTCCTCCACTTTGGAACTCACACTGCACTGATCACAGGGTGCTTTGTGTTATAATTACCTGTTACCTGTCTTATCCCTGCTGGAATTGGCGGCGGGGGTGGGGGGGGCAATGAATTATACCCTTCTCCCCGCTTGAGAGGGAGGAATGGCAGATAAGAGCAAAACAATACTTTTTTTTTTTTTAAGATTTTATTTATTTATTTGACAGAGAGAGATCACAAGTAGACAGAGAGGCAGGCAGAGAGAGAGAGAGGGAAGCAGGCTCGCTGCTGAGCAGAGAGCCCAATGCGGAACTCGATCCCAGGACCCTGAGACCATGACCTGAGCCGAAGGCAGCAGCTCAACCCACTGAGCCACCCAGGCGCCCCCAAACAATACTTTTTTATTGATAAAACTGGTTCTTTTTTTTTTTTTTTTTTTTTAAGATTTTATTTATTTATTTGACAGAGATCACAAGTAGGCAGAGAGGCAGGCAGAGAGAGAGGCGGAAGCAGGCTCCCTGCTAAGCAGAGAGCCCGATGCGGGGCTCGATCCCAGGACCCTGAGATCATGACCTGAGCCAAAGACAGAGGCTTTAACCCACTGAGCCACCCGATAAAACTGGTTCTGAAGAAAGGTGCCTTATTGTGCTGCAACAATAGGCTACCTAAGAGGGACATACCAGAATTTGACAGACTCCTCTGCAATCACAGGTGGGGTTAGAGCACACTGGGCTCCTGTAGGTGGGGGGGCAGAGCATGCCCATCCCTGGCAGATCTTTGTAAGTTACATCCGGGAAACTCGCTCCCCACAGGGAGGGGTAAGGGATGGAAGAACAGCACAGGGGTGTTTAGGAAAGAACATCTCTTCTGGATATAATAGAAGAGGTCAGAATCCTTTCTGATAAAACTGTGGACTTCTGACGTCAGGGACTATATTTTGTATACATCTTTTTGGTGACGTATTGGATGCTTAATAATGTCAGATAAATTATATACCATAATTATTACGATAAGTTATGTAATTATTATATACCATTACATTAGCATATAATACATTTGATACAGTGTTATACCATAGATTTAGAACATACAATGCAGCTCTATATATTAATAAATTATTAAAATTCAAAAGGCTGCCAATGTATAGTACTGACATTACCAGAGATTTACAGAGGAGAAGCTCGTTTTTACACAGGAAAACAAATTATTCTTGGGCCTGCATAGCATGGGGAGAGGCACCTAGAGAAAATGAACACAGTTCTAGTTTCTTTGCATATCCAAAGGTAATGCTCAAATAAGACAATGTTTCCCATAAAGAATAATTTCTTAAAATCATATCCAAGCTGCTAGATTTTTATTTCCTTTCAGAATTCATGAGAAAACTTAATCATTTTATTTTTCGAGAGTGAATCATTTTGTACCACCCAGAAACTTCATGTGACGCCCGCCATCTGGATCTGTAGCAAATCAGTGTCTGCGAGTCACTGTTTTCCATTTGCATTAAGATCCTTTGGTGTCAAGTAGATGCGGCACAAGTGTTTCTCTTTGAAGTGCCTCAGTATTGATGCATCACCTCCTCGTAGCACGTAATTCACAATTTATACGCCTTCGTTTATTTGGAGGGGTCTTGATAGAAAAATACACTGACAAACGCCATCCAAGATTTTCGAACAACTGAGTTTGGGCGGGTGAAATATTGACATAAACCTTAGAACTTAAACTTGGGTAGTAATACCATATATGCCTATAATCTGGCGAGTGTGTGTGCCATGCAGGACACTTATTTGGATAACAGTCAAACACTCCTGAAGGAATGGTATTTCTCTCTGTGTGTGTGTAGGTAGAACTTTGTGCTCTTAGGGGAAATAAATGTATACACTTACTCTAAGTGCTGTGGGGTCCCTGGGATTGCCCTGGGACTCAATTCAACACATTATCCTATTACCTATTCTAAGGGACTTGAAAGTTGAGTGTGGAACTTTTGGTAAAATGTTATGGCTACCTGAGACCCTTCTGGGAGGTAGATAAATACCAAGCCCCTCAGAGGAAACCGCTGAGTAATAAGGAATGTCTGTTGAGATAAGACAGTGTTTGTGGACATTGGGCTTCTTCCCTTGGGGTGCCTGGGGGGGGGGAGTGAGCTTCTGATGGGGGAAGTGCAGTGTGCAAACCTGGAAGCTCTCTACAGTCTTCTGAAAGAGCTCAGTGCACTGGTGCTTCCTGAGAGCCCAGCTGGGGTCCATGTTCTGAGGGGTTTCAGCAGTAACTTGTGAAGAAATGTCTTGGGAAGCTGATATTACTACTAAAAGGAAAAAATCCACAAAGATGCTGACTTAGAAACCTGGAAAAGCGACTCCTACCTGAAATCCCAGGAAGGAAAGGGATGACCAGATACAGAGTCATATTTTTTTAAAAAAGTCCTTTGTGAGGGGCTTTTGGCTTCCTGCATACAGTGCCTTCCATGGGAAATGTAATGTAAGTCCCTGTCTTCTGTGTGCCTCGTCGAGGAAAAGGAGTGAAGACAGAGGTCACTTTCTGCCTTAAGAACCATCTCCATGAACATCAAAAACCCGAAACCCTTAAATGGAGAGAATCGTAACTGGATTATGATAGATGAAGCCTCCAAATCTCTTAATGGAGGCATAAGATCAGTGAAAGCCAAGTTAGGCAGTCTCAAATTCCAGCCTAGAACGTGACCCTGCCAAAGAAGACAGCACATTTATGTACGTAAAGCTCTTGCACGGATGCATACGTACATGTGGGTGCAGAGCTGTAGAAAAATTCGCCCTGCTAGACGCACACCTCAGCTCCTTCCACTGCCCTCATGCTACTCCGCACTCCACCTACTCCCAGACTGATCCTTCCTTTCAGTCATCAGACACTTCGAAGAGAAATTTCTATCTCATACGTAGACAAAATGAGTGCCTCTGAGAGTGCCTTCCCTTAGAGAACAAAGCTGAACAATACCCTGTTTGGCCTGTGGCAGCTGATTTGGCGAATGACAACTGCGCCAAGATGGCCATAAATCCTTAGAGTGCTAACACTGGGGGTGTTTAATGGGAGAATACATCGCCACCAAAAAAGATGGTCCTTGACAAATTTTTATATATATTACCCAGGATTCATTCATTCATATATATATATGCATATATATATACACACACACATATATAATATTTTATGTACTTATAAAAATATATTTTATGTATTTATACTTATATGTATACTGCATCATGAGGATTTATGTTTTTCATCAAATTACAATAATTATATATAATACATTATGAATAAGTATAAGTACATATTAGAAATGTATAAATTACATATACATAAAAAGTGTATAAATACATAAATTATATGTAATTTATAATTATAAATTATATATAATACATTATAAATATAAATGTTATAAAACAGTATATTATAACTAGATATTTTAATAAATAAATTATGTATATTATAAATAAATAAATATGATAATATATATACTTACATATTTATATTTTAAATATATGTGCATACATTTGTATATGCATATATACATGTATATACCCATATATATACATGTATATACATATGCATACATATTATACATATATAGATATATGTGTGTATATATACATATATATGCTGCTTCACTTATGACTTTCATCAAATTAGAAAATTCTCACCATTACCTTTTCCAATGTTGCCTCAGCTCCATTCTCTCTCCTTCATTTCTAGAAATCCTTTTAGACTTCATCGAACCTTCTCTTGCTACCTCTTCTATCTTAACCTCCTTTCCAAGTTTTCCATCTTGTTACTGCTCTGGGATCCATTCTGGTATGATGCTTTAGCTTGGGCTCCTTGTTCATGAATTTTCCTTCAGACATGTCTAATCTACTGTTTAGTGTGCCCACTGAGTTTTAAATTTCAATAACTATGTATTTTATTTCTAGAATTTCTGTGTTTTTTTGTCATGGCACCTGTTTTTCTTATGTTTTTTTTTCTTTTTGTAATGTTTTTATTCTCAACATTCTTATTTTATATTCTCTTTCACATTGTTGTAGTAGCTCCATTCTTTGGAAGGTGGGAGGGGTGACAGTGGTGAATTCCTATTGACTCTTGCCCGTGATGGATTTGTCCCTTCAGTGTTTTGCCATTTCTTTTATTGTGAGCTCATCTCGTGTGGGGCTTGCTTATTTTTGTGAAACTAACTTTATTCTGCATTGTAGAATGTCTCTCTAGAGTGTTTCTGTAACTACTTCTGCCAGATACTCCCAAAATATTACTAGCCGGGGACCAGTTTTTACATTAATTTCTTGGCTTGAAAGTTTCTGGGACATTCCAGCAGGGAAATTTCAAAAACCAAATTCATGTGTAGACCAAGTCTGGGGTTTCACATTCTCAGGAAAGGCTTTTTTCCACAAAGTTTCTGTGTCGTCTTGCTGTGGTGGTTAGGGAATTTTTGAGGGGGTTAGGGTAGGAAGGGTCAGTATTCTCTGGGATGGGGGGTTCAGGTCTACAAGGGTCTTGGCTTCATGTAGTAGTCTCATCTCGACCCCTATTTTGTGCAGGTTCAAGGTCTTATCTCCTGTGGTCATTAAAATCCAAGTTCTAAGGTTTTTGAAGATCTGTAACTCACTCCAGTTCTGAGGGCAAATGGAGCATAACTTTATATGCTGACTTATTTGGTTTCATTCTTTCTCCTGTGCTTCCCCCTTCTTTCCTATAATCTTAATTTTGCTTTAAAATTTTTTTTTGTTGGGATGCCTGGGTGGCTCAGTCAGTTAAGCGTCCGACTCTTCGTTTTACTCAGGTCATGGTCTCAGGGTCATGAGATCAAGCTGCACATGGGGCTCCATGCTCAGTGCAGAGTCCGCCTGAGATTCTTTCCCTCTCCTTCTCCCTTCCTCTCTGCCCCTCCCTCTACATGTGCTTGTGCACACTCTCTTTTTCTCAAATAAATAAATAAAATCTTAACATTTTTTCGGTTATATTTTATTCTGCTATTGTAGGCATACTTGAAGGGAGAGTTTTCAAGTTATGTTAGTCTGCCATATTATCAGAATTAGAAGTCCTTTCATCCATGCTTTGTGGTTTCCCTCCTTACTGTTAGATCAAGACCTTTATGACTTATGCTAGGACTTCTGCATTAGCCCTTGCATGCATTTCCCTCTGGGTTGTTTAAGATACCATCTCTCAGTTATATCATTCTAAAAGAACACTTTGACTGCATGATTTTCTGACTTAACCACTGTTCATGGCCCCCATGATGCCTATGGAATAAAGTCTAAATTCCCTGTCCTTGCATTTTAAGGTCATCTATAATCTGGCCTCCAATTAAATATATTTTCTATTGGTTTTAGTGATGTTTTTGATTTTTCTCTGTTGAACAGTTCACCATTCTTTTTTTTTTCTTAAAGATTATATTTATTTATTTGACAGACAGAGATCACAAGTAGGCAGAGAGGCAGGCAGAGAGAGAGGAGGAAGCAGGCTCCCCACGGATCAGAGAGCCCGATGCGGGGCTCGATCCCAGGACCTAGGATCATGACCTGAGCCGAAGGCAGAGGCTTTAACCCACTGAGCCACCCAGATGCCCCAGTTCACCATTCTTTTTAAAATATTAGGTTAGTACTACCTCTTATATGAAGCTATCAGATGGGTCCTTAACTATAGGACAAGTATTTTTATCTATTTTAGTGCGAATTGGATTAGTCCTTATATCACCCCAAATCTTAGAACATGCCCTGACCCCAACAGGCACTCATACCTGCTTCTTAAATTTAATTAGAGAGGAGACATTGGTGATTGGACTTCAACCATAAGAGAAACAAACAGCTAGGGCAGAGTTTACCTTGACTAAGGTTTTGGGGATTGTCTGTTTTCTATTGTGTGCAGTAAGAGAAAACTGTGCAGAGGAGGTCAAACATAGAATGTGACACAAATGGGATGCCTGGGTGGCTCAGTCAGTTGAGTGTCTGCCTTCTGCTCAGGTCATGATCCTAGGGTTGTGGGATCAAGCCCCACACCGGGCTCGTTGCTTGGTGGGGAACCTCCTTCTCCCTCTGCCTGCTGTTCCCCCTGCTTGTGCACGCTCTATCCCCCACCTTTCTCTCTCTGACAATACCTAAATAAAAAAACCTTGAAAAAATATTTATAAATAAATAAATGAAATCATAAAAAAGAATGTGAACAAATGACACAATTTTACATAAATATGAGTAAAATCCATATTCTCTATTTTTTACATCTTTTAGTTTTCAAACCATTTTTATAGCCACAGTCCATTTGATCTTTACAACAACCAGTATGGTAGGTGGAGAAAATTTGGAAATAAGTAAACAAGTCCAGAAAAATTATTCATATATTCATGCAATGATTGGATGATTGTTTATTGTACCACCTGTGTACCAGGCACTGGGCTAGGGCTGGATGAAACGTGCTAGCGGTACTTCATGGACCTAGAAATCTGACAGTTTGGGGACTTATCCAAGCTTGTTACCCAGTAAATGATGGACTTGGAGTTAGAACCCAACTCTTAACAAGTCCAGATCCATCAAAACCATCCTTTCTGGCAGGGTTAGCCCCACACTTGACCTGAAAGAGAATGTGTGTTCTACCTAAGTTATGTTTGCTCTCTCTTTTCGAGCAAGGTTTAGTGTTCCTCACACTCATGTCCTCTTTTTACTGGGCACATTAGACTATACTTCCCAGCCTTCCACGGAGGTGGAGGTGGTCATGTGACTGAATTCTAACCAGTGAAACACGTCGAGGTGACGTACAGTGCTCCAGGCCTGGACCACAGAAACACTCCACATGTAATCGTCTCTCTTTTTTTCCCTTTAGTGGCTGAGTGCAGGAAATTCCAAGGACCAAGAAAAGGGTGAAGCCACAGATGGAAGAAACTAGATTTCCAGAATGACATACGGTAAGCAGCCTGTCAGTCAGGAACACTTCACCTGACTTCATGTGAGCAATAAATTTCTGTTGCCTTAAGCCAACTGGGATTTGGGAGTTATTTTTGTTTTGTTTTGTGTTTTTGTTTTGTTTTTAGGGCAGATAGCATAACCTGAAGGACACCCTTCAGATTAAAGCCTAAAATGGGACTGTAAGAGTGGTAACCCTCTTACATAAGAGTGACACTCCTACATACTCATACATCTTGGCACAACTTTTAAGTGATCTATTTGTTTTTAAGATTTTATTTATTTACGCAAGGAGAGAGAGAGTGAGCGAGAGGGAGGGAGAGAAAGTGCACAAACCGGGGTGGGGGGGGCAGAGAAGCAAACTCCCCACTGAGTAGGGACCCCATGCTGGGCTCGATCCCAGGATTGTGGGATCATGGCCTGAGCTGAAGGCAGATGCTTAACCGCCTGAGCCACCCAGACGCCCTTAAGCGATTTATTAAACTATACCCCCTAGATTCTTTATTGGTAACCTGGATGTAGATATCGATAGTCTCGTCAAATTTAAAGGAGATACCAGCATCCAGGACATTTTAAAATTTCACATGATATTCAGCAGCGTTATAGACCCAGTGTATCTCAGTATCAGCAAGGCATTTGACAAGGCATTTTGAATAAAAGAATGAAAAAAGGGTACTACTCAGTGAGTTCAAAGCTGCCTAAACAGTCAGACCCAGGTGATTAGTGGGTGCATTCAGGTGAGCAGAGGTTTCTGCAATTGAAATATTGGACTATTCTCTTATACTTGTTTTGGTCCACATTTTTATCCGTGTCTTGCATGAGGAGGCAGTAGTAGGTATGCTGATCAAATGTGCTAGTGACATTCTATCTGAAGGGGATAGAAATAAGATAGAAGATAGTTGACAGAGTCAAGATTCGGAATTATCCTGACATGCTGCAGTGCTTGGCCAAAACTAACAACATGAAATGTAATAAGGATAAACGCAAAGTCTTGTGTTGAGGTCCCAGATTGAATTATAGGAATACAGGATGGAGACCGTGTAACTTGGCAGCAGTTGACGTAAAAAGGGCCTGGGGGTCTTATTTGACCAAAAGCTTGATTCGAGCCAACAGTGCGATATGGCTGCGCAAACTGAGCTGTGTTCATGGAAGCGTTGTGTGATCATCAGGAGACACATTAGGCTCTGCACTCCTCACATGCAATCTGGGGCATTATTTTTTAAAATCTGTGTATGTTGGCACGGGGACAAATGAGACGACACAGAGGAGGTGATGAGGATGGTGAATAAAGATGTCTCCTGCCTCTGTGTGCGCAGCATACTGCTGGCGACCTTCTGAGTGTTTGTGTTGTTCCTCCAGCTTTCTGCTGTAGTCTTTCTCATCCGCTAGACTGCATGCTCCCTTAAAAAAACCCATAATAATAACAATAATAATAACGATGCTGGTGGTGCCAACAGTGGTTGTGGGTGATATTGGTTGAGTTCTTCCCATGTGCAAGACTCTTCTCTGAATGCTTTACATGTATGATCTTATTCAACCTTCATGGCAGCCCTATGAAATGGATTCTACTAGTGTCCCCATTTTATAGATGAACTAGGTATAGAGAGGTTATGTTCCTTAGTAAATGGTGGAATCAGGGCACACAGGCAGTTTGACTCTAGGACTGGTGTTCTTAACCATATGCTATCTGTAGTTCTGAAACTCCCCAACCTCAAGCCCTCAGTTCATGTTCACTCATCTTAATGGGGGAGACAAGAGTAGCACCTAGAAACCAGGTTATAGAAAGAACCTAAGAGGGGCTGAACTTCTCCCTGATTAGTACCACGGATTTGTCTAGTGCCCACTGCGTATAAGAAGAGAAATATACTCGTGAGGTTTTGATATGTCCGTACTAGTAGTCACATAATGTTAATCTTACATGTTTACAGTCAGATTTTAATTTCCAAAAGCATGTTGTTTATTTTATGTTTTTGAAGTATAGTTGATATACTATGTTAGTTTCAGGTGTCAAAAGCGTTTTTAAAAAGCTTGATATCCTTTAATCTTCTGAGTGCCTTGTGAAGCGAACACAGTAAGTTTAGAATGAGGAAACAAACCCAGAAATGTTATGTTTGTCCCTCCATCCACATATTTTTTTCCGCAAACATTTAGCAAGCGCCCATTATGTTCTAGGCACCACAGCAAGATCCCAGAAGTTTTGTAAAGGAGGTGTTATCTTTATTTTTAGGTAAGAAAATGGAAGTCCTGAAGACTACATTAGTGTTGGCATTGGTGCTCTCTCGTATACACCCTCTCACGCACAGGCACACATGTGATGTATACATGATGTATTTCGGGCCCCCATGTTACATATTTTTCTTTCAAAGGGTGGAATTGGAAGGTCATTTCCTTGCTGAGTCATGGTTAAATTTCACAGTCCGGTGTGCTAGAAAGGAGTTTCCATGATATCCCAGTAGCTGAGTAACTATTAGTCGAGTTCTTGCTTCCCATTATGAGATTCTAACCATGATTAGGTAGGTTATGTGAAAAAAATCGAAGAGACATTCACGCAAAAGGGAGTAATTACTAAAAGTAGGAATGAAAATAGAAATAAACACCTATTAGAAAATGAGATCATCCTTGGAGAGTGCTTTGAGATCTTTGAGAAATATGGTTGGGGTGGGGGAGCATGCTGGGACACCTTCCCTCTGTGGGTTCCAGACATTCCAGGCTCCCAGCCTCCCAGCTATGGAATGTCCTGGAATGTGCCCGAATCAGTGTGGGCTCTGGAGCCTGGGAGCAGTAGGGCTCTGCTAGCAGGGGCTGGTCTGGCCCACCTGGGATCTCTGCTGTGGTTCAGCAGCCCCCAGGGCTGGGAGGGGAAGAAATGAATAGGAAATGCAGAACTTGTCACTGCAGGCCTCCCTGAGAGCTGAAGTCAGCCGGGAGCTTAAAGAAGATAGCGGTTGTTCTGTCCTATCTTATAAGTGTCCTCGGTGTCAGTGTAATTTCCAACAGAGGCTATCCAAATGCCTCCCTCATGCCTGTGTTCACTGAGAGTTATAAAACAGGTGTCACCTACCCCTCTCTCTTGGAAATGAGCATCTTCTATCTAAGCAGTCTTCTATTTCTTTAAGGTTAGGACTGAAGAGAGATGATGGGACTTGGGCAGTGAAGGGTAAAGGGTACTGGTAGTGGAAAGAGAGGCAGCGTGTTTGGTCCTCCATCCCTGGCATTCTTGGGGACTCTCCTGCCTACCTCTCTGCCCCAGTTCCTACGGACACAAAGGCCAGCCTCTCTGCAGCAGCCTTAAAAGTGAGTCAGTAAAAGAGGAGGGTTGGTATGCTTATCAGGGAAAGATTGCTGTTTCTCTCCCACGGAGGCCTCAGAGACTTCTCCATTTCCCAGCACTTCCCAGAAGTGCGCATGGGGGAAGGAAAATTACTGCTTGGAGTGCAGTTGGCAGTGGCTTGGGATCAGCCCTCTTGGGCCTGGCTTGGTGCCTCTATGGAGAAGCATCTTTAACTTTCGTTGCCAGAGGGTGTTTTGCTTCTAGCGAGGGGAGGAGGAGATGGAGGAAATAAAAGCACAAAAATGAAAAACAAAGAATTCCTGAAGGTCCGATAAGCAGTTCAACTATGCACCAAAACATAAATATTTGGCCAAATTTGTTACTCCAAATGCTTCATATTTCTAAAATTGAACCACAGTTTTGTTATACTTTGAAGTTTTTTAGCTTCTTGACAATCCTGTGCAAATCTAAGGGGCATGGGGACTGGAGTTCATTTCCTTCCCCGAGATCCCAGCAAATACTCAGCTTCTTGCTTTTTGATGCCTGGTAAAATGATTTTGCTTTTTGGTTCGTCATCTCTTTCCAAATGGAGATGGTCTCTGTATAATCCCTCAGGTCAGCATTTTATCAATGAACAAGCAGCAAGAAGCTGGGAAATATTAGACTGGAATGAATCAGAAAGGCTCTAATGGTCATTTACATATCTGCATCCTAATACCTGCGATAGTGCTGCTATTTGATTTCTCTTTGCTTTTTGTTGAATTCCCCTCTGGAGATTTGCGTGATGTTAGTCATAGAGCTTCTCACAAATACGGGTCTCAAATCTAATCTATTCATGCATGGTAGAAATCTGTTGTTCCCTTGGGCAGAAGAATTAACATCTATAAAACTGAGTATTTTATGTGATCCTCAGGCAGTTGGTTAATTTCCTTGCTGCAGTCCTCTAATAAATTCAGTGAAAAACAGCCATCAGACCAGTTATTTGCTATCACTTAAAGAAAGAAGTGGAACATGTTAAGGTCTAGAAATCGAAGGACACTCGTTTCTTTTAGCACCCATATTTGAGGGTATTAAATTAATTAAACTAAATTAATTAAGGAGGCCATTAGCTAGGGGTGACTTTAATCCCTTAGTAGCCTCTGTAAGCAAACCCAAACTTAAACTTGCAGTGTTTCAATGTTAAGAAATCAAACCTAAAGATAATCCATCAAAAATGAGCCTTTCCCTGATAAAACAACTGTGTAAGCTGTAGACAACCTACTAATTTCCATGCTTTGCTTCTGCCTCTTATCTATAAAGTCTCTGCCAGGGCTCCTGTAGGTGGTGGGGTGCTTCTGATTACTTTTGGCTTGACATTGCCTGATATGATTCAATTTTAACTCAAAGCCTTAGAAATGTAGTATGCCTTAGTTTATCATTTTTTGAAGATATTGTTTATTTGTTGGAAAGAGAGAGAGTGCGTGTGCATGCACGTGCATGTGCAGGGGAGGGCGAGTGGCAGAGGGAGAGCACACTCTCCAGTGAGCATGGAGCCTGATGTGAGGCTCAGTCCCATGACCCTGAGAGCATGACCTGAGTTGAAATCAAGAGTCAGACACTCAACTGACTAAGCCACCCAGGCACCCCTCCTTCAGTTTATCCTTTAACAAGGGAAGATCAAGGCTCTTGGCCAATGGGAAACATCTTCTAGTAGCACTTCATTGTACTTCATAGTAATGAGAACTGTTTTCATTGAAGCACACAATGGGTGGTGGTAGGCAGACTGTCACTTTCTCGACATGGAGGCCGAGGAAGTATTCAAGCTTGCTCTTAGACCTGAAATCTCTTTACCTGATTTCCAGGAAACAAGACCGGAGACTGCCTCCAGATGTTTCTGATGGGAGTCAGTGTGTAGCTTAGGGTTCAGGTTAGTTATGTAATGGAGAAAATTAGAGACCCTGCCTCTTTAGACTTGGCTTAAATGATCTCTTCTCTTCCACCAGGAACTATTTGTGGGGGTCCAGGGAGAAAAAAAAATGAGGGAAAGAGAGAAGATCGATTGCATAGTTTTATGTAAGAAATGTTGGACACATTGAAAGCACAGGAAGTTCACCTATGTATGCAGACATTACCTGAATTACTCTGAAACCAGGCAAAATCAAAGTAAGCTGAAGCAGGGGCACGTGGGTGGCTCATTCAGCTGTGTCCAGCTATTGATCTTGGCTCATGGTCATGAGTTCAAGCCCTGCATATGGCTCTGCACTGGGTGTGGAGCCTGCTTGAGATTCTCTCTCTATCTGCATGGCACACCCCCCCCCCCCCTTGCATGCATGCTCTTTCTCTTAGAAAAGAAAAGAAAGCAAAAGAAAAGGAAAGGAAAAAGTAAGCCGATCCAAATAAGCTCAGAGGAGCAAGATTCTTCAGGAAACATTACCTGTTAGTCTTCATGCTATCCTTTCCCCCAAAGGAGCTTCTCCCTATCCTCCCTAAGCCATGAAGGGCCTTCTCTCTTTGCTCTTGAAAGGGCGGTTGAAATGCCTCTTCCTCCAGGAAGCCTTTCTTGGAGAAAATAAGTGGCACTGCCCCCCTTCTCGTGACTCTCACAGAGTCTTCGTTTTGTACCTTTTTATGGCACTTACTTAGTTGTACCACATGTTGTAGCGATTGATGTTTGCGTCTTATCCCCTCTACCTGTCTCATGTGATCTGTAAGCCTGGAGGAGAGGAGATCTGTGATATATTTGACTTCGTACCTCCACATTACTCAGCACAATAAGTTGTTCCTTACGGGGCACACAGGAGGTGTGTGTTTATTAATAAAGGCATCCAGAGCAGCTCTACTGCAGCACTAACCTGCAACCTAATGTTCTTACAAGCGAGGATAAGATAAGGTTAAAACTTTACTTTTTTTTAAGTTAGTTAAAAAAATACTTCCTTGACATTCTCGATCAAAACTCTGTATCAGGCATCTTCAATTTGGTCAGAATGAGTGGAGCAGTTTAGAGTGTAATAGTTTAAGTAAATGTTTTTCTTTTTCTTTTTGTCTTTCTTGGGAACAGATGACACTTTGCCCGACAAAAAGGAATACTGTCTGGGTGGGAGACATAGGGTGGGGCCAGTGAAGTCTGAGTTCTGTGACTGGATTTAGTTGAAAATACCAAGCTGTGCTCAAGAACTCTGCATGAAACAGACTCCCTCAGACGGTGCTTGGGCTGCCTTCCATCAAGACTGGAGTTAGAGGGGCGCCTGGGTGGCTCGGTGGGTTGGGCCGCTGCCTTCGGCTCAGGTCATGATCTCAGGGTCCTGGGATCGAGTCCCGCATCGGGCTCTCTGCTCAGCAGGGAACCTGCTTCCTCCTCCTCTCTCTGCCTGCCTCTCTGCCTACTTGAGATCTCTGTCTGTCAAATAAATAAATAAAATCTTTAAAAAAAAAAAAAAAAAAAAAGACTGGAGTTAGAAAGATTTGGGAGCTGAGAGTTAAGCTGAAAAAAAGGTCCCTATTTTAAATCAAAACATATACAAGGAGGAGGGGGGAGCCTAACCTAAATTCTGAATTCTACCACTCGGCTCTCACCCCTTAGACCTATCTTCTCTGATAAATTTTCCCCAGTCATATTAAAAAGGAGGGGTTGTTATTTTGCCATCCTTTAGTAAGAGCAATTTAAAATATACCCGGTTTCCTTTTCGTGTTCTAAAAGTTGGGCCTTTCATCTCCCAATTGTTTTATATGTTACCTGGGATGAGGTGGTTTTGTTTCGTTTTGTTTTCTTTGTGAATTTCGAGTAATGAGGAGATGGAGTACAAGTGGTAGAAGAATTACAAGATAGAGAAGATGATTCCTGTTCTTTTTGCTCAGTATCTGGGAGTTTTGGAAGCCTTTGGGAGCCTTTTTGTTGTGATGGCAGAATTTATTGTTCAGTTTGTGATTGTGTCATCTGTCATGGTTGTGTGGGTTTGATGAAGCACCTGCTGTTAGTTGGGGATGACTCGAGAGAACCTGTGGGCATTCTGCGGAAAGAGCCTGACTGGGCTGGAAACGCCAGCAATGGTACCTCCAGGCCTCAGAGCTTGGATTCTGTCATTTGAATATCACTGCAGTCTGGACTTTTTGGGAAGGAGGAATCTGGTGAGAAATAATAACTAGAGATTAGTCTAATGAGGCTAGAGAGATGTAAAGAGAAAAGACACTTGTTTATTTTTCTACAGAAATGCAAAGAAATATCTGCCCGCTGTGGAACCAATAATGGAAATGACACAAGGGTGCAGAGCAACAAATGGGACTTTCAAGGGACAAGTCCAGAGAAGCAAGGTAAAGGTCAGTTGTGAGATGGATCTAGCCTCAGAGAATTTTGGAAAGCAGAAGGTCAAGATACACCTACAGCCAGAGACTCAGATGGTCACTGTAACATTGTGAAGGAATTCTGTTTAGCTAACCCCATAGGGGGAAATTTTCTTGGTTCCAGAAGACAGCAGGAAAGTTCAGGAATGCCAAGGACATGCCCAGATTTCTGAGGTACCAGAGGTGCAAGGGTGAACTACATTTCTATAATTTAATTTTTTTTAAAATCATTTAATTTAGAGAACAGATGTAGGTTTCTTGAGTCAGGATTGCACAAAAAATGTTCTCGATCTCACACAAAACACATTCTCAGACCTCTTTAGGGAATGCAGTTCCCAGTAAAGTAATGCCTTTCCAGAAGGGAACCGATAGGCCCAGATCTCTGGAACCAAAGGAATCTGAGGAAGGAATAGAGAATGGCCACCTCAGAAACCCAGAAGCAAGTGTTGTGATCCTGAGGGTGCTGAGAACCCCGGGGTCATGTTGGGTACTGTCCTTCCGAATCCTGAGACCTGGCATCACTGGAGCGGCCCCTCTCCAATCTCTGACTTCCTCTGCCGGTTTTCTCCTCATTGAGGATCTAGCTTTGGTTCTCAATCTGCCAATAAGATGACAGCACCTGGGGCGCCTGGGTGGCTCAGGTCATGTTCCCGGGGTCCTGGGATCGAGTCCCACGTGGAGCTCTCTGCTCAGCAGGGAGCCTGCTTCCCTCCCTCTCTCTGCCTGCCTCTCTGCCTACTTGTGATCTCAGTCAAATAAATAAATTAAATCTTAAAAAAAAAAAAAAAAGACAGCACCTTACTGTCTTCTCCAAACATCTGGCCTTTTCTTGATCTTCTTGATCAGGAAATTCCCTTTAAAACCCCACTGGTTGCCCTGGACACTTTTTGCTGTTTTCTGCTCCTTTAAGGCTTTCATATTCCCAGTATCTTCTCTATGAGTTAGCTTCCATTCAGGACACAAAACCACTACTGGTTACTTGAACAGAGAGAATTTAATAGACGAAAAACAGCAACAACTGTTAATGAGATACAGAGCTGTTAACAAGGTAAATAAAAGGGTTAGATCTCAAAGATACCATGGAGGAAACCGCAACAGAAAGCAGCAACCACCCATAGACCCATAGGATTGAAAGAACAAAGGAAAGAGGCAGGGAGTGTTAACATGTAGAACTTAAGGGAGGGCTCCCCTAGAGCTGAAATTGAGATTTCTGAATCGAAGGGGCTGCTTGGGTGGTGTTGGAGTCTCTGAGCTTGGAGGAGCAACCTCAGGAAACCTGGATTTTTTTTTTTTTTAAGACTTATCTATTTTGGAGTGGGAGTTCCAGGGGGAAGAGGGAGAGAGAATCCTAGGCAGACTCCCAGCTGAGCTCAGAGCCCAAAGTGGGGCTCCATCCTAGGACCCTGAGCACATGACCTGAGCGAAAATCGTTAAGTCTGAGGCTTAACCAACAGCCGCCCAGGCATCCCAGGAGACCTGGATTTTTGAGGAGAGAGTTCAGATAGGAGGTCTTGGGGGACTGGATGGAGGCTTGATAGGGCATGTGCTGGAAAACTCCAAACTAGATTCAGCTGCGGTTTTAGGAGGGCACTGCTGTTGCTGGAGTGACCCCAGGACCTGCTAATGGTGGGACCAAGCAGGCCTCTTCTCTTTCTCTCTTCTCTTTCTTCATTCAGCCCCGTGGTCTCTCTCTGGCTCCCCAATTTGGTGGTGGAACAGGAAGTCTGAGGTCCAAGCAGAAATGTGTTAGGCAGAGTCACAGCTCCAGCATCACGAAGCCAAACAGGGAAGGGTGGATCTGGAGGTGAGAGGTAAAACCTTAATGGACACACTCTGCTGCTAGCTGGTTGGGAAAGCACCTGGTTCTTTCCTATTAGAACCGTGTGTTATTGATTACAGCTAGAATTGTATTTGAGGCCTTTCTAGGGACCTTTCCTTGGAAGGGAGGATCATGCCTTTCTTCTCTAGACTTCAAAAAATCCTGCCTTCCTGAAGTCTCAGGCAGGGGTGCCTGTATGGCTCAGTTGTTAAGGGTCTCCTTCGGCTCAGGTCATGATCCCAGGGTCCTGGAATCGAGCCCTACATCATGCTCCCTGCTCAGCGGGAAGCCTACTTCTGCCTCTCCCACTCCCCCTGCTTGTGTTCTCTCTCTTGCTGACTCTCTCTCTGTCAAACAAGTAGAATAAAATCTTTAAAAAAAAAAAAAGTCTTAGGCATATGCCTGATGAGGCTTACCCTTTCATTCCTAGCTATTAAAAGAAAAAACATCAACTTCCACTTTGTTCTGAAAGATGAAGACAAGTCAAGAATGTGTCTACCCGTGTGTGTGTGTGTGTACATATATATTGATTAATCAATTCTAAATCTTACTCCTGTACTAGTTTCATCTGTCAGAAATGTGTAATTTTCTCTTTCTGACCAGGTAGCCCATTGCAAAATTCCAAAACAAATCATTTGTGTTCTTCTCTAACTTACCCGTTCTTTCCAGTGTTCCATTCACAGGTTACTCACATGAACGTATGCCTTCTTTACCTATAGTACCACTCAGTCTCATCTTATTACAAGACTGTAGTTTAAGAAGAGGATATACTCTTATCATTGTATTTCAACCTGGTGTCCCTTCCCACCATGCCTCAAAGATCACATGAGGGTATAATCCTAAGCTTACTTTGGTTGCAACACATGCTGGTCAGGTTAGGGAGACAATAAGGTGTCATATGGGCTCTGGACCAGATTGCTTTTGTCCAAAACCTGCTTTTCCTACTTTCCAGCTATGTGTGTCCTCATTTTCTTCTTCTGTTAAAAGGGAACTCCTAATAATACCTACTTAGAGGACTATTCTTCAGTCTAAAAGCAATATGTAGATAGTGCTGCATCAGTGACAGTTGCTATTGGCATAAAGATTCTGAGGCTCAAGTATTATTTCCATCTCTCATCTCCCTTCCAATATTTTTGGGGTATAAAACACTAGGCACTTCCCATACTTTTATTCCTCTCATCTTGTTGTCCTCTAAAAGTGCCACTTTCATAGTTTACCAAGGTAATTGTCTCCTTTTCCTTCTTTTTTAAAAAATATTTTATTTATTTGACAGAGAGAGATCACAACTAGGCAGAGAGGCAGGCAGAGATAGAGGAGGAAGCAGGCTCCCTGCGGAGTAGAGAGCCTGACGCAGGGCTCGATCCCAGGACCCTGGGATCATGACCTGAGCCGAAGGCAGAGGCTTTAACCCACTGAGCCACCCAGGCGCCCCTCTCCTTTTCCTTCTTTATTTAAAGTCTTTCAAGGAGGGCATTTAGACTCTGGTCAAATATCCTTCCGAGGCCAAGAGTCCATCATTCAACCCAGTGCCAAAAACCGTGGTTCTGTCTTTTTATCTCATGTCTCTTTATCGTCTCTTTATTGGGACATTCAACTCCCACCTCTTTTCTAGTCCAAAGCCTTGACTGTTGGTAGAGAAAAGTTTAGTCCACCATCTGTGCTATTGAGCCCTATGATTCCTTCCCAAGGCCTCGTAGTTTCTATTCAGATAATGTCATTCATGAAGCATTTTAAACTTAGGTTGTGCTGGGAGGAGATTTCCAGGAGCAAGTTAATAGGGATCGTCAAGTGGCAAAGGAATCTGAGAAGCAGACCTGAGAGCTTAAGGGAATAGCCTTCAAGAGCTTGGTGATCCGTCTTGAGTATGTGACTTGGACAGAACGCTTATTCCAGATAGGTTAAGTAGGGCGTCTTGAGCCTGTCAGAAAATGAAGCTATCTGCAGAATGCCAAAGAAATATGCGATTTAGTCAAAATAACCAGTCAAATAATTTCCAAGTTAATTTATTTTTCATTTGGTGTTTGCATTTGCACATCCAGCCCAAGATTCTCAAAGGAATAAATTATTATTTCAGCATGTAAAGGTTTAGTTTCTTCTCTTGGGAGAAGAAAACCATCCAAATTATAAAAGTAAGGCTGTATATTGTACAGTGATACCTTCATAAATCTACTTCCATGAGCCAGAGAAGAGGCATCAGGAGTGCGGAATTTCGTATGCGTCCATGCATGTACAGAGTTCAGGTTTCAGAAGATAAATGTGTCAAGAATGCATAACTGCTGCTGAGTAATTATGCAACTTATATTTCTGCCAATGAATTTCGAGCCTGATTTATGTCAGATCAGACTATAAATCCAGTGTTTGCAACAACTATCACAAATGCATTTTACAGTCTTCACCATATGATTTTCAAAGAGAAACAATGGAATGTTATGTCAGGTCAATACTGCGAACTCTTTTGGAGGGTGGGATGGGGTGGGGTGGGGAACTATCTGGAGAAGGCTCAGCTCAGAAAAGAAAATTTGTACTCTAAGGGTCCAGAAATTGTGATGACTTTATGAACCTTGGGCCTGAGCTCTCGTGTGAGAAAATAATGTGAGAAGCCATCTTAATTATCCTTAAAAAAAAAAAAAAAGTATATCCTCGTATTTACTAAAGTAATGAGAGAAGATTATTCTGTAGGGAATGGATACCCAGGTTCTCCAGCCTGTGTGTCCCTTCCCTGTGCCACGTACCAATCTCCCAGTCTAAATTTATAGAACCTGGACCATGCACCTCAGTGCTGGGAAGTCACCTGGGGAGCTTTGAAAACTACTGATGTCTGGCTCTACCCAAGAATCTGAATTTAATTGGGCTGGGTGCCACTCAGGCATTGCTAGTTTTTTTAAAGCACACTGGGAAAGAAGCATTGGCCTGAGTTGATTGTCCTGGGAGTGGCTTCTGCTTCATAGTAACAGCAGAATCCGTTGGCAGGGATGTGAAACAGTGGGGGCTCTTCCCCTTTGTTGTTGTCTCCCCCGTGCTCCTCATTCTCTTGCCTTGCCGTGTTGGCCCTGTTTTATAGATTATCCTCTATCCGATTACATGCTTCTGATTCCCAAGTACCTGCTAGTCCCTCCCCTGCCTCCTCTGACTCCAGAAATTTGTTTTCCTTCTGACTGTTTGTCCCCTCTGTTGCAAACTCTGGCCTCATGATTTCCCAGCTGCCTTTGCAAGCCCCTCTAGCTGCACCGACTGGAGGCGGGTGTCTGATTCAGTGCTCTTGGTTGGTGCAGGAGACTGGGACCTCTCCATAGGTAGCTCCTGAATGTATTTGTTTAGCCTGTGACTTCTGTGGGATGGGATGAGGTCCAGGCCTATCCATCCAGATAGTTGTCTTCTTTTAGGAGACAATGATAATGTGATTCTGGATCAGAACAACCAGGGTTTGAATCTTAGGCAGGAAGTCACAGCAGAGGAAAAAAGCCTAGGTGGCCAGGAGCCAGGTTCCCAAACAAGGGCCAGAGAGGAACATTATAAATGGAAGCAAGGAAAGAAATGAATGACAAGTAACACAATCTACTTAAGGTAAAGCTACGTTTGTATAGTAGGTGTTAGTGTGGGTTACTGTGGCTTGCACAACTGCCACTATCATTTAAAAAATTCAGCAGTATGTCTTCTTTGTCACTTTTTAATAGTATCCTGTCTCAAGGCACAAACAGAAGTGTAAATTTTTTAAACGTCAAGAAACTAATACGTATATTATTATTTTCAACAATTCCAACATTAAAAGTAAACTAAAATGCACTATTGACTTCCATGCCCAATCCCAATCGACTCCCAGAGGTGCCTCTATTAACAGAGATGTGGCCTTCTAGTGCTTTAACATACTGTATGTATAAAATAGACAGAGGTATATAGTATTTTTATGTTATATAATGTATATTTCTACATAAAATGTGCATTTTAAATTTACATAGATATTATCACATTCACACTTCACCTAGGAGTGCCAGAGAATACCATTTCACCATACCCTAACCAATACTGGTAACACAACATGGTTCATTATTGTTCCAGTATCCATTTCTTTGATTACAAAGATTACATCTTTGTATACGCTTACTGTCTCATATCCTTTGCCCACTTTGACATCAGGTGGCTTGTCGATCTTTTTATTAATATAGGAATGCTTTAAATATTACAGATTTTGATCAAGGCAACTTCAGGGACACTACTTATTGTCATCTACTTGAATGGCTCCCCCTGCTGGTGTGCAGTACACAGCCTGTGCAGCCATTCCTGGCGGTTCTTAATCTTTTGTTTGTGATGAATTATGTAAATACTTTAGCCGTAACTTGTCTCTGTCTTTTAACTTTGCTTGTGTTATTTTTCATAGTAGCAAAATCATTTAATTTTAGTCCTATCAGTCTTTAACTCTGTGTTGTTTGCTTTCTTGGTTTTGTTTAAAATAGTCTTTTCTACCTAAGGTAATAAAATATTCTCTTCTATTTCCTCAGATTGTTTTCATAGTTTTTTAATGGTTATATCTTTAATGTATCTGAAAATTATTAGTGAATGATGTGAAATGGGATTTTTTTCTTAATGGATAACCAATAGTCCCAACAAATTATTGGATGGCTATCCTTTCCCCCTATCTAAAAAGTCTATCATTATTATATACTTTCCCCCCCTACATTCATGAGTCTATTTTGGGACTCTGAATTCTGCTCTTATGATTAAAATAATATTTGGAGAAAGTATTTAGCTACACTAGTCAAGTGTAATCACTATTTTTTTTTTAAAGATTTTATTTATTTATTTGACAGAGCGAGATCACAAATAGACAGAGAGGCAGGCAGAGAGAGAGAGAAGGAAGCAGGCTCCTGCTGAGCAAAGAGCCCGACGTGGGACTCGATCTCAGGACCCTGAGATCATGACCTGAGCCGAAGGCAGCGGCTTAACCCACTGAGCCACCCAGGCGCCCAAGTGTAATCACTATTTATCAATAAGTGAAAATGTGACATTGAAATAAGATTCCACTCTATATTGATTTTAATCCAGAAGACAATACCTGATGTTACAGTAAATTATATATAAATTATATGGAGTTCTTACTTCTGAAAGGAGTCTCATCAATTTCAGTAACTTGTTTGCCATCTTCATAAAGGCCCCCATTGAAGACTCCTGTCTAGAAACTCTTATAGGGTTAGAACTGGTAGATCTTATGTGATTCTTAGACACAAGATCCTGGTGACCAGTTAAGCAGTCAACTTGTTTTGTTTCTTCCTGAATATTGTGTTCTACTTGAAAACTCTTAACTTGATTTAACCACATACGTAGTGAACTACTAAAAATTAATTAATATATCTTTTCATTTTAAATGAATTGATTACTGCAACAAAGTGCAAAGATATTATAAATACATGAGCTTTTGCATGGGGCCATGAGAACCTTAAAAACAGGATACATCTGATAGCATGGTGTGACAAATAGTAGGCATTGAATAAATATTTGGAGGATGAATGAAGCTAATACCCAACTTCACTTTAAAAGCATCCTTTATGCTTTTTTTCTAAGCACTTGACTGATTTGCTTCATTCAGAGTGGCTGCTTTGTTCTCACTGCTTCATGACATATGATATTAAAACGTGGCATGAATCTGGCTTTCTTAGCTAGAAAACTTCAAGTCAATTTAATAATTTTCTTTGGGGTTTATTTAAACCCAAGGCTTAATTATTTGGTTATTGGTTTTTAAAAAAAGCAACGTGAAATATAAATCTTATTATCCATATTTGCTTTCCACATGGACCATAGAATGAAAACTGCATTTACTTTACTCTCCCTAGTCTTCAGGTGGCACTATCTATGTAGAATACAGTGTGAATGACTCTGGAGTTGTGCAGTGCACGGTACTGTCCTCCTTCCATCCCAACCCCCATACTCTGTCTATATTTTTCTAATCAGAAAAAGCTGCTTGGCTCTGACTAGCCTGCTATCTGCTGGCTTGTAGATACCTAGACTGTAGCTCTGTGTTCCTTGAAGACTTCATATCAAATACTGCAAAGATTATTTGTGAAAATAGCCCAGAGACTTTTAGCAGTTTCCAGCTCTGAGTTCTTATCAGAGTTTTTCTTAAGAGTTCAAATTGTCTCCTTTGTGACTATATTTAAAATACAGAGCATAGTAAAACTCTTTTAGAATGACTGTATAAGATGACAGCTTGTCTACTCACACAAGCCTTAGCACTACTGACCATGCGTAAGCATTTTGATGACAACAGAGGGTTTGCATCTGGAGTCACACTTACAGCACAGAGATTCTCTTCAGTGTAGCAACCATAAGCTACATTTACCCACCAAGAAACTTCCTGTGAGTATATTCTGCATGCTGGTGTTTTTGAGGGATACTGACTTTTTCAGACTGTTGTGTGCAACTCTGTTCTTCCTTTTTTCTTTAGAGAGAGGGGAGAGAGGGAGAGAAAGGGGGGGAAGGCCAGAGGGAGAGAGAGAATCTTAAGTAGGCTCCTCCCCAGTGCAGAGCCCAAGATGGGGCTCAATTCCATGACCCTGAGATCATGACCTGAGCTGAAATCAAGAGTTGGATGCTTAACCCACTGAGCCACTCAGGTGCCCCACTGCGTTCTTTTCTAAAGCATGTGTGTGATAATGAAAGTCAAATTCAAAATTCTTAGACTCATAGATTCTTAGGACTGAAAATGCCTTAGAGATCTTCTGAATTTAGAGAACCATCTGAATTTAGAATTGAGATGGCTTGCTTGCTGATTTGATTATATATACCACATAACTTTAACAATCATGTTAATAATGATAGTAAGTGAAAATTAATGTAAATTAATGTAAACTTTAAATGAAGTGATCATTTTGGATAAGAGTCCAAATATATCTATAAACACATCAGTTTGCTCTCTTTTAAAAAAAATCCATAGCACCTGTTGTGTGTGCGCGTGTGTGTGTGCACTTAGGAGAATGTACGGTGGAGAGGTTACTGATTAACACCCAGCTGACCGATAGGAATGGTTAAAACGTGGAACAGTTTCCAGCTACACGTGGAATTCTGGCTGGCTGCTTTTTTTAATTTCAAAGTCTGTTTTATTTTGTGAAACACTTTCTTATCGCATTTATTTATTATTCCTCAAAGGGTTGCTGGGAAGGAGACCGCCTTTATTGCTATTCTCATGTTGACATGTGAGAAAACCAAGTTCACACAAAGCTTGACATTCTCTTCCTGGAAATATATACTTAAAATAACCTCCAAGATCTAGTCGGCTGTCACTCAGCCCAGCACCCTCTTCTGCTCCCTTCTCTTCCGGTCCTAGGGCCTTTCACACACATGAAACTGATGTCACATGGAAATTCCCCAAGTCAAGGGTTGTGTAGAAATCCCTGTGGGAGAGTGGATGAGGCATACCCCCGTGTAGCTAGAAAGGCATTCGTATAGAATGATACCTCTATGCTTGGGAAGAAGACACCCAATACAAAAAAGTACAATTATCAGAACAGTTGCCTATGTTGGGGAGGAGTGAAAAAGGATGTTCTGAAAACAAAAACAAAAAGTTTTGTGTTTGCTTCTCCCTACCCGCACCGCCTGCCCCAACCCAGCTTTCAAAAGTTATCTTCTTCCAACACTTAAGGGAAACTTTAGTGTTTTCCTCTCTGTACACAGTGGAATTTCACCAATTTCTTTGGAATGACAAGTATCGGACAAAATTTTGTGGCTGCTGCAATCACTTTTCCATGAGAGTCAAGATCTCATAGAAAGACAATATACAGTAAATTAGCTTAAAGTTAAAAAAATGAAACTGATAGTTAGGAGGACGTTTGGGTTTTAATCTCAGTCATGCTGCTAATGATAATCACTCATAGCTAAGTACCTCTTAACAGTTTATAAAGCATGTTCACATTTATTAATCTATTTGATCTTCACATCAACTCCTCAAGGCAGCTGTTTTACAAATGAGAAGACTAAAACTTACAGAACTTAAATCACTTATACAGGTTGCTTTATCTGTAATCTGTACTTTTTCTGTGTTCTGAAGGCAAGTTCTTAACCTGTCTTGCTCCCCATAAGTGAATATTATAATTTGCCAACCATATGGGGGTGTGTAAGGGGAAAGTGGTGATAATGTGGGTGATAATATCATGGTGACATGACATTGAAATGAGTGCTACATAAATAAATACATAATAATAAATAAAATTATTTATATTTAGTGTATTAAATAATAACTGATTATAATTACTAAAGCATTAAATTATTAACACATAATAGGTGTATTAAATATATTAATGTATTACTGTATGAAATAAATACATAAATTATATCTAGATATCTAGATATAGATGAACACCGTTATTTGTATGTTTAGTTTGCTATTTATTCTTACTTCTGAAATATCAGCACCCAGGGTCTTTGTAGTTTAGAAACTGTCTGAAATGGATGGTATTTAGCCAATCTGGATCACCCCTTGCCACCACCACTTAAGATACCCTTTTCTGTGAGTTTCCCAAGGAAAATAATATGTACAGAATTCAGGGTCAGGCAAAGGATCATTTCATTCATTAACTGGACCTAACCCCAAATCCGGGTATCTGCCAAGTGAGCTTGGCCACACTGCAATCAATCTATAACTGACTCTTGAACCTTATCGCTCCATTAAGGAAGAGGGCTGATCCAATGCACACCAGTCAGAAAAATGAAAAGGAAGTAGAAGAAAGGAGTGGCCGGGTACTCTCCTCAGCATAGCCCCAGTTCCGCTTAATATTCCAGCCTGGGAACAGTAGAGCATCTGACCTCAAATACATCTGCCCGAAGGCTTTATCCCCTAGCACCTGGAAGATGTAGCCCAATCAATTTCCTTGAACTTGACTAATTGATTTCCTTCTCTCTTAGTTAATAGTTTCCACAGTAAGAAGAATCCCAACATTTGGGAATACTATCAGGAAGTTGAAATTCTCTAAAATTCCTTTACTCATTCCATAACATTTCGTTTTAGGCATTATACCAGGGGCTGGCCATACAGAGATGAGTATTTGCTTATATATACACAGAGAGAGAGAGAGGCAGACATACAGACAGACATACTGTGAATAATCAATCTAAATGTAAACTTCCCAGAAATTATCCATTTAACAGAGTGATGAAAAGATACAGAGGTGGTCTTTTCTTTTCTTTTCTTTCTTTATTTTATGATTTTATTTATTTATTAGAGAGGGAGAGTGAGCACAAGCTAGGGACAGAGGTAGAGGGAGAAGCAGACTCTCTCCCGATGTGGCTCATTCCCAGGACCCCAGGATCATGACCTGAGCTGAAGGCAGATGCTTAACCTGCTGAGCCACCCAGGCGCCCCAGAGGTAGTCTTTCAAAGGAGATGATTTCTAAGGACATGGATTCACATAGAATACCAGGAGATAGTCAGTGAAAAATAATACATAGATAAGATCTGTAACCTGAAAGACGGCAATGCAGGTGTCCTGACAGGCAAAGAGAAGCCTGATGTTTTAAAAGGAGAACATGCCAGGATTCCCCCAGTACTGTTTTAGGGGCAGTTGCCCCAGCCAATAGTGTCTCATTCTTTAGACAGACAGAAATGTCCTGAAGAAAGGCAGTTTATCAGCTGCCACCGGAACCATCCTGCCAAAGTGGCCAGCTTCTTGGGTTGTGAGTCAGAACTTTTCCCCAACACCTCCTTTGTGTCTCCTCAGGGAAGCTGCCTTTTGGACAGGAGCCTTCTTCAGATGGCCACTTCAGTTTTTGTGTCAGGATATATGTCTCATTTCAGGTTAATAGGTTGGCCCTCTAGTTTCTAACTCAACTCTGGCCATACTTGTTTTTTTGTTGTTGTTGTTTTTATTATGACTATTACTTCCCTGACTTCCAGGAGAATCATATGAACTGAGTGTCCCCAAAAGTCCATACATGGATAGTTCTGTTTGAGGTATGCCTGGTATTCATAGGCACGTGAGAGGGCTGTAGTCCTTCCCCTCCCCCAGCCACCTGCACCTCTTAATTAGGGTAGCTGCAACAAGATTCCAGGGTTCCTGGCCTAGACCCAAATCTGTATGCACCATTCCCCGAGCACTGACTTGAATTCTCAGTTTTAGTACTGGGTTTATATGCAGTCAAGCATATAACGTAGTTTTTGTCAAAACATCTTAATATTTTGTTTGTATTTTTTTTAAAGATTTTATTTATTTATTTGACAGAGATCACAAGTAGGCAGAGAGGCAGGCAGAGAGAGAGGAGGAAGCAGGCTCCCCACTGAGCAGAGAGACCCAGGACCCCAGGACCATGACCCGAGCTAAAGGTAGAGACCTTAACCCACTGAGCCACCCAGGCGCCCCTCTTTGTTTGTATTTTTTTTTTTTTTTTTAAAGATTTTATTTATTAATTTTGACAGAGAGAGATCACAAGTAGGCAGAGAGGCAGGCAGAGAGAGTGAGAGGGAAGCAGGCTCCCTTCAGTGCAGAGAGCCCGACGTGGGACTCGATCCCAGGACCCTGAGATCATGACCTGAGCTGAAGGCAGCGGCCCAAACCACTGAGCCACCCAGGCGCCCCTCTTTGTTTGTATTTTTAAATGCTGGCCCAAAAAGGCAATGTTGAGAGAAAGAACAAGATAAATGAACATACTATACAGCCCATAATTTTAAGATCTTGGCCTCTATTTCTAAAAGTTCCATCTGTCTTGTTTAGCACTATGTCACTAGGATCAAAAAGAATTGACAACACATAACAGGCCCTAGAGAAATATTTGTTAATATTGATTAACTGTTAATTAAGTGATTAGCCATTAACCAATCAACCTAGAATGTATATAAATCAAATCAAATAATTCAAGTCGGTAATTGATAAATAGAAAATGAGTGGGTTTGCCAGCAGGTTCTGTATGTAGTCCAAGAAGGGTTATTGAATGAAGGCTTAGATTTGGGGGATGGCATTTAGGTGCATCCGGAGCTGGTGCCAAATGACTGGCAAGGCCTCAGATCCGTGTGAAGGGGTAGAAGCCCAGCTGTGCCCCTTAGTGAGAGTGGGAGGGGGAGTGGGTTTGTGTTGGCAATCTAAGAGAGGCAAGAAGAGGGGTGATAGCTGATCTTGGTAAAATGCTAAGCCAAATTTTGACTTCTTCCTTTTGGTAGTAAGATGATATTGAAGATTTCCAAGCAAGGGAATTCACGATGAAAGCAACAGGTCTGGGCTAAATATATTTACTTTTTAGTTTTCATATTAGAAGAGGTAATTGTTGTAAACATGAGAACAAATGAGATTTTTTTTTTTAAACCCACTAAGATAAAAACGACCTCTCCCTCATGGGTTGCCTAGTGTAACCTTCTCTGTATAGGATTTTTATGACAACACCTGCCCCATTCACTGCACTTATGTGAGTCCATGGGTTTGCCAGCAAAAGGCAAGGCCCTTTCATGGGAAAAAGAGCTGCAGCATCTTACTCAGTATCACTGTATTCCCAAGACTGAGAAAAGCTTCAGTGTGGGGAAGGTGCTTCGTAAAAGTTTGTCCCATCGGTAAGCAAGCTTATAGTTCACAAAGCAACTTCACCTCCATTTTATCTCATTTAATTCTTACATCTGCCCTGTGAAGTAGGTGCTGTTATTCTCTGAGAGAGAGAGAATCTCTTTCTAAGGGAGAGGTAGGGCCTGACACTGGGGGATGTTCACACTGAGGGAAAAGAACAAGAGAAAAACCAAACAGGCCAGCAGAATTAAGACAATAGGTGAGTCCTTAGTGGCAGGAGCTACCAAAGATAAAGGCAGCAGCCAGCGGGGTTAGGGGGTGCCGGGGAGGACTGCAGAAGGATCTAGCTGCTCAGGGATCGTGGGCAGAACCTCTCAGAAGAGGGATGGGGCTCAAGTCAAAATGTTCAGGGCCCAAGAAGTGAGGTCATGGAAGAATTGGGGCAGAGGGAAGGGCGGCTGCTTCATGAGTTCATCATTTGGAGAATTTTGACACTAAAAGAAAAGACAGCAAAGCTAGAAGAAACTAGAGTCAGTCAGAGGTGATTTCCCGCAAGCACAGGACGGGTTTAGAGACAGAGGCCAGTGAGCAATGTGAAGAGGACACAGGGAGTGTGAGTTGAGAGGAGGCTGAGTGGCACCCGTGAAGGCTCAGAAAGGGGAGCCTGGAGTGGGGCGCAGAGGTGGCGTAGTCTCTGTCTGCAACATAAAGCAGACCTCCAGGAGAGCCTGAGGCATCCTCAGACGCATCCATGTCACACAGCTGGCTTGTTCCAAACAGCCATTTTTCCCTGTGTATTACCAGACTCATCTATCTCTTTGAAAATATGTTTTCTTTCCTCTCTCTCTCTCTTTTTTTGGATCTTAAAAATATCTGCCCCCACCCCAGGAAGAATCACTGCCTCTCAGATGACATTCTGCTAGGCCAAAGCTACAAAACCTCACCCAAAATAGATCAAATATTTTAAATGTTTTCTTATTTGCACCCCTCACAAGTATGTCTGCAATGCAAAGCCAATTATGAGATTGGCTTTTTTTCCCCCTGAAATGAGAGAAGGATATGCTTTCTGGTTGGGAGGGAACACCAGTTCTCACCACATGGTCTTGGTTGGATTAGACAGCCTTCGTCAAGCATGAGACAGGAAGAGGAAGCACACACAGCTGGGTAAACACATGCAGAGCAAGGGGGTCTCTCTTAGCACTTGCCATTTGGGAGTCCATCTTGTGTATGTGTCTGAGCTTCCCCTTTAGCATGGCAGTTCTTTAAAGACAAGTGTGATGTTTTTACAAAGATTATAAAAGGCACGGAGCCTAATAGGAAGCCTCGCAGGTAATACCTGTTAGGAGGCTGGTCGAATGAGTGAATGAATGAATGAATAAACACAACTGTCTGAGGAGAATCCAGCTATGGCTCTGAATGACTCAGATACCCACTGGAGACCAAGAGAGATTTCTCATGGTGGAACCATCTTACTTTCTCTGAGGATAGAGTGGAAACCATAGAGACATCCAGTTATCCTCCCTAGCTCAAGAAATAGGGAGACAGTGATTTCCCATAGGGAGACTGAAGGAATCGACCAGTCCTGTTCCTCGGAAGTGGGAAAGGTAACATTTGTCTCATACACTTCTTCATCCACACTGGGTCTTCTTGGATCACATCCTCTTTCCATTTCATCAGGTCCTCACCCTTAGTCTGGACAGCCCACGCCCTTCTTCTTCCACCTGGTGTCCCAAGAGACCAGCCCCTCTTCCTTCCCTCTGTGCCCATTGAAATGGATCAGAGCTGGCCCTCATTTTATCTGCACCCTATTCATAAAACAGTTGGCATTAAGGCACTACTAGGTCAGGATATGGCTCAAGGTGTTAGCCCTTAAAGAGTAACCCTGTATTCTACTGTGTCAAAGCCTTAATACAAAGATGTGATTAAGTTGAGACCTTCACATTCAGGGCTAGTCAGACTGGTCCTGAGTGAGCTGCACCATGGCCCGGAGGACAGAGAAGGGCAGTGGCCTTTCCCAGTGTCACATAAGTGACCAGATACTATTGTCATGGGGAGAGAATTCTCATTTGTACAGCCATTTCTTTAAAAAAAAAAAAAATCTAAACTACCATATGATCTCCCTGATATGAGGACATGGAGATGCAACATGGGGGGCTAGGGGGATAGGAGAAGAATAAATGAAACAAGATGGGATTGGGAGGGAGAGAAACCATAAGTGACTCTTAATCTCACAAAACAAACTGAGGGTTGCTGGGGGGAGGGGGGTTGGGAGAGGGGGAGGGAGTTATGGACATTGAGGAGGGTATGTGCTATGGTGAGTGCTGTGAAGTGTGTAAACCTGGCGATTCACAGACCTGTACCCCTGGGGATAAAAATACATTAGATGTTTATAAAAAATAAGAAATAAATAAAAACTTAAAAAAAAAATCTAAGGATAATACACAACCAGTATACATATCTTCAGAACGAATAGATGTAATAATGTTGTTATGATTACTTGAGGTCTTCTTTTGTACATTGCAGATAAATTTCAAGTTCCTTGATTTTTGTGCCCAGTGTCATTCTAGCTTCTTACGGGCAACCACTGTGTTGAATTTGGAGTGGTTCTAGTCTGCTGTTGCCTGTAGCCATAAATGATTCATAGGAATGTAATCAGTCCAGCTGCGTCTGGCTTTTTCTTCACATACTATGTTTTTTTTTTTTTTTAATATTTTATTTATTTATTTGACAGAGAGAGAGATCACAAGTAGGCAGAGAGGCAGGCAGAGAGAGAGAGAGGAGGAAGCAGTCTCCCTGCAGAGCAGAGAGCCCGATGCGGGGCTCGATCCCAGGACCCTGAGATCATGACCTGAGCCGAAGGCAGCGGCTTAATCCACTGAGCCACCCAGGCGCCCCCACATACTATTGTTTTTGAGACCAAGTACATTGCATTCATTCATTTTAGCTACTAGCTAGTAGTCCATCCTCATAGTTTATGTAGGGTCTCCCCTGCTGATGGCTAGAGGCAATTTTGTGGTACTGTGCTGACAGCTAATATTCCGATGAACTGCCTTTTACTTGTCTCCTTGTTAAAGAATGTGAGTTTCCTGAGAGGATATACCTAAACGTGGGATTGCCAGACAAAGAAGGCATAGGCTAAACATCACTGCCAAGTCACTCTACAAAGTGAACGTACCAGTTTACTTTCTGATCCAAAAATGCATAGGAATTTCTTTCTGCACACGAACAACATCATTTAGTTTTACAACACTAAATGATGGGGGGGGGGTTGGTTCTTTTTTTGTTTTGTTTCGTTTTGTTTTTTTACCAATTTGTTGTCTGTGAGCTGGTGTCAGTGTTCTAACTTTGATTTTCCTTATCTTGTATAAGGTTGAGCATCAGCATTTCAAAGATTTTGACCTTTGTGTTTTCTCTTCTGTGGATGATGTATCCTATTCCCATTTTTTATTGTGTTTTCTCTTTCTTCTCTGTTCCTATCTCAGTTGATTTTTAGGCATTCTTTGACATTCTAGATTTTACTTTATTTTTTTAAGGATTTTATTTGTTTATTTGAGAGAGAGAGAGTGAGCAAGAGCAGGACTAGGGGGAAAGGAACAAGCGGACTCCCCACTGAGCAAGGAGCCCAATACGGGACTCGATCCCAGTGGGATCATGACCTGAGCTGAAGGCAGAGGCTTAACCCACTGAGCCACCCAGGTGCCCCAATATTCTAGAGTTTAATCCTTTATACTTTGCGCATTTCCTCTTGGCTCATCTTTTCACTTTGTGTACAGTGACTTTTGTTGAATAGAAGTTTTTACATCATAAAGTAGCCAAATGTTCTTTAGTTTAAATTTCTTTAATTTTAAGTCTCACTTAATATATACAAATATTAGTTAGCTTTTTCTTGGTAAAAACTGCTACAAAATCTCAGTGGCTTATAACAACAAACATTTCTTTCTTATGCCTTTTGTCTAAGGCCTGGGCCAGTGGCAAATCTGCTGGTCCCGCCAGGCTCCCTGGTTCAGCGCAGCCCCACGTGTCTCCTCGGTCTGGAACCCAAGCTGAAGAGTGGACACGATCTGAGGTGTATCGTTTTCCTGTGCTGCTGTAACAAATTACCACAAACTGGGTGGCTTAAAACAACTGAAATTTATTCTCCCATAGTTCTGGCGGCCAGGAGTCCAAAATCAATGTGTTGACAGGGTTGTTGGCTTTTTCTGGGAGTTCTGAGGGAGAATCTGTTCTGTGCCTCTGTCCTAGCTGCCTGTGGTCCCTGCAGACCTCAGCTTTGCTTGGTCTGTAGATGCATTGCTCCAGTCTCTGCCTCTGTCTTCACATCCCCATCTACTCTGTGTCCTGTGTGTCTCAAATCGCCCACCTTTCTCTTATAAGGATACTTGCTGCTGGATGTAGGTCTCAGCAAGATAATCTCGTGTGATCTTAAGATCCTTAACTGAATTACATCTTCAGAGCTCCCTATTTCCAAATAAGGTCACTTTTACAGGTTCTGGATGAATGAATTTTCTGGTGGGGACACCATTCAACCCAGTCGGTGGGACTTGTTATCATGGCAAAAGGCAGACACTTGGGTGAAAACAGGACATGTGATGCCTCTTAAAGCTTCCACTCTGAACAGGCACACCATCCCTTCTGGTACATCCCATCATTCAAAGCACATCACAGGCCAAGTCCTCCTACAGGGAGCACTGCAAAGCCACATGGCAGGGACTGAGTGTTTAATCCCATTAAACGAGGAAGTGATTAGTTGACTGCTGTAATCCAGTCTATCACAAATGACCTTATTTTTATTTATTCATTTACCTATTATTTTATTATTTTTTAAGATTTTATTTATTTATTTGACAGAGATCACAAGTAGGCAGAGAGGCAGGCAGAGAGAGAGGAAGGGAAGAAGGCTCCCCGCTGAGCAGAGAGTCTGATCTGGGGCTCAGTCCCAGGACCCTGAGATCATGACATGAGCCAAAGGCAGAGGCTTAACCCACTGAGCCACCCAGATGCCCTATTTATTTATTTATTTTTTAGAAAGATTTTATTTATCCATTTGAGATAGATTACCAGCATGAGCAGGGGAAGAGGCATAGGGCCAGGGAGAAGCAGACTCCCTGCTGAGATCCAGTCACAGGGGCTCAATCCCAGGACCTTGAGATCATGACCTGAGCCAAAGTCAAATGCTTAACTGACTGAGCCACCCAGGCACCCCTACCTTACTTTTAAAGTCAAATAATACTGTGTGGCTTTTAACAAAAAGCAGTAAACCTCCATTCTACCCATTCTTATAACTGACACCCCCCCCCCCCCCCCCCCCCCCCGACCAAGCAGTGGCTCTCAGCTTTTTCTCAGTCTCCTTTTCTGGGCTTTAAATGTCGGGGCATCAGTTTAACAGCCTTCTCTTCGCTGTTTGCATTCTTCCAGGTAACTTAGTCCAAGTTTAAAACATCATCTATAAACGGATGACTCTCAAATGTATACTTCAAGCCTTATCCTCTCCCCTAAACATCAGATTGTATATCACACTGCCTGTCTGCACTTCCACTTAGATGCCTTTGGTCATCTTCAGGTGCCGAAATTAGGTCTACTGTGATTCCCACACCTTCTTGCAAATCGACACCTCCCTCAATGGCCCCCATTGCATTAAATAACACCACCCTCACTCAGCTATTCAGCCCATGAAAAGACACATCCTTGCTTCTTCTCTTTTTCTCACGTCATCCCTTCTCTGAACCAGCAGTGAGTCCTGACATACCCCAAACCCAGTACTTTAGCAGCTCCCTGACCACAGCCGCCCTAGTCCAGGCCAGCAGCTCCTGCCCATAAGGAGGCTACGGTTCCCCCTGCTTCTACACTTGTGGTCTCAGCACTTGTTCGACACAGGACAGCCAGAGAGAGTTTTTCTTTCTGCTTAACATCTCCCAGTGACCTTCTGTCTACCGAGAACAAAAACTCAAAGTCCTTACCATGGTCCTCAGGCTCTAGATGATCTGATCTGCCATGGTGATCCCTCCTTCAATTACTCTGCAGTCTTTCTTTCTTTCTTTCTTTCTCTTTTTTAAGATTTCATTTATTTGTTTGAGAGAGAGACACAGCGAGAGAGGGAACACAAGCAGGCGGAGTGGGTGTGGGAGAAGCAGGCTTCCCGCTGAGCAGGGAGCCCAATGCAGGGCTCCATCCCAGGACCCTGGGGTCATGACGTGAGCTGAAGGCAGATGTTTAAGGACTGAGCCACCCAGGAGCCCTCTGTAGTCTTTCTTATGCTTTAGTGAGTGTCTGCTGTGTTCTCGTTCTTCCTTCGCGTCACCCCACTGCTTGTTCCTTCATTTTATTCACCTCCCCGTTGAAAGCTTCTTCACAGAGGACTTCCCTGATTTTCTCTATTCCTTTACAGTTTCTTTATAGCACTTTCCACTGCCCGACGTTAATATGTTTATTAGTTAGTGTGTTTATCTGTCTCCCTCCATCGAATTGTGTTTTGTTCACAATGCCCAGAACAGGCCCTGGCATGTGGTAGACATTCAATAAATATTTGTTCAGTGATTTGTTGGGGGGGGAGGGATAAAAGGTGATATCTGTTTTCATGTCCCTAAGTAATAGGCTAATTCTACTATTTATTAAAATTTCTTGGGGCACCTGGGTGGCTCAGAGGGTTAAAACCTCTACCTTCGGCTCAGGTCATGATTTCGGGGTCCTGGGATTGAGCCGCGCATCGGGCTCTCTGCTTGATGGGGAGCCTGCTTCCCCCTCTATCTCTGCCTGCCTCTCTGCCTACTTGTGATCTCTGTGTCAAATAAATAAATAAAATCTTTTAAAAAAATAATAATAAAATTTCAATAGCAGACATTAACTATTGATTTCTTGCTGAACAAAATGAAGGTTTTGCTCTCTTACCCACCCTCATCCTACTAGCGTGTTCTTGCTCGTTATCCTTTGAATCTAATTACATCATTGTTTTGGTGAAATCAATATGTAGTATTTACATTAGTATGACTGTATAAATTTTTCTCACAGTTGAACTATATAGTGTACCATGATCACTTTTCCTTTCTCATACAAAAATCTTATTTTTCCCGCAATTATAATGACCTCACTATTACATTTCTTATTTTCCGTGTATCTATCACAAATGCTTTCCCCAAGAAAATATCAAGTATAATCTGCCTACCTGACTGTCCTGAAAACGTTCTTCCTGGAACCCTTTGCTCCAGTCTCTACTGGTTTCTTTCTTGACATCTGTTGTCTTGGAATTTTCCTTCCCTGTCATCATGGGACCACCCTTCACCCCGTCTCTCTCTGTTTTTGTACTCTCTATTTTCTGATCCTTATCTTCTGCCTTGGTTTCTAGTTTCAACACCAACTTTTTTTTCCCTTTGGGTGGAAGATATAACCCAAGAACTTGATAACTTCAGAATTAAAAATGTTTTCACTCATACTGGATGCTCAGTGGGCCCTTTGAATCTGGAAACTTGTGTCCTTTAGTTTTGGGAAATTTTAATGTTTTATTTCTTTGATCATTTCCTCCTAAAAGTTTTCTCTTTCCTCTTTTTCTGGAACACTTTGATGTTGGTTTTGTTTGACTTGGTAATGTTCTTTTCTCTCCTTTTTTCCATCTTGTCTTTTTCTCCTAATTTTCTGATTTTTTTTTTAAGATTTCATTTATTTATTTGGGAGTGAGGAGAGATTACAAGTGGTGGGAGGAAGGGAGAAGCAGACTCCCTGCTGAGTGGGGAGCCTGACTCAGGCTCAATCCCAGGACCCTGAGATCACGACTCAAGCTGAAGTCAGACACTTAACCAACCAAGCTTCCCAAGCACTCCTGGGCAAGTTTTTAAAAACTGTATCTTCCATTTCTTGAATTGAATTTTTATAACTTTTTGCCACAGTATTTTTCATTTCCAAGTGTTCTTTTGCCTTCTCTGAAAAGTGCCCTTTAGAAGCATCTTTTGTTGGCTACAGTATCTTCTCTTAGCTCTCTTAGAATAGTAATTACGTTTCTCTTAGAGTTTTCTTCTGTTTCTCACCTTGCCTCTTTTTTCTTTGAGTTTCTTTTTCTGTTGTTCAAGTCTCCCTTTCAGGCCTCTCCTTAATTTGATGTTCATAATTAAGAGTGGTGCTAAACAACCGATTGGGAATTCCTGTGCACAAGTTCATGAAAGGGTCTTAGGCAATGAACTAGGTATTTCCGAGGTCCCTCAGCCTCGAGTTCTTTTTTCCATAGGCATGCCAGTTTCCCTGGACTGGAATTCTCCAATTTCCTTTCTGCGGGGACAAACAAGACTGTGTCCTGGGAGCCCTGCAGAGTGAGGAGACCGGGGGTGTTCCAGTGTTCACTGGGTAGACTTTTATTTAAATTTTGTTTTCAGTACGAAGCCTGTTCCCTACCCATTGCTTTGCCTGACATTCTGAGGGCAGCACTTCTCTTCTGAGAATAAACTTTCAGCTTCTGTCTGATTGAAAGAGAAGTGTTCACCAAGTTGTATAGGGGGTTGTGAGGGCTTCTGGAGCTGGGTTTTCAACTGTTCCATACTCAGATTTTCTTTCTTTCTTTCTTTCTTTCTTTCTTTCTTTTAAAAGATTTTATTTATTTATTTGACAGGGAGAGAGATTACAAGTAGGCAGAGAGTCAGGCAAAGAGAGAGGAGGAAGCAGGCTCCCTGCCTAGCAGAGAGCCCGATGCAGGACTCCATCCCAGGACCCTGAGACCATGACTTGAGCCGAAGGCAGAGGCTTAACCCACTGAGCCACCCAGGTGCCCCACATACTCAGATTTTCAACCAAGCCTGCTTTCTGCTTCATCCTTTGCCCTGAGAATTTCCCGGGGCTTCAAATCTTGTTTTTCCTGGTTCTGAGGTTGGAGTTGGCTTCTTTCTCATCCACTGGCCTTCCACTCCACAGGCCAGAGTTCAGTTTCTTACTTCTGCTAAGTAACTTACCAGCCATTCATCCATTTTCCATATTACAAAAATTGGCTGACTTCTAGAGTCTGTGTTGACTCCCTTCCAGTATTCTTTGCCTTATAGGATTTACTGATAATTATTTTTTTATTTCTGTGCTATCATTTTGATGGGGCTTGGGAAGGAGCAGAAGTAAATAAGCATTGTGAGTTTAATATGAATTTAATATAACCATCTCCTCAAAGTTTTCAGTCTTCCCGTCTGAAATTCTATTTCTTTTTTTTTTTCCATTTTATTTATTTTTTCAGCGTAACAGTATTCATTCTTTTTGCACAACACCCAGTGCTCCATGCAAAACGTGCCCTCCCCATTACCCACCACCTGTTCCCCCAACCTCCCACCCCTGATCCTTCAAAACCCTCAGGTTGTTTTTCAGAGTCCATAGTCTCTTATGGTTCGCCTCCCCTCCCCAATGTCCATAGCCCGCTCCCCCTCTCCCAATCCCACCTCCCCCCAGCAACCCCCAGTTTGTTTTGTGAGATTAAGAGTCATTTGAAATTCTATTTCTTATGATTGAAGAATCCTTCCACACCTCATCATAAAAGTACTCACCTGGAGTTTTTTCTAGTCATTTTTAAGTTTTGTTGTTCAGGTAATCTAGCTTCTTTTAGTGTGGGGTAGAAATTTTGAATCTAATTTTACTGTTTCTACATAATCAGTGTTGACCTTACCATTAATGGAAGGGCTCACCCATTTCTCCCTGATCTGTAGTGTCTCTGCTATTACTTTAGAAGTGTCCGTATATGCTTGGGGCTGTTTCTAGGGTTTCTACTTTATTCTACTGATCTCTTTGTCTATTCAGGGTGATAACACTCATCTTAATTAGAATTGCTGTATAAAAATAGTACTTGGGGCACCTGGGTGGCTCAGTGGGTTAAAGCCTCTGCCTTCAGCTCAGGTCATGATCTCAGAGTCCTGGGATCGAGCCCTGCATCAGGCTCTCTGCTCAGCGAGGGGAGCCTGCTTCCTCCTCTCTGCCTGCCTTTTTGCCTACTTGTCATCTCCGTCAAATAAATAAATAAAATCTTAAAAAAATAAAATAAAAATAGTACTTATTTTTAGAAATTTATTTTTCCATACAAATTTTAGGATTGTTTTGTTGAGTTCTACGAAGTTTATCATTTAGGGATTTTAGCTGGAATAATAAATGCATAGATTAATTCAGGGAGAATTTACATCTTCATAATTTTCAGGTTTGCCATTGGTAAAAGTGACATATTTCACCGTTTATGCAGACCTTTTATGTCCTAAATCCAGCTCTGCAGTTTTCTTGCACTATTGTGTTACATTTATTCCCAAGTAATGCACACTTTGTTATTAATATGAATCATCTATTTTCCATTATATTTTAAAATTAGAGACAGCTGGTTACAGGAACTCTGGAGTTTTGCATAACGAACTTGATTCCAATAATCTTGCTAAACTCCTTTATGAAGTCTAATATATTTGTTGATTCACTTGATCTTTTTACCCACATGATCATATCATAGCAATAAAGGCATTTGTTTTCTTTTTAATTCCAATAGTTCTTATTTCTTCTTTTTGTTTTTCTTTGTCTTGGTTAGGACCTCTGGCCCATTTTTTTTTTTTTTTAATTGTAGAAGAGATAGTAGGCATCCTTGCCTTTTTGTTGATTATAGTGGGAATACTTTTTACCATTTCACCATTAAGATGATGTTTGCTATAGCTTTCTGGTAAAGCTCTCTTTGTATATGTTTGGAAAGAGTCTGTTGCTGGTTTTTCAAGAGCCTCTCTTTTTTTTTTTTCCTATATGTGATTGCTAATTTTACCAAGTATTATTTTTGATCTATTGAGACAGTTTTTCTCTCTCTTTTTTTTTTTTTTTGGTACTTTTTTCTCTTAACTTTTAAACTGCCAACATTGAATAATATGTCTCTAGATTTTTAGGTTTTGACCATCTGTGCATTGAGCTTGTCTTGTTTTATATATATTTGTTGAATTCAGTGTGCTAATTGTTCTCATCTAGGATCATAAATACATTTAGTACCATTCCCTTCTCTTTGTGCTGTCCTTGTTGTCAGTTTTGGTATCAAAATTTACCACTCTGATCTTCTTATTTTCTAAGCTTGAGTTCCTGGAAATACTTCATTTGAGTAAAAGAAGATGTGTGTGGAGGGGGGTGGATTTTTCTGCCTTTTAAAATGTTCAAAAGATCTGTTTTATTCAATAAAACATATTTTAAGCTGGAAAAATGTATGTTCTCTGTGGTATTAAATGACGTGATTTTAATTTTGAATGAAAAAGAGGTGTGGCCTGCTTTTACTTTTCACAACTGACTTACAAGTGAAATTTAATTGCCCACCGGATCTGCATGGTTGCAAATACTCATTTGGAACTGAAAAAAATACAACGAATCATTCAGATATTTCCAGATGTCTCTTTTGAGTTGTTATGGTTTGATTAGGTAGATGTATCGTATACTACAAGCTGTTCTTTATCTGGGATGGTCTAAGTGGGAAATAGATTCCACAAAAATTTCCTGTCTAAATCCTGTGTATTTTTAGTGTTGTTTACAGATGACTTCTGGAAAAAGTAAATACTATGAAAGTGAAGTTTCCCATGGCAGAGATTGGCAACATGTTTCTTTCTTTCTTTTTTCTAATGAAATTTGTTAAATTATCCTTCCAGCCATATGGTTCTTCCACAGTGTCCATTTTCAAATGCATAAAAAAGGCTGAATAGGTTGCTCTCCCACTATACCCTGCGTATGAGGTATTCAGAATTTATCTAGGGAAGCATACTTCTTTTTTCTAAAGACAGAACCCAGAAATATTTAGCTATTTATCTTCTAAAAACCATGCAAAATGCATGTCCTTTCTATGTTTCCTGCCGATAATATTTTCCCCATTTGTAGTGTAACTTTTCTTTCCTCTGGAAAGCTGGTACTTATTTTATTCATAGATTGCACATTATGCCCTGATGTTGTTTAACCAAAAGGCATTACTCACACAAGCGGGAAGAATGTGGCTTAGGATTGAATCAGCAGTGGCATGGAAGACAGTGCATTAAAACAGGCCTCACTGAGTCACAGTCCATAGGGCCTAGAGATCACGGGCCCCAAACATCCTTGGACACAGGCCTTATCTTTGCACAGGACTCACCAACTGAGTTGGCTTCAGAAGTCATTGAAGTCTGCACTACAGCATCTCCAAACTCAGCAGTTTACCAGACAGGGAACTGTTCTTCTGTCTTCACAACCTGTCCAGATATGGGACAGCCCCAGGAGCAAAACTGGTTGTGTTCCCAAAGTTTATTTCCAAATCATTCAGTTGAGATCAGAAGACATTTTCCCATAGGAACAATTTTATAAACGGCAGTGCTCCACGAATGCCTGGTTGAGCCACAGAGTCTTTAAAATGCTGCATCGACTGTGCTGTTCCCACCGGCCATTATTTATTCTGTTTCCCTGGGAAAGTGCATTCTGAGTTCTAACTTGGGATGCCTGAAGCTCACCTCTCACTCGGCCTGGCAGCCTTCTCTGTAGCTTTTTTAGGCTGTGCTGCAGCAGCAGTTGGGAAGAGAGGATAGGCAGCCTTCCCAAGAAAAGATGAGCATGGGTTTGATATAGATGCCTCTGGGTAGCTCGCTAATTAATGCTGGAGGGCTGAAGAAGAAAACCACCCATGTGGATTAGTGACTTCCCAAGTCTTCCATGTGAGGCACAAAGGGCAGGGACTTTTTCCTAAGTAGAGATCATTTTTAAGTCAGATCTTCATAAATAGGTAAAGGGTTATATGGTAAAACCTATGGTTTTTGGAGACCAAGCTTGTGGACTATAGTCAGCCAGGGAATATGTTTTTAAGTCTTCTTGGTCAGTGGTGAAACAGTTAGAAATCTGACACCTTGTTCCTGGCCCGACAAATTTTTTGTTGTTGTTGCTGTTGAATTAAATACTGATTGACCAATTGAGTGAATTCTTTATCGAAAAGTACAAGACCACAGATTGTATGCACACCTGGCCCAGTGAATTTCATTCTAATTCAGCATCTCCTAAATCTGACCCTCTCATAACACACATCCTGTCAATGAAGACTTGGTTGGAGCACTTTGGAGAAGTCGCTAGAACAGCGATGCCATCTCTGTGGGCATGTGCATTGTCTACACCAGCCCAAAGGAGGGGCTGGGTCTCTTCACACCCTCTCCGTTGGGCACAGTCGCTAGCCATGTCTCCCTGTTGCCAAATCCAAGGAAACAAAGGGGAGGTGGAAAGGGAGGTGATTCGGAAAACCAATGACGATAGCCAAGCCTGTAGGACCCTGCCTAGCTGAGTTTCTGGCGCGGCACTTATTCTGGAAAACATTACCTACTAAAAAAGACCTAAGCTCTTTTTGTCAGTTGTTTTTATAACACATATAGACATATTTCTAAGGGGCTGTGCCTTTTTCAGGTTAGAATTTAGTCTGTACGCCAGACCTGGGTCCTGGCCATTGTAGGGTTTAAAAGCATATAACAATTTAATTTAATTTTGTATCCACAACTGCTTTTGAAGGAAATATGCTATTACAGCTCCCTCAATCAAAAAAGCCTTCCCCACCCCCGCCTCACTAAACTCACGGACTGTTAACTTTTGGTTTTATAGACTGTGCTTTCTTTTTAAAGTTACATTTGCGTTCTGTAAGACAGCCTCTTTCTCCAAGATTAACATTTCTTATGATTGTTCCTGACAATGGATTCACTTCCAGAGGCCCTGCTCAGGATAACCAAAAAAGGGCATGTAGCTGGCTGGTTTTGGCAGCCTGCACACAGCTTCAGAGCTTTTTAGGTCTTGGTTTTTCTGATGAGTGATTTCCTGAGCATGCCTAGGGAATGACAGGCATCTCCACAGGCAGGCTGCATCCACCTCGGCCCGGGTGTCGTCATTGGCTGCCCTAGTAGAGAAACTACAGGACAATGCATACCACCGACTGCCGACTGTAAACATAGGGGATATGTGTTCACTTAGCGAGGACTTCTGGGAGGGGCTAAGGAAGGGCGGTCTGGAGTTTTATTGAATAGAGCAGTGTGTATTAGGCTGCCTGCCTGCCTGCCCTCTTGCTGTGCTCCTGCTAGAGAAATCAGTCCTTCCTTTCGGACTTAGTCCCCAGGAAGAAGTTGCAGCCTGCGAGGTAAGCCACAGAGGGCTTTCTTTTAATCTCTTCGGAGAGTCTGGGGGCTTTCTGTGGGTTTCAGTCAACATTCCTGCTTAAGGTAGCTGGAGATGCAAGATTGTAAAAGCCAATAAACCATGCAAATTCCCAGAGCCAGACTGGGCTTTGCTGCCCTGCAGATGTTCCCGGAAGACAAACAGGATGAGATTTCAAGTTCTGTTCTTGGAGTTGGGACGGGAGGAGAGATCACATAGAGACATAGAGATGTATACTCAGGGACCACAGGCAACCTTGGTAAGGGAAGCCTTTTGTTTAGGAGTGCCACGGGAATTCTACCTGATAGCCACAGGCCAGGGTCAGCAGGCGGGCCGTGCTGGTCTGCCCACACCGGTGGTCTCTCCTGCATCTTTTATTCCCAGGCATCTAAAGAGGTTTTACTTTAAAAAACAACTTTTTAGGTTAACGAGAAACCAAAAGGTAATGGTTTTTAACCAAAGCCATTTGCATATTGTTCTGCTACCAGTTTTTAAGGCTGGACTTCTAGAGCTGCAGGGAAATAAGTTCAGAGGTGGAAAGAGCGTTTAGCACCAGTTGGGTTAACGTAACTGATCTGTTACTTGCCAAGACAGGAAGATGCCTACCACGATCTGTTTCCTATAAAACCTAATAATGAGAGAATGCATGGCTAGTGGGTGTGTTTTTAAAAATCGCATTTAACATCCTACCAAACTGTTCCTTTAGAAATCTTATTTTCTGTTTGAAAGTGTGCCTGTGACTAGAGAATGTAAAAAGATGTCGTTTTGGAAGTGCGTTCCAGAAAGAGAGGAAGCAGTCTTTCATTTCAACATAGTCAGACATATTTGGGCATCTTAAACAGTAGTACAAGGCAGCCAGTTGGTAGTAGCCTGGAATTCCTTTTAGAAAGAGCTGATTGTAAAGGGTGGGGGAATTTTAGTGCTATGGTAATACATGGTCAGAAAAAGTGGATGAGAACAAAGTAGTTGGTATTCATAGATCCCTTCTGTTAACAGGGCTGTGCAGATGGACTTGTAAACTGGAACAGTAAAATCTTTCTAATGTGTTTGGCAAAACCAGACGTGTATGGCTGGAGCTTAAGTGAAGACGAGGTGGTATGTGGCAAGGAGGGCAAGTCTGATAAATTTTAAATAAACTTGGATATTAAAGGTTTTCAGCTCCAAAGGACTGAATTTGATTTTCTTCTGCCAAGTAAGGTGGTTTTGTGTTGAGATTCATTAAATAATCTTTTCTCTTTGTATTTAGAAATTTGGGGATAATTTTCTTGAGAATGCCTCTCTCCCCTCCTAGAAATGATATATGAGAACAGAGTTCCCTGTGAATTTCTTTTCCTGGAACAGTTCTGAGTAAGTGTGGGAGAAAGGGCTGCAAGTGAAAGCTATAGTTTGATTATTGTCCGTCCCTCAAAGAGATCAAGTTCCAAACTATTTTCACAGTGTTTTTAATGTCAATCAAAATATGGAGAGCAATTTCTTTTTCAACTGTTCTCTAAACCATGTTGGGAATGCAGTTTGGAAGGAAATCTATAATCTTGGGATTTGAGGATAAATTCCATTTTGAAACCAACATCTCCAAATCCCTGAAAGTTCAAACTTTGCTGCCACCACCCTCCCCTCTCTTCTTTGTGCACGCCCCATCCCCCAACAACCACAAAAACACATTTTTCAACATAAGTGTTGTGCTCTCCGTAGTGATGTGGTGGAGCAAGGGGATTTGCTATTTTACTTTATATTGAGCTTTGGGCAGCTGTCTGTGCTACTTTCCTCCAGCTGAATGTTAGCTAGAGCACATCTCCCCAATTGGGGAGGTAAATGGAGCTTGATGAAACTGCTGTGCAAAAAATTTCATTTTAATAAAATCATTTAATAAGGAAATACAATGTCAGGAGTCTAGAATAACAAGTCACTAATAAAAGGTGGATCTCACTATACACAAGGGATGTACAGTGGATAGATCCATAGGTGACAGGCTAGGTTGTTTCCACTGGTTCAAAACCAATGGATAAATAGAAAAAATTAAATAATTCAGATCAAAAAATTACTGTAAAGAAATATGCAATTCTCCCATTAAAGTTAAGAGGAGAACCAGGCTCAAACTGCAGCTTAAGGGATTTACATGGGATGCATAAAAGCACACCTGGTGCTGAGGCTATTAACGATTCTGATTGACTCCTATGACCGGCCTGAGGATTTCCTGCTCTTTGGCAGATGGAATGGGTTGGTGCTGAGTGCAACCTGTGTTCTGTGGCCTGATGAGCCCAAAATGCACCTCTGTAGGCCTTTTCTTAAAAACACATATAGTTGGGGAGCATGGGTGGCTTAGTCAATTAAGCGTCTGGCTCTTGATTTTGGCTCAGGTCATGATCTCAGGGTTGTGGGGTCAAGCTCTGCGTCAGGCTCTACACTGGACATGGGGCCTGCTCGAGATTCTCTCTCTCCCTTCCTTTGCCCAGTAAAAACAAACAGAAAAACTGCACGTGTAGCTGTCATGGAGACACGCTCATGGTAGCCTCATGGCAGCAGGGCTGCTCATCAGTGATTCTTCAGCAAGACAGAAAAGTGACGTAGAGACAGGCATGTAAAGGAGTTAGCTCGATCCCCATCTGTCTGCAGTCTATCACATGCCTTGGAAATGTGGTGGGGTGAGTCTGTGGTGGGGGGACGGGGAAAATGCTGACAAAGTGGTATGCAAATAGCATGGTAGGCCTAAGGAGGAGGTTAGATGCTGCCAAAGAATTTTTAGACTTTAGAAGAGTTTTCTGGGTAAATTCTCTCAGAGCCTGAAAATAGAATCATCAGATCCTTATTGAAAGTCCTTCATCTTTCACGCTAATCCAAGTTTGTCATTAGAGAGATGCCCATAGGTTCTGAGTCCTTTGGTAATTTAAAGAGATACTTGTAGCTTGGGCTAAACTCAGGAGCCCCGCTAAGAGAGCTCAGTCCCAGCACTCGTTCCTCTGTTCAGATAGCTAGGACCTTTGAGGAAGGCATCAAGTCCTTGACCTCATGGATGGAATGGGCTTAATGACGCTTCTCCTACCTCTCATAGTGGTTAAAATGTCCAAATGAGATGAGGCTGTTTGCCCCTCTTTTATGTAGGCTGTATACTCCAATTTGAGGCCTCTGGACATTAAGCTCATCTTGACTGTATCCTCCACTTCTTACCTAGTATCCCTGACTATCATGTTACCCTGATTATATCTCCTTCCTCATACTTGTGGACCCTTCGGTGGTACCTTCTGAATCTAGTTCTTTCTAGAACCCTGAGCCCTGAGTCTTGGGAATACCGGTCCATCCCATTGTTATCTGAACTTTAGCTCTGGTGATCAGAGACCAGGAGATTCAGGAGGCAGAATGAGATGGGTTATCGGTGGTACAAGGCCATATCCAGGAACCAGGAGATCTGAAGATCCAGTTGAGTAGAAGACCAGTGACAAGGTGCTGACAACAGAAAGGCCTTAGTAAATGAGGCAGCTTCTCTGCCTCCAGCCAAAAGCATGGAACTAATCCCAGCATGTCAAGCCTGGGCCCTGTAGAGAGGGTGAGGTAATCAGGAGCACCTGGCTGTGGTTCCTGTTGGTATTGAGACCAGACTGCTCCAGGGATCGAGCCCCCACCCCCACCCCTGCTCCCTGCTTCCCTCAATCCTTAGTATCCCCAACTGGCTCTCCTGGGATGGATCCTTGGTGGCCTCCCTAACTTCCCTATCCCCACTCCTCTATCTCTACCAGCTCCCCTGGCTCCTGACCCCCCAGCCCAAACAAGGGCTTTCCTGATGCAACACAGACAGTCTGCAGTGTCCCAGCTTTAGGGTGAAGCCCAGAGACTAGCAGGAGGGTCAAGCCCGGTTATGTTCAAGATAGGGGAAACCCTCTTCACCTTTTTCAGGCGGGGCGGGGGACAGTTAGAGCAGACAGAGTTGATGTTGGAGCGATTTCTGTGGAAAGAGAATCACTCTGCCTGTCACCCCCACTCTCCCAGTTGACTGGCAGTGAGTGAGTGTGGGAGGAGGGCAGGAAGAAGAGGCTGGCTGGCCACAGGCAGGAAAGGTAATGGAACAGCCATGTCACTTGTTTGTCCCTGCGTTGTGGTTGCTGTGAATGCCTCTGAAATCTGATGGAACCTCTAAACCATTGCGGTCCCTTGTGAACCCGCCTTTTGTGATTGACAGGTGAGAAAGCTTGAGCGGGGGAAGTTGGGGTGGGGAGTGAGGTAAAGTCTTGATTTCCATTGGAGCCAAGGGCGGATGGGATCAGAACAGAGTGGAGATGTCCTTCCTTGTTTCCCAGATTTTCTGAAGGAAGAAAGGATGGTGTGAATACGCAGATACATAAAAGCTGACTTCACATGACCCCCCATTACAAAGAAAAGGAGATCATCTCCAAAGAAGCAGTTTTCTGTGGGGAGCTTTTAGGGGCCGCAGAAGCTGGGAAGGGCTGCTGCCAAGCATGTGCTGAGAGAGCACCCCGAGCTTAAGAAAAGGATCACTAGGGGCACCCGGGTGGTTCAGTGGGTTAAGCCTCTGCATTTGGCTCAAGGGTCATGGGATCAAGCCCCGCATTGGACTCTCTGCTTGGTGGGGAGCCTGCTCCCCACCCCCCCTCTCTGTGTCAAATAAATAAATAAAATCTTTTAAAAAAATTAAAAAGGATTGCTATGTACCAGTCAGGGAATAATTGAAGGAAAGTATTTGGGGGAGGTATTTTAAATGAATATGTATATTCTATTTCAGTGATGGAGAACTTGAAGATAAATTGCTTTTTAATCACTTCCTGTGACTTCTGGCATTGTTTTGTGAATATACGGATGAAAATACTTGGCTGTAAGGAAATCATCTTACTTGGAGAGGGACATATTAAGTAGGAATATATAATTAGTTCCTCTGACACCCACATGTAACATTCCCTCTCGCTTGTCTCAACCTGGGGGACGAGGCAGATTTTACCGATGTGCTGAAGATGGGCAGGACCAGGGAAGAGTGCCCAAGGGGTCCAAGGGCCAGAAGCATCAAGGACATTAGTTCCCCTGGGGTCCGGGGGGCTAAGCCAGAATAGATATAAAGTACAACAATGGACCGACCTGTGAATCACAGCCAGGTAAGTAAAAGAAAAACAGTAAAAATCAAAAGGCAGGCAGAGGTTTAGAAACCAAAATCCTGTTTAGCAAGGCAGTGTGCAGGCAGGTGTGGTAACATGGGTGAGAACACCTGGCAGAGTGTTCAGAGCAGATGGACCTATGTTAACAGGCGGTGGTAGCTCAAGTAAAGGGACAAGAGTATAAGATACATATGGAGGACACCTGGGTGACTCAGTCGGTTAAACATCCACCCCTTGGTTTTGGCTTTGCCTTGATCTCATGGGTTGTATGATCGAGCCCCACCTTGGGCTCGTTCTCAGTGAGGAGTCTGCTTGAAGATTCTTTCCCTCTGCTCCTCCCCCACTTGGACACACGTGTGCATGCATGCACGCATGTGTGTGCTCTCTCTCTCAGATAAATGTATCTTAAAAAAAGATACTTATGGAACAATAAAGGGATGGAATCGCAAGGGAATCCAAGAACAGAAGCCGCAGTTGGACCAGGATCCATAGAGAACAGGGCTGGAATCACGGTGGGTCAGAGTATCTCAGCAGAGGGTCTGTGTGCTTCTGTGAATGTGACTCAGCTACAGCACATGTGACTGCTCCTTTCTGCTGTTCTACAGACCGGAAAGTTCGCTCTGTGTTTGCTGGTCAGATTCTGAGAGAGGAGACCTGAGTGGTTCAGCTGATAACTATTGTCTTTGGCAAATCCCCTAGCAGGAGGATAGCAGAGGTTACTGGCATGCTCATGGATGAATTACCAGTGGGCCTGACAGCAGTAGTCACCATCACCCCTGTGGGGAGAAAAACAGCCCAGTGGGTAATTTTAGTTAGAAGAGAAAGTTAGGCATGGAAGGCAAATTAGCTGAAATGTCCAATAGCTATCAATGTATGTCATTCCAATTTTTATGTGACTGAATTCCTAGGGAGGCAAACACTTAATGTCAGGGTCATACAGTACTTGATGACCACTTTGGCGTTGCCCAATGAACCAGTCTTAAGGGAGGTTAGCTTGGAAGCTTGCAGCACCGATAATTGAAAAGATAGAATTATCCATTTCAGAAAGATTCTAAAGAAAAACACTTAAGTGTTTTTGTTGGCAAGAAACATCGTATGAGTCATAGGTGTGCTATGGCTCCTCCCAAACTAAAGCAATCTTTAAAAGTCAATAAATAATGATTTAATAATTGTAATAAATAAAAATTACTACATCTCAATGTAAATTACAGTACTTCATAAACTTACTGCATAAAAGCTATGTACCCAATCAGTGAAAGTTTCAGTTCTCTACAGAATTCGTAGTGTAATCTTTCATTCACTGAACACCTGTCTCGATGTCTGTCATGGGAAGTAAAATGAAATAAAACAAAACAATATGCTCTACTCTGGGCTTGTTCTTCATAGAAGCATTCACAAATATGCATCCAGGAATGAGTGTCAAGGACCAGAGAGGGTCAGGAGAACAAAAGATGAAGAGTAGATAAGGGATCTAATCCCAAAAGAATGAAAACTGGGGCCACGGGGATGTCTTCAGATATTTGGAGTACTTTTATATGGAAAGAGGAGAAAGCATGTGTATTTCTCAAGATAGCAGAACTAAATACATGTATCCTCTATTTTTAAAGCTGGGCAGGATCTTAGGAGGCATTTAGCCCAGGGAGCACAAATCATTTTTCATCTGTTTGCCAGCTCCAAACAATTGGTAGCGACCACCTGAAACAATGTGTTGAGAAGGATTCTGAGGCTGAGTCCCAAGCTCAGTGGGGGCAACAAATGCTGTCATTGACAGTGATGTCTGGTGCGAAAGAAAAGGGCCATTGCTACTCAAGTATCATGTATTTCACACCACTGATGTAGTCCGTAGGTTTCTAACCTCTACACTTTGAATCTCAGGGAAGACACAGAATTATTCCAAGAAGTAAACAAATCCATATATGGAGCAAATGGTTTTGACAAACTGAGTAAATAATAGATCTTAAACATTACATGCTATTATTTTTCTAATTATATAGATGCATTATGATGATAAAATGTTCATCTAATTAAAATAGTTACTGAAGTCATAGTAGCTTTTGGTATTGTATTTTCTCAGTCAGTGGACTTAAAACATATAATTATATTATGAGGAAGCTGGGACAAGAAATTTAGGATTTAATAAGAAATTCTTCTCTGAAAAAGAACTAGTGATTTTTCATTTTCCAGGCAAGAGACTGAAGCCTGGCCATACCAAGTAAAATTATACACACATTTGTAGGTCTCTTTGATAAATGTCAGTAAGATTTATAAGGGAAGAAAACAGCTTCTTTTTTTATTAACATATACTCAGTTCCTGGCACATCGCAGAAGCCTAATATCTGTTGAATGAAAGAACAAAACAAGTGACTTGACCAAGGTCTTCCAGTTAATTAGTGGCAAAGGTGGTTCTGGAACATACAGCGCCCAAGCCCCAGGCTGTTGCCTGTTTCCGTCCGCTAGATTGCTTCTCCTGAAAGAAGCAAGAGAGAATGACCCATGTTAACAGTTCTAGGATTTCAGCTATAAGGTACAGTGCAGTTTGCCTATAATCTGTAGTCCAGTAGATCTTAGCAAGTGTCTTAATCAGGATCAACTGTAGGGCTTTTTGAAAACATAAATCCCCGAGTCCCATCCCCTGGAGACTGTGATCCAGTAGGTCTAGGGCAAGGCCCAGCATCTGTAGTTTGTAAAAAAAACAACAAATGACATGGAGGACATTGGGAGATGGAGAGGAGAAGGAAGTTGAGGGAAATTGGAAGGGGAGGCGAACCATAAGAGACTATGGACTCTGAAAAACAACCTGAGGGTTTTGAAGGGGCGGGGGTGGGAGGTTGGGGGAACCAGGTGGTGGGTAGTAGGGAGGGCACGTATTGCATGGAGCACTGGGTGTTGTGCAAAAACAATGAATACTGTTTTGCTGAAAAAATAAATTAATTAATTTTTAAAAAACACACAAAAAAACAAAACAACAACAACAACAAGCTCTCTGGTGATTCTGCTAAAACCTCCTGGCTCAGTTCTGTACATCTATGTTTAAAATAATTTATAGTTAGGGTGCCTGGGTGGCTCAGTGGGTTAAGCCGCTGCCTTCAGCTCAGGTCATGATCTCAGGGTCCTGGGATCGAGTCCCACATTGGGCTCTCTGCTCAGCGGAGACCCTGTTTCCCTTTCTCTCTCTGCCTGCCTCTCTTGTGATTTCTCTCTGTCAAATAAATGAATGAAATCTTAAAATAATTTGTAGTTAGATATATGGAGTAACTCACTCCTCAGAAGTGTAGTTGTGTAGTTTTGAGTAATTTCTTTCTGAAAGTTATAGCTGTATGTTCCAAAAAACAGTTTTCCCGAAGAGTCTAGAATATTTTTTTTAAAGATTTTATTTATTTATTTGACAGACAGAGATCACAAATAGGCAGAGAGACAGGCAGAGAGAGAGAGGAGGAAGCAAGCTGTCCGCAGAGCAGAGAGCCTGATGTGGGGCTCGATCCCAGAACCCTGGGATCATGACCTGAGCCGAAGGCAGAGGCTTTAACCCACTGAGCCACCCAGGCGCCCCAAGAGTCTAGAATATTTATCTGAAAATTCCTCCAGCTTTCCATACTCTTTTAGTTTGGGCGCAAAGCTATCAACCCTGTAAGGTCAGGCTGTCTGATGAGATTTCCAGTGTTTGCTTTTGTAAAGCATTGGAAATGTGGCAAGAATAAAATTTCTCATGGTATTTCCACTTCCTGTTCCAGCCACCATTACTAAGTGAAATTTAGGCTTTGGGGGAGGGGTGAATTGAGGAAAAATTTTCTCTTTTAAGTATTTCTGTTCTTAGGATGTTTGTTTAGGTTACTTTAGGTATTTAATTTACCAGGAAAAGCAGAAGATGTTTTTCTCTCTTCTCAGCCTTGGGGTAAGGAATGTGCAAATCCTGAGCAGAAGTGGGGAAAAGCTTCCTCCTCCTCACCCTACATCTCCTCTGAGGCCAGGGCCTTCATAGCCTCTGGCTTAGATGTTTCCAGGGATGGCCCTTACAGAAGCAAGTGAGCCCTCAGAGACAAGAGGCCTCAGGTGAACGCTTCTGCAGAACTGAAAATCCATCTCTAGGGTCTTCCTTTACTCAGCCGTCAGGAGTTACATCCTGAAGATGTAACCTGCACAGAAGAAGCAACCATATTCAGGGCAGCAAGTACATAAATTATATTCGCTGAGGACTATAGAGCTAAAAGCATCTCTGCCTGAGTAACGTGATGCGATAAGAATGCCAGAACTGCTACTTATTTGTACAGATGCTGTTTCGTTTACAGAGCAGTGCTTCCACTGCGTGCACGAAGGAGCACTTGCTGGACAAGAGCAGCTACAAAGGAAGTAGATTAGGACCCACACGCAGAATGACCTCACACTGTCCCCACTCCATGCACCCAGCACCATAGTGTGGGAAGCCAGTTCCTCCTAGCTCCCAAAAGCCCAAGTTTTAACTTTTAAGATTTTGAGAACTGGTGGCTAAACATAGTCATTATTAGAAATTAAACTATATCAACTGACAATTATATTAAAAACCCAGCTAATAAATCCTCAAAACTCATTCCTTCCTAATTATCTCCTTATGTTTAATTATTATCTGTGCTCTGGAAGTTAGTTACATTTATTGTGTCTGTGTGAGGGGAATACCAGTGAAATTAACAAATGTTGCAAATCAGACTCCTCATCCCCCTCCCTACACCCCAGAGCTTGTTGTGAAACATTTCCTAGCACACCTAAGGTATCAAGTTGATAAATTCAACCTCAACGTAGGAGAGCCAATCAGAATACCTTTGTTATTTTGTTGCATGCAGACTCATAGTATTTGCTTATGATTATATATTTATTTGTTTATGTATTGATTATTTCTTATGCTCTAGATCATAAGTGCCATGAATCAGGGAGTTGGGGATTTTCAGTGCCATGAATTGAAACAAAAAGGGGCCTCACCCCACACATAGTAGAGAGCTAAATGAGTAAAGGAATAAATGTCCATAATTTATTTCTTCTTGGTAAGAAAGCTGAAGCCAGTATTCATGTCTGAGCTCATTGATTCCTCTCTAATTATATTATTACTGAGTGCTTACAACAGTGCCTGGCACGTGCTAAGTAGCATCTAGATGTTTACTAGATAAAAATCAAACAAGTAATCTCCATACAACAACCAAATTTACAGATGAGGAAACTGAGTTACGATTCGTTAAGTGACATATCCAAGGTCACAAAGCTAGGAAGTGGCAGAGCCTGGATTCAAACCCGGGTAACCTGGCTCCATAGTCCACATGCTCAGCCCTCATGTTGTACTGCCTATTGCTAATGACTCCAACAACGGAGTCCCCGGTTTGTGTGTGGCTCTGGAGCTGTGACCCATTTGAGAATACACTTTAGAATATGGAAGAATTGGGGGCGCCTGGGTGGCTCAGCGGGTTAAAGCCTCTGCCTTCGGCTCAGGTCATGATCCCAGGGTCCTGGGATCGAGCCCCGCATCGGGCTCTCTGCTTGGCTGGGAGCCTGCTTCCTCCTCTCTCTCTCTCTGCCTGCCTCTCTGCCTACTTGTAATCTCTATCTGTCAAATAAATAAATCTTTAAAAAAAAAATTTGGAAGAATTGAGTTTGAATCTCAAATTGACTATTTCCCAGACTGTTTCTTTGCCTATAAAAAGGGGATTATTATTCCTCCACTTAATAGTTATTATAAGGATTAGAAATAATGTCTCTAAACTGCTTTGCACATGCTGGCACTGAATTAAAAATCATCAGCTCTTAGCTGTGATACCAGTGAGGCTATCTGTAGGTGTGCACTCCCATTAGTCCTCATGCTCCGAGCCACATTCTCCCAGCCTGGATCCTCCATGGCCATGATGTAGGTGGAGCAAAAGAAGCCACCTTCTTTCATGTCAGATTCTTCCTGAGGTGGGACTAGGACCAGTAGACAGTAGTTACAGGAAACCCTGTTCAGGTCAGCATAAGCGCTTTGTAACCAGATCTGTCTGTCTCCGGAGCACGCAGCCCTGCTTTGCGGAAGCAGATGACCTCCACCGCCCCTTTCAATCACAAAAGTCTTCTCCCCTGCCCTTGTCATTGGATGTGCGCTGACTTTAACATTCTAGATCATCTTTATCTGGTATGGCTGAAGGGGTTTATTATTACTGACCCTGGGTCATTTTGTAGGGTTTAAGTTTTTTGTTTTTTTTTTTTACCTGGAATGAGAGAGGGAAACAGAGGAGGAAAAAAGGAGAGAGGAGAGAATGAGATATACAGCAAGCAGAGAAGATTGAGACTTCCCTGGAGAAAAAATGCTGAATTTGGGAGGGACAGTGAATCGAAATGGATGGGTAGTTATCCCAACCCCTTGTAGGTTAAGATGGGTAAGAAGATAAGCTAGTTAATTTACTTGCTGTGTGGCAGGCGCCATTCTAGTTGAAGATGACTGTCTCAGGGCAGTGAAGTAAATTAAAGAACTTGCCCAAAGTCACACTACTGGCAAATAGCAGAGCCAGGGTCAGTGCTACTCCCTGAGTCCAGCCCTTTCCATTTCCCTTCAGCTGTCTGTTCTGTGTCTTTCCCCAGGAATACGATGAAAACCAGAGCAGGAGGCTTCCATAACCAATCATTATAATTTGTCAGGGAGCCACACTGCAGTTCAAATAGACAAGCACATTGTCATTCCCTGCCATATAAGGAAGCAGGGCTAAACACCACTTCTTTCACTACTGACTCAAGAGATAATTCAAGTGAGAGACAGAAGGAGAATCTAGGCCTATAGCTGTTTAAAAAAAAAAAAAAAAAAAGGCCTACTGAAATACTTTCGTGTTTTCCTTTCTCGGTAGCAGAGATAGTTTAACAAGCAGGTTACACCCTTTTCCTTGATTCAGGGGAAATACTCTGGAATTATGTGCTGAAAGATGAAAATTCTTTGTCCGAATATATGAGTTACTTTAGCTTTTGATTGTCAAATTTAGATACTCAGAAGGCCAAGGCGAAGCTGGTTCTGTGACTCAGGAAGGAAGTCAGGACTGTACCTCTCTGCACAAGTTGACTCCAGAAGTTAGAGTCCACTCACCCTTCCAGCTGGTCTCAGAGATAGTATTTTTTAATAAGCCTTCCCATGTAAGTTTGACCTTTCTGCCTCAAACTCGGAGTATTCATGCGATCACCCTTTTTCTTAATAACAGTCACAGTGGGGGTTTCAGAACACAGACCCGATATCCAACTTCCTGGAGAGAGAAACTGAGGCCTGAGCAATTGAAATTATTGCCTAAGGGTCAGCCAGTCCAGTCTTGCCACAGGGAGTGCCCACTCTTTTACATAACTCAAAGAAGCATTACTTAGTCTTCTTAGGGAAATGAGGAAACCACAAAAAGTCTGGTCAGCTTCTTCTAGCTCCCATCTTTGACCACATTGCATCTGAGGTATTAGTTCCCAAGGGCTACTGTAATGAAGTACCACAAACCAGATAGCTTAAGCAGCAGAAATTCCTGTCTCACAGTTCTGGAGGTTAGAATTCCAACAGTAAGGTGTTGACAGTGTTGGTCCTTCCTTTGACAGCTCTGATGGAAGGATCTGTCCAGGCCTCTCTCCTTGGCTGGTTAATGGCTGTCTTCATGTTCACATAGGATTCTCCTTGTATCCGTATCTCTACCCAAATTTCCTCCTCTTAAAAGACACCAGTCACATCGGATTAGGGCCCATTCTAATGACCTCATTTTAACTTGATTACCTCTGTAAAGACCCCATCTCCAAATAAGGTCACATTCCAATATACGGGACTTAGGACTGCAATATGAGAATTTTGAGGGAGACAATTCAAGCCATAACATGATCCAGTTCAAAATGGTGATGGAAATCCATACAGCATATTTTCTGAACCTCTAAATGCCAAAGACCTTGTTGCTTTCCCTCTGGGTCTAGGAATTGGTTAGCTAGAAATCACGTGGCCTTTTGAACTTGCCCTTGACATTTACTTTCTGCCTTTTGCAATATGAAATTCTGATCCAGTAAAAAGTCAAGAGAGGTCTTTGAAATGACGCACTGAAACACAGCTTCACATACTGTGGCCTATATCTGTGGAAGCCCATGAAACCACGGTGGCAGACTGTCTGGTATGCAGCCATCAGAAGTTGGGGAGGGGGCTTGGTGGGAAGGCTTGGCTGAGGCACGTCTGAGTCTAAGACACAGAGCCCTTGGTGAATGTGAGCAGCTGTGGGCGGGACTTCATGTGTGCCGGCGCAGGGCAGAAGGCAGGGATGGCCATTTTCAGTCATTTTTATAACACCAATCATAACCACGAATCCCCACATACAGGCGAAAATATTAGAAGCTAGCACATATTTGTGCTCTGAATCATTTGTCTTCTTTGTTTTCTTCTGTCTCTTCTCACCCTTAAGTTTGTCTATACTTCTCCTCCCAACATTCTTCCTAAGTTTATCTGCGTTCGGCATAGTGATTACAAATTACCTACTCGTTATACGGTGTCTCCTAACCCCTCTCTTCTTTAGCCATTGTTTGCCTTTACGCCTTCCTTAAAGCTCCTCATGGCTCCATTTCCCAGTTTCAGTTTTATTTATGGCTACACCCTGTCTTAGGCCAGAGGTGGTAGATAAGGGGGTGACAGTGCCATTTATTATCCAAACCAGGACACTTTTGAGAGGGAAAGGAGGAGCTATTAATAATTTCTCTAAAATAACAGTCCTAAATGGAGGCGGTCCCAGGCAAACTGGGACGGACCGTTATCCTCTCCACGGTGCAGCTTCCTGCTCCGCAGACCTCGCTTTACCCAGCAACCACTCCTGTTTTCTGTATCTTAAAAAAAAATAAAAATTGTGTTCTGATTCTTCGTTATATTTCCACCCCAAGAAAATATGTGGTTGTATTTTCCTTTATCCCCTTCTCACTTCTTCTCTTCCCCTAGGATCTCTTATCTCCTTTTATTTTGGTACAATCTTGACTGCATCTCAGGGAGGCCACTTTGTCTGCCATTAAACATGCAGGACAGATTTCCCGCCTGTCTGAACCCATACACACACAGCCAGCACCACCAGCGAATGTTCCAAGCTGCCTTGGGTCTCAGATGAGCCCTTGCTGGACCGTCCACCACTTCAGCACCTTTGCCCAGAGATTAGAGCAATCTCTATGCCATGTAAGCAGCTGTGTCTAGCAGTGCACACACATGCTGTGTATATGTATGGGATGTTACAGGATCGGTTTCTGATATGTATACCTGTATACAATTATAGTTGAAAATATATGGCCTGAAACTTGAGGGAAAAAATGAGAATCTAAGCTAACTGTGCATTGCCTTTGTCCTGCTCTTGGTAATCAGGATTGTTTTCTCATCTAAAGCAGTGTGTACCAAAGGCCTGGCAGCCCTGCCGTAGGTTTAACGTAAGTAGAAATAAAATTCACGGCAAAAAGAATAAATATGGACCTGAGTCCCTTTCAAGTGTAGTTCTTTTTATGATTCGGTCATATGCAACTTAGGGTTCATTCTGAAAAAGCACTTCCATTATCAATTCAGGCCACACGAGGAAGGTCTGAACCTCCTTCTCAGCTCTGAAATGAGAAAGGGAGACATTTTCCTCTTGCGTTCCAATCCACAGATATCTGAAAAACTTACCATTTATAGCACTATATCAGCTGGGAAAAGCTATTCTCCTTTTTAGCTATTTGCTTGCTTATTTTAGGGTTTTGACCATAATTTTCTTTCTTTCAAAAATTAATGAATGAAGGAATAAACAACGAAAGGAGTTGCTTTATGGAAGGAAATAAGGGTTTTGTTAAAGTTTCCTCCTTCCTTCCTTTCTTCTGACCACCTTCCCCATCCTCTCCCCTGTCATCCTTCTCTCTTCTTCTTCTCCTCCCTTCTCCTCCTCCCTTTCTTCCTCCTTTTCCTTCTTCTATTTTTTATTTCTTCTCCCATTGAGCTTTATACCATTGGAAATGTTCTGCTGTGGTTGGCAGCCATATACTTTAGCCATGGTGGCCTCATGTCTCTGTTGCTTAGATATGTCTTCTTAAAAAGATTGATGGTAAGAAAAGGAAAAATCAGAATACTTCCTCCACATTCTGCAGAGTAGGTATACAGTTACAGTAATGGTGAAACAGAAATGATCTACTCGAGGAGCTGTCTAATGCCCTAAAACTGGGCAGACTGATTATCAGCCAGCCTGGAACTGCGGACCCACCTGTGTTTGAGGAAATGAGAAGTGTAGGAGGGGAAGACTCTTTTTTGAGTTTCATGCTTTTCCATATTTCTGTTCTCAGATACACTGTTAAAATAAAGCAGTTACTCTTTCTATTCGGGGTAGTTTCTAGCTTGCTAGTTCTTTTCTCTGACAGTATTTGCAATGAGGTCTAAGTTTTTGGATTTTGGCTTTTATATTTTGCAGGGGCCTCAGATCCTAGGTGGTGGTCTGAGAGAAAAGCAGCCCCAGTTCCTGGCTCAAGTCCACAGCTGATAGCCTGCATGACTGTGAACAGACTCCTTGCGTCTCAGGCTTCCCAATTATAAACTGGCAATGGCCTTTTCCCTTCTCTGTAACATCCAGGTAGGGAGCAATGAGGTCTTTAATGGAAAGGCATTTTAGGTGGCAAAAGATCTTTAAGACATGGTTTTCTTTCATTTTTCCTTGAAATATGAAGACTTTTGCTAATTAGATTTTTTGGAAGGCATAGGTCATATATCTTATGAGTTCATACAGGAAACTCTAGATTCAAAGTTTAGAGTTTGAGGTTTCCAAAAATTACCCCATGCAGGTCAGCTTCATCTCTTTCTGGGGCTGCTTCCTCCCCAGTTCCCACCTTTCCTTCTTTACTTGTTTTAGGACCTGGAGCAAGCATATTCCTTTCCATCCTAGCCTTTAAAAGCAATATTGACAGTTACCTTGTTTGAGGCCATCTGAAACCCCACGGTGGTGGTAGAAGAGGATCATTAGGACAGATTACCATCCACTTGCAGCTTTATCTCTAGTGGAGCCCGAAGGTTTTTTTTTTTTAATTTTTAAAATTTCTTTTCAGTGTACCAGAATTCATTATTTATGCACCACACCCAGTGCTCCATGCAATACGTGCCCTCCCTAATACCCACCACCAGGCTGGAGGGGGAGATGAACCATGAGAGACTATGGACTCTGAAAAGCAATCTGAAGGTTTTGAAGGGGCGGGGTGGGAAGTTGGGTGAGCCAGAATTTTTTTTTTCTTTTAAGTTTTTATTTGTCAGAGAGCACAAGCAGGGGGAGTGGCAGGCAGAGGGAGAAGGAGAAACAGCTCCCTGCTGAGGAGGGAGCCCATGCAGAGCTTGATCCCAGGACCCTGGGATCATGACCTGAGCAAAAGACAGACCTTAACCAACTGAGCCACAGAGGCACCCCCGGAAAAGTTTTTTGTTTTTTTTTTTTGTTGTTTTGTGAAGATTTTATTTATTTATTTATTTATTTATTTGACAGAGACACAGCGAGAGAGGGAACACAAGCAGGGGGAATGGGAGAGGGAGAAGCAGACTCCCCACTAAGCAAGGAGCCCTAAGTGGGACTTGATGCCAGGACACTGGGATCATGACCTAAGCCGAAGGCAGATGCTTAATTGACTGAGCCACCCAGGCATCCCCAGAAAAGTTTTTATAAGCTTTATCTGAAACCAAAGGATCTGTCACTCACAGCTTCACTAAAATTGTCTTTTATCATCATTTACATTTCTAAAACATGAGATAACGCATGTGAAAGTGCTATGCTTTGTAATGTCTGTGATTATAATATCAATAGCCAGATGTATTAAAGTTTAAAAATACTCCAGGAAACTAAGAGGAAGAGTGGAAGAAAAGCACATTTGATCCTAGCAAGAGTGCTTGGGGCCAAGCTTGCACAAGCAATCATATGGGTGGGTCAAATTGTATATTTTTATTATTTTTAAAATAAAATTTTATGTTAGAATAGTTGTTGGATTTACGGAAGAGTTGCAAGGCTGTTACAGAGTTCTGCTACACCCCCACCCAGGTTCCTCTGTTGTTAACATTACTATGCACATTTGTCACAACTAATGAAATGGTACCGATGGCATTATTAACACAACTTCACATTTTATTTGGATCGCCTTAGGCTTTGCCTAATGTCCTTTATTTATTTTTTTAAGTCCCTTAAAGCAGAATAATGTTTAATAAGGTAAAAATTTAATATGTACTTTATGGAGATATTGATGGAACTCGTAATCCTTGAGTGAAGATTGCATAAGCAAACTCTTTTCTCCAACACGTGCTGACCAGCAATCTCCTGACGACTTCCGCCTGAAATACCTGGGGACCCTCTGTTCTCTGATCTGTTTCCCTTGAGACCGTTAGCAGATTCCTCAGCCTGATCCACACGGATGCCGGAACCCTGTTGCTGCTGTCACTGAGGCTGGCTTTCCCAAGCAGATGGGAATATCTTGCAGCACCTACTGCTGCCATTTTATAGTTTTCAACCAGAGTATTAGCATGACAGGGTTTAGCTGACTGTCGAACAGCTGAAACTCTGCTCCTCAGTTGTATCATACCCCAGTTACTGGTAAGAGCTTTGGCACCAACGGAGGAAAAAAAAGACCTGACCCATGTGCCCCCCAAATCTTGAAATCTGTAGACCTTCACAACTTAAAAATATCACACAGCTTCTGAGAAATATGTTACTAAAATATAAATTATGGAGGGGCTTGCCTTATAGAAATCGTCTCAATATATCATAGCCTTCCATGAACTAAGCTTCTGGACTTTCTTTGAAATATGAGTTAGCAGCATGTAATATAAAAGAATCCATTTAATTCAGTTTCTGCCTTTGAGCAACTTGATGACATCAGGCAGGTGACTCAGCCTTCTGGGACATGATTTCTTAGAACGAAGGAGTTGAATTAAATATGGTCTGTTCTAACTCTATTGTTTGGATTCATGGCTTTATAACTTGCCCTCATGAGAGTCATTATTGCCCTTTTAGTCAAGGTTACTTTCTTGTTGTTGTGCTTTTACTGGCAAATCACTTTTTGGACAGCTAAATCTGGTTCAAATAGTAATTACAAATGAGTTGCCTTCAAGGTAACCAATTTTTCTGATTCATTATAGTTGGTTTGTTTTTAAAGTTGCTTTGTGTACAGATAAAACTCATACAGTGGAATATAAGGATGAAAATATATGAAGAAATGTTGCTATCTCCAAAATAATTGGAGGCATCCATTTATCAGTGAGTGAAACTGATATTCTAGGCTCAGAGGTAGTCCTTAACACCTCCTAAAAGCAACAATATCAGCCCTTTGAGTTGATTATCTAAGTGTAAGTAAAACTGGTAAGAGACACCTTTCATAAACTGAACGGTTGGGTCAACTCTTGGGAAGACATCAAAGTCAAGGACGAGAGTAAGAGAGCTCAAGGCTCGGGGTGGAAATGGTTACTAGATTTAACCATCTGCTTTGGTCTTTCCTGTTCCACATGCAGCCATACAGTTTACATAAAAATATCTCTCCAGAGGATCAGAAAGAACAGATTTATGGAACCAGATGTGAGTTAGCATTTCTACAGGTGCGGCTCTGCAGCTGAAAGAACATGTTGTACCAGGGATGGAGTTTCTTATTATGTAATCAATATAAATTACCACTAGACTTTTATAGAGGTTGATAAAGCAAACATGTGTCATTTGGATTGGCCTTCTGGTATATAAAGAGAACCTGCTTCGCTTGGGACACAACGTGAAAAAATGCACCTTTAACTATGTATAGAAGACTTGGTAGAAAATACCGTCACAGCGATCAGGCAAAGTGGTTCCAGTTCGCACTCAGAGGGAATAGCTGGTGAATAGATGGAAATGGTGTTTGTGTGTTTTTCTTCATCAAGAAAGACAAGGAACAGTTCATAAATATTTATAAAATCTCTCAACATCTGAAAGTAGGGGCCAGGAGGATGCAAATGACTAGAAGATTGAGAAAAAAGCAGAATATAAGAGAAAAGATGAAAAAATAGTAGAATTCGTTAAACTAAAGAGGCAAATACCCTGTTTAAATGGTGCCAAAAGTCAAGGCCATGAAAAGAGATTAATTTGGTAAAATGCAGATCATTTTGACAATTAAACACAAGAGAAGTTTTTAAAAATTCTAGATGGTAAGAGTAAATGTTGCTGGTTAATTAGTGTGACTAGCATCACACACTCTTGAATTTTTAAAAAGACTGGGTGCTTTTATGCTAAATTATGCAATAAAACAAAAATGAACACTTCCAACACTTTTCTTTTACTTAAAGCTCTTTTGATTTAGTTTAATTGTATTGTTCAAATCCCTTATATTCTTATGAATTTTTAAAACTTTCTTAGTCTATTAATTTCCAAGGAAATTATGTTAGTGTCTCCTGAAAACATTATGAATCTGTCCATTTCTTCTTATAAAGTTAGTCATTATTGCTCTTAAAATTAGTGATATGTTTCAAGGCTATGTTGTTTGATACATGTAAGTGCATGATTTTCTAATCTTCCTGATAAAGTATTCTTTTCAGTTCACCTTAAATTCCATTTTGTCTTCTATTAATATTGCTATATCTTCTTTCTATCTTTACTTATTAACTTGCTAAATTTTAAACCTTTTATTTTCAGCATTTCTAAGTAACTCTTCTAAACTGGATCTTTCATAAATATAATGTATATAAATTTCTAAATATAGGTCAGAGGGATTTTTTGTGATTTGCTGTATGAGCTAAATCCATTGTGTTTATTATGATTAATGATAGATAGGATGTCTGAAAGGTCAAGACATAGGATAAACTTAACTTTAAATAATGTTATGTTTTCAAGTAATTTGCTCAATATATTTTTCTTTAAGCTTCAGACCACAAATTTAAAGCAATGGGCCTAATTATTAATTTTTTAAAAATATGATAAATACACTATTTTCCCTGGCTTTTCAGAATATTTATGTGCTAAGAAAATTTATTTTACAAAACATATTGAACATATTACTTGAAAATGTAAATAACCTACAGTATAAAAGTATACTTTTATAACAGTATATAAAAGTCCTTATCTCTAATTGTAGAAAGTTAACAATAAGGTCTATCATTAATAAAGCCACTGTAATCAAGACAGTTCAGGATTGGTATAAGAATAGACAAATAGATCTTTGAGACAGAAGAGAAACTACAGAAATGAACACCATGTTTCTCACTATTCCAACATTATTATGACTGTGTAAATATTGCTTCTAGCTGACCACATAGTGTACTGTGATTACATTTAATTTCTTACACTTCTGCCTTTCCTTTCCTCCCATCATAATTAAATAATTACTCTATTTCTCTTACCTGCTTAGTTTAGCTTTCTGTCACTTATGTGAATGTCGAGCCCTTTTCAATACAGTCAAATACATCAGGTGTTTGTCAATTTTTTTCTTGAAAGATATCCTTCCTGAAACATCTTGGAATTTTCTAGGTTTGTTGCATGGCTAGCTATTCTAAATCTACTTCAGTCGTCTTAGGAATTTCCTTCCTAGGATTGAATGGAATTTCCTTTCCATGTGGGCTGAAATTTGAATCCTCTGCTTCCTAGATCCCACTCTTTCTCCTTTTTTATTCCTCTGTTTTGGTGGAGAAGAGCATCTAGGAGCTTCCCGCTCATGCGTGCAGAGGAGACACAATTTTTTAAGTGTCAGTGATATACCTTCTACTTGATCAATTAATTGCCTGGGCATGGAATTTTAGGCTAGAAGTAATTTTCCCTAAAACGTCTCAAAGTGTGCCTGCATTGTCTTCTAGGTTATCAGTGTTGATCTTAGCAAGTCTGGTGCCATTTTGACTCCTTAATATTTTTATGCTGGCAGATTTTTTCCCCCTCTCTGGAAGTCTTTAGGATCTTCTTTTTATTTTCAATATTCCGAATTTTCATGACATGGGCCCTCATATCATTTGGATCTGTATTCCTTCTCTTGAACACTTAGTTGGCCTGCTCAATCTAGAAAAATATACTTTGTATTATGGGAAGTTTTCTTATGTCATTTTGGTGATAATTCCTTCTCACCATTTCCCATGTTTTCTCTTTCTCTCCTGCATCTTCTAAACTGATCATCTGATTTTCTTTTCTCAAATATTTTCTACTTTTCTATATCTAGCCTAATAAGTGGGAAATGTCCTTAATTTTGGCTTTATATTCATTGTTTTAAACCACAGTAATTTGAATTTCGAAGAGTTCTTTTGCTGTTATTGTGATATTAAATGTTCCTTTTGTGACATTCTGATCCTTTTTTAGAAATACAATAGTTCTCTTATCTCTCTTATCTCCTTCCCTTATCTCTTATTTTCTTACAATTATCACTTACATTTTGTTATATTTTCTTGCCTCTGTGTTCCTATTTTCTGTTCGTTTTCCTTGGTCTCTGTTTTTCCTTCTTTTCTCAGAATCCTGGTGATCCTTGGCTTATAGTCCATATATGGGAGAGAGGCAATAAAAATCTGACTGGATCCCATTCTTTCACACAAAAGGAACTTCCCCGCCTTAGCCCAGAGTTTATCCTTTGCTGATAGATTGCTTCCTCATTAGTAGCTTACCATGGGTAGAGTATTTCTATTCCTGTTCTATTCCTGTTCTGTTGACCGTATGTAGGAGCCTGCTTACAGTTTTGTGCCATGTTAACTCAGGCTAACCTCCCTGTCTTTGAATTTCTCTGATACTCTGTAACTAAGGGATGTTTCTCTCTTGTTTTCAAGCTCATTTAAATATTTCTAAATATTTTAATTTTTTTCTGCAACATTTATGTTTTTGGAGCAAAGTAAGAGCACCTTTTGGATCTGCTTGGTTTACCATGTTAAACAAAAATCTAAGGCAATTATCTAAAGCAGTTTTAAAGCCATCGATTTAACACTGTAACATTAGAATGCCTAAGCCTGCTTGTATATTTGTTAGCAATCCTCAGCCATCAGTTTTATCCATTAAAAGCTTTCTTATTGGAATTTTTATAGTATGTACTTTCCTATATGTGCCAATTAGTTTAAGTCACTTGATAAATTGGTAACTTTGGGATGTTGGCCAAAGGGGAAATTTTTATCTGGTAGTTTTTGTTTTTTTGTTTGTTTTTAAACCACTATCTGGCTTCTAACCTGATAGATGGAACTGAATGCTTTGGAATATGTCAATAGCTATTCCATTGCTACCTTTTTTTTTTTTTTTAACTTTCAAATTTTCACCTTTTTCTTCATTCAGTCTGCACTATTAGAGGAAAATTAAATTATCCTGGTGGATAGTTTGCCTTGACTATATCTCAAATATAATTTGTTGCCTGTCTCTGAGATGATAGCTATGGTGAGAGGAAGACACTCCGAAAGGCAGTGTTCTGTGCTTGTGTGCAAGTAGAGAACACTCGTGATGAGTGTAAAAGTATTTTACAAATACAAATATAAATTTAAATATAAATATAAATATATTTATAATATAATTTAAATATAATATATATAAAATATAATATAATATAAATATAAATATAAAATTTAAAAATACAAATACAAGTATTTTACAAAAAGTATGTAAAAGATGAGTGGAAGAGTAAATGACCAGTGGTTCCTAGTTCTGTGTTTCCATGCTCAACCTCTTAAATAGGAATGATTTTCCTACAATGAGAGAAATGAAAATCCTGCTCTTTGAGAGTTGTGAGAAATATGAGACCCAGAGACCTCAGACTGTATATATCTACAGCATTAGCCCAACCATACACAATTCTTTTCATGATAGCACGGCTGGTTTATTGAGGAGTCTCAGTTTGTTGAGGGTATAAAGACAAAATGATTTTGTTTTTACCTATCAGTACCTCTAACTGCTCTTTATCAAACTTCCTTTGATCACTGAGAACAGGAATCCCTTAATTACATCTCTGTCCAGCTCCTAAACTTGAGGAACATAAAGGTTTATTTTAAAGTTTAAATTTCATCTCATATCTGATTCAAAGCTCTGCTTCCAAGTGCAGTGGCTTAGAGTTGTAGGGTTGTGGCTCTTGAACAACTTCCCCTCTTTACCAGTGAATAACCTGGGAATGCTGGCAAAGGGGTAGGGGGAGGAAGAACAGGTCTCTGTTGGACTGCCCACAATAATGGGTTATTATAAAATGATCTAAGCTGATTTGTCTGGGTCTTTATGGTGAATATCAATAGTCTTCAACTGTTAGGTGTAGGCACCGCTTCCTCCCAGATAACCCTAATACCACGTGGTATGTTACAATCGAAGCAAATCTCAGAGACTGAACTCTTCACATGTGCAAACATTTATTAGCAGACACAAAAACAATTACAAAACCTGTTCTGTATACTTGGGGAAAGAGTTTGGGGATGCTCTTTCTTACATCCTTTTAGTTGCTTTGACAAGCACCTTATGCAAAGTGTTCACCCCCTGGTAAATGTACAGTATTCTGATGGCAGAATCAGCTTCTCTTGTAGCCAGGCTCAAATCTTTGATTAAATGGGCGTGGGCCAATAGAATTCTGGATTTATGGCACTCCTCTGGATGCAGGGCTTGCCAGATTCTTATTCCCTGTTCACACAAGATGGAGAGGCCTACACAAACCTTTCTAGTCAACCCAGTCACATATATTGAACATCTACTCATTTGCCAAGTAAATAATTATTTCTCCATGCTTTGTGTTAACTTACAGAACTCTAGGTATGAATTTAGATAGGGGTGTTTCAATACCGGTCTTCTGCTTTTGGGGTATGTACTCTTAACCTGGAGTCCTTCATGTACTGACACAGTTCTTAGGCTACAGATTAATTTATACATTTTAGATTACACTGTCTACACGAATATATTTAAAAATAAATTTCCCACAATATAAGATTGATTATAATGTTGAGCTAACTCTTTGAATATAGATAATGAGGGATTCACTCCCAAGGAATAAAAAGAGTAGTTAAGATGTTAGGATGAAAATAAAATAATGGCAAGAAAATTGTATAACCAGGGGGAAAGAATAATGCATAGAAAATCTGTATTTACTAAGAGAATAATCTTAAGGCTAGAATCCAGGAAGATTTTATATTCCTCCCAGCTCCCCACTTTCAAGCTAAAATTGCCAGTGAAGTTTCATGTATACTGTAAGGAACAAAAACTATATACTGCAAATTATATACCTGCTGCCACCCTTGCTCTGGTCCTGGAGTGGCATTGTTCATTAAATATAGCATTCTTTCTCATGGCTTCAGAATTTTTTTCAACACAGTATTCCAGGCAGCTGAGGCTGATAGATTAGATTGACAGACAAAAGAGAACCTGGTATAGTACAAAAGGCAAGAGTTCTGTATGAGCTCTAAGACTTAGGTAAAAGTTCGAACCCTTCTTTGCTTCCATTTCCTCATCTGTAAAATGGCATGGGTAGGAGTTATAAAAACTAAATGAAATAATATGTTACTAACCACAGAGCCTGAAAAGGCTCAATAAATACCAGTTCCTTCCTCTTGTAGTCACAAATTTTTTACAAAGCTGATGTACGTTACTTTCAGCTCATGTCTTTCCCAGCAGAACACCATTTCATCTAGAACAGAATGTACATTCAGCAGGGTACAGTTGTCTATATTTTGACTGTCAGTTTTAGCCATGCCTGTCATTTTTTATTTTCCAACATGAAAAGAAAGGTTTAGAGTAGTGACATTGGAAAACAAAGAAAATAAGATTAAAATTCTCTCAAATCAAGTTTGGAGCCACTAAATTATTAATGTCTTGACAGCTTACTCACAATCACAAAAGACTGTGAGCCAACATTTTGCTTTGTATTGTAGAGGTGATGAGAACATATTTTCATTGCTAGAAAAAAATTAAGCTATACAGACAGAAATAGGACATGGGAGCCAAATTCCACAAGAACACCCTTGAGTTTAAGGGTTTTTTCCCCCATCTTTTGACAATATTTAGAAAACCAAAGACTATAAACTTTGAAAAGGAATCTTGGATGGCTTACAGATATAGTAAGGTCACAAAAACATTTAGTAGATACAGAATTTTTATAAAAAGTATTTAAATTGATGAATATTATTCTCAGAAGTAGCATAAACTTAAGGATCATAAATGCTAACTAAAAGTGAATATATTATGACTAGTTGCCAATTGCTGTCTAATCAACCCAATTGGCCTAATCCTGCATTTTTAATAAATAGACTTAAATCTTACCCGTATGAAATAAATCAAATGGTTGGAGATGACAAATCTTCCAGTGGGTTACTCTCAGCTGTCTTAATCAGTGTTTTCTAAATTTTCTCAGTTTTTGACTCACCTTTGAACTGCCAGATTATTCCTATTGAGGGATCTAATCCCCCTCTCTAGTTGGTTATAATTATACCATGATTTGTTTACAAGAATATATTCTATGAATTCACTATTCACTATGTACGTGTTGTTTTTCCAATAGTTTCCTAGGACAAGATTGTGCTGTATGAGATGGCTTCATGAGGTGAACCACTAGTCCCAGGCCATTGAACTGGCCATTGAGAGGCTCAAACCATTGACTTCTTCATTAGTGCTCCCCCTTGTGGTGGCAGAAGGCCTTCTCTTTTCCTGCACCCAAATGTGTACCAATTCATTCAATGGTTAGCAGTTAAACAAAACACCAAGTTTACCTTGTGAGATCCGTTCAGGCCTTCATTCCATTCTCAGCCTTTGCATTCTTAGTCTGAAAATTCTTCGCCATCCCCTTGTAGCTGACAGCACTGTGGCTAGGTGTGCGTGGGCAAGCCTCCTGGCAGCTCCTGGGCCTTGCAGGAATGACTGACCACCCAGGTTGTGTAATTTGCCTAAGAACATGTCTATCAACGTGAGCTGTCTGCTAAGAAGGCTGTTTCCTCGGTCTTGAGTGTTTTTATTCATTCTCTATTGACTGAAAGTCAATCCATAATTCAAGGTTCAAGTCATGCTACCTCCTTCTTGCCCTAGTCAAAATGAATCGTTCTCCTCCTGGTTTCCTGTAGCTTAAAACTTTGTGTATGATATCTGACCAGTATGGTTTACTACTCTCTTCTCTCTGTTTCACCGTCAGGCAGGAACAATTTTCACTGTTGTTTGTATATCCTGGCCTCAGTCCTACTGCCAAGCACAACTCTAAGCACAAAATAGAGGGTTAACAAATGCTGAGTTGAATTTAATTAATTGAAGAAACAGAAATGTTCACTGACACTGTATTAATATGTCTAATATTATTCTGCCTCCCTGGGGAATCTTAACTGGGGAGAAGCATTGCCAAGTATAATCAGAATGCCTGGAGAGTTTTTTCAAACTACACAGGCTGATAGTATGGATTACTATTCAGGACACTCTGAAATGATCCCTGCTCAGTCCTCACCAATCCTCATCCTGTTTGAGAACCTTCAAAGAAGACTCTTTAAGAGACATCACTTGGAACCTTCTATTTACTCCTGTTTATTTTAATGAAAACCTCATAAAACTACCCATGAGATGTTTTTCATCACATTTGAAGTTTAATTGACTGATAGCTTGAGCATGATGGAAATACTTAGATTATCTTAAATTTAACCTTTAAACAATACTATTTACAAGTGATCTAGTAAAAACCAACTTCTTAGATGGGCTATTTTTAATATTTCCTAAACAAGTTATTGTAGGTAGGCCAATTTTCCCTCTCTACTTGTCACTTTAGAAGCCCTTTCGGACATGTTGTTTCCCTGATCTAGTTCTCTCACCCTGCTGGCTACAGAGTAGTGCGTTTTTGTTTGAAAGGGTCAAAGCATTCGGATTCTGACATCCAAAATATGTGCTTGTTTGTTGTTTTTTTTTTTTCTAGAGTCAAAACCCCTGAAGTATAAATCCTTTTTAAATGAAGAAAGCAGTGCCAAAAGGAATGAAACATTTTTGGTCCCTTTCCAAAACAGAGAGATAGCACTGAAACAGGAAGTGGATGATTTAAATATCCACTCAGCATCTTGGCAACATATTTATGTTTAAAGGACTTAAGGTTAAAAGGTTTTAGTCTGGCCTGGGAACACTCTATCTTCCCCTAGGGTTTGGAGCTTTGGGGAAAACTTTTAAGCACTTATCAAATATTTGCAATTAGCCATTTTTTTGAAGCCAGATTGTTACTGGGAATGTCATAGGACACTGTTCTTGGTATGCAACATGCCACCATTACTTTCCAGCTTCTTATGATGACCTCTTTAGCAACCTAGCTTGGAATGGTGGAAAGTTGCTTTATTTTCTATAAAGAAAGAAGAAAAATGAAGTCCCTAATTCTTCTAGCTACTTCTCCCAAGGCTAGACCCTACAGAATGACTGAAAAAGCAGAATGCAAAACTGGGATTCAGTTGATTGTGTATCTTCGCACCTGTCCATATCATTTTCATTTTTTTCTTTCTTCCTTTCTTCCACTTCTCTTCCATTTCTCTTCTTCTTTCTCCCCCTGCCCCTTTTTTTCATTCTTTAGGTAGTGCCTCCTAGGCCATTTGTTGGACTTTGGGTTTTATTCTCTATGAATCAGGAAACAGTTGGAAACTTGTGATCAAAAGAATCATGTGAGTTGAATCCCTATGTTGTACACTTGAAACTGAGTTAACATTGTGTGTCAACTATACTTCAGTTTTTAAAGAAAAGAATGATGTGAACTGATTTCGAATTTACATCTGGCTCCTGTGTTGAGAACAGAGTGGCAGGGGAAGGCAGAGGGGATCATAGGGTTGCTGATATATCTTGAAAGATTATAGTGGTTTGAACTTGGGTGGCAGTGATGGAGATCGCGAAAAGCAAGCAAATTTTAGATATGTATTTTGAATATAGGGCATCAGGATTTGCTAATGAATTGGAGAGTTGAAGATAAAGAGGCAGTAGTGTGCTGTTCATTGGGGCCCTCAAGAACCTACAATTAAGTTTTTAGGAATTTTGTGAGCTAGTTGTTAAATACAAGCTGTATTAGAAATAATATAAAGTTCTAGTTAAGTGAGTTACATTAAAACAAAGGTAAAAATACTAAAAATTACAAGACATACAGTTGACCAGCAGACACATGAAATGATGCTCATCATCAGTAATTAGCATAGAAATGCAAATCAAAACTACAATGAGATATCACTTCACACAAGTCAGAATGGCTAGTATCAAGAAGATAAGAAATAAAAAGTGTTGGTGAGGATGTGGGAAAAAGGGAATCCTTGTTCCTCTGAAAACTGAAGCTAGGCATACCATTTGATCCCCTAATTCTACCACTGGATATCTATCTAAAGAAAATGAAAACACTAATTTGAAAAGATACATGCAAATGTATCTGCTTATGTTTACTGCTGTATTATTTACAATAGCCAAGATATGAAAGCAACCCAAGTATCCATGGATAGACGAATGAATAAAGAAGATATATGTATATTTATATGTTTTATATATGTGTGTCTCTCTATATATACATATATATATACATATAATGGCATATCACTCAGCCATAAAAAAGAATGAGAGCTTGCCATTTGTAACAACAACATGGATGAACCTAAAGGGAATAGTGCTAAGTGAAATAAGTCAGACAAATACCACATGATTTCATTTATGTGTGGAATCTAAAAAAACAAATGAAAAAATAATAAATACTAAATAATATTATACTAAATAAATAAATACTAAAAATTCATTACTTCTTAATTATTTTACTACATTTTTTGCAATCACACATGTTCCTAAAGTTATTTACATCTTTTGCATCTATATGGTAAAAATGCTACATAATGATGTGCCACTACACATCTCCTCCCAACCCAGTATCCAATGATGTGACATTTGTAGCTACAAATGGATAATGATGGTAGTATTTACACAGAGAATCTGAGCCTTCCCCTACTGCACACTCTTCAGAGCTGTCTGCTATTATACATTTATCAACTTAGCACTGGAAAGAGTAGTAAAAAATGAGCTCAAGTTTTTTTGGTCTAAGAACCTGAAAGAATAGAGTTTCCATTACCAAGAAAAAAGTAGAAAGAGGAGTTGTGAGGTGGAAATCAGTAGTTTGGTTTTGAACATTTTAAATTTGACATGAAAATTATGCATCTGATTGGAATTGTTAAACAGACGTTGGATATACAAATCTGGGGTTGAGGAGAGAGTTTTTGTAGGTGAAGATAAATACTTGAGAGTCGTTAGCATTTGTATGATTGTTAGTGCCAAGAGGCAAGATGAGATCAAGGCAGTGAGTTAGATGGAGGAACACAGTCCCAGGAAAATATCTGGGGTCCTCCAACATCTAAAGATCAGAGTGAGCACAAACAACCAGCAGAGGAGACCAAGGAAAATGGCCAGTGGGAGTAGGAAGAGAACCAGGAGGGTGTGATGTGCTAGAAGCCAAGTAAAGAAAGTACGTCTAAAAGGAGGGAAGTGATCAACGTGTCAAATGCTAACAGGTTAAATAAGACAGTGGCTGAGAATTGGTCACTGGACTTGACAATGTAGAACTATTGATGATCTTGAAAAGAGTCAAGCCTGATTGGCTTGGGTTCGGGAGAAGTTGGGAGGAAAAAAGGTAGAAACAGGAAGGAGTGATAATTCTTTTAAGAATATTTGTTGAAAAAGAAGCAGAGGATTGAAATAGTTGCTGGAGAGGTATGTGGGTGCATGTGAAGGAAGATCCCCTTTTCTTGATTTAAGATGAGGTATATCTAGGCACACTTGTGTAATGACGGGAGTAATCCAATGCAGAGAGAGAAACTGATGATGCAGAAGTGACAATTGCTAAAATGATGCCCTTGGTTAGTTAGTTGAGAGAGGATGGAGCAAGGACATGTGGGGAAGCATTGGCTTCAGGTGGGAGCATGGATAAATAAGGCATCGTTGCAAGAAGATAGGCAGTCTGGAGTCAGGTATAGATAGATTGGAAAATATGGTGGTGGGAGCCTGTGAAATTTTCATCTAATTGCCTTCGTTTTCTCGGTGAAATAGGAAGCAAGTTTATCAGCTAAGCTTAGGAGGAAAAGAGGAGGGTTGAGGGGTTTTAAGGGAAGAGGGGATGTTTGGACTTGGAAAACATAGAATTGCCAGGTAGCACTAAGGACCCACTTGACATTAGTGATAATGAGTTTTTAAGTAAGCCAGTTGGCTTAGCTGTGAGTTTTCCTCCAGCTGGGTTCAGCTGCCTGCCTGTAGTGTTTAGAGTGATGAATCATGGGATGTCATCTGGGGAAGGAGGTGGGTGGCTGAGGTATGTCGGATGACAAGATCAGGAGAGGAGTGCAAGCAGCTAAGAGGCCAGGATATTAGAAGGATCACATATATGAATATTTGAAATTACTGAGAATTAAGGCAGACATTGTACTGAAAAGAGTTACAACCAGGAGCTAAAATCTTCTAGAAATGAAGGGGAGTAATGCAGGGATCAGTAAGTGACTGTAATAAGGAGGGGTAGTAGGTGATATTTTTAGAGAGAAATGAGAGATGAAAAATGGCAAAGAGGAGCAAGGAAACACCTCCTCCATCTCCACAAAGAGAGCTCTTTGTTCAGGATTAGCTGTTAATTGAAGTTTAATATTCTGGCCTTAGACCAAACAAATGACAGTCATTTACCAGCCATCCTGAGATGACCACATCTGACCTGGTTCTTGGCCCTGACCCCTCAGCAAGAGGCACCAAGCAGTTGGGCTATATAGTGTATGCCAACAGTCAGACAGGCAAGAGTTTAAACGTCCTGAGAGTCCATGCAAGCCAAATATTTAATCTCCCATTGCCTGATTCCTCCCACATTCTGAGCGAGGAGTGGGTTGTACAATCTCAATCCTTTGGCCAAAGTTAATGGAACTGTGGGTAGATGCTTAATCCAAAGTCGACCAACTCATTTGGCTGACCAGGGCCTGGGACATGGCTTGTGTAAAGAGCTCTCTGCCCAAACATGGAAAAGTTGAGCCCAGCAGGTTCTGTCTCTTGAGAAGTTGAACTAAGACAGAGCAGGAGTTGGTAGGCACTGGTGGCCACGGGAGCTGAGAGTTTGTGAAGTAGAGTTGAACAACATATGAGGACATATGTGAGATGCATAAGCCAAAACTTGATCTCAAGAAAAGAAAAAAGGCTCTCAGATGACAAGCAGTGTGTGTCCGGGGAAGATGGAGTAGCCATAGTTCCTGATTTTCTCATTTCCTGTCCCTGCAGTCAATGAAATCTTTGTATCTTACAAAAACCACCACTGTCTTTTTACATTGTACCTTAAATGGAAAGACCATTGAATTGAACGCCAGAAGAGTCAAGCAGAATCTCTTATCCAGATAGTCATACAAGAGGATGAGAAAGTGTGATTAGTCCATAAATGTTTGCTATACTCAGAAGGTCAGAGAACAGGATGAAATCATACTCCTTTGAGGTAAGGCAGCAGGTTTGGGGTCTTGAGATTTTTTTTTTAACAGTCTCTCTGTGACTTTCGTTTCCCTGTTTGTTGACTCCTGGTAGAAACACTAGACAAAGAATGAAAAATCCTGAGTACTGGTCTTTTTGACACCGCTACCATGTGTCCTTGGATAGCTGGATGACTGAGCTAGTGAGTCACCCTGCTTTATGCAATTTGAATTTGTATTTCTTCATCTGTAAAACAGGGAGCTGATCATATGACATCTAGGTTCCCTTCAAGCCTTGAATTCATGGATCTCTAACTGTGTGTGCTCATTTTCTGGATTTTGACCCATTTAATGCCTGGACCCTGACTTTCATTCAAGTTTTACCTTGATCTGGCTTTTCATTTCTTCTCCCACTGCTAGGAATGAGTCAAGACAAGTGTCAGGAGCATGGACCAGCTGCAGTACTTTTGATCAGGTTTTTTGTCCAGTAGGTAACTGTGTCAACATCATGTCCAGATAAGGGATACCATTAATTCCTCACCCTCTTGGCTTCAACTCTTTCTGGCCTCTATGTATTAAGTGGGATACACATAGTTACAGTTGGATTTCAACTGTACATGTTGTCTGAGAACTCTTTGCTTCCATGTGTGTAAGAGAGTACAAGGAGGAGTGAGAAAGGAACATATATTATGACACCATATGTTATCTCTATGGCTGGTCCAGCCTCACCAGGCAAAACTGCTGCCTCTTTTCTCCCAGTACTAGTGGGGCCTCCCCAAGAAGTTCCCCATCACTGTTTCTAGAAAAGAAGAGCTCTCTTTCAGATTTTGGTGCACATCATTCTTGCTTTGTGAATATTTACTAATTATAGTTTTAGAGATACAGACCTAATGCATTATAATGTTATTCACCTACCTGAAGACTCTCTTATTGGGCATTTGACATTATCTTAGGTTCGTGATCACCATCATGTTCCTTGAATAAGCTGCTATATTTCACCAGCTCCTGCTGAGTCATCAATATTATATTCTAATTGTTTTAGAGAGGTGCCCTATACTATTTCTTATGGTTTATAAGACTGAGGGAATGTTAGGTCTATGTGACCCCAGTCCAGAGTTGTACTTTAGCTTCTAGAAGCTAGGAGGATCTAGGGTTTTTGACTAAATTGAGCAAATCTAGTGAATTAGTTGAACTGAAAAAATGCAGTGTTTGAACCAAATGCATAGAAAGAATGAAAGTAGAGACAGAATACTTCCCACAATTTATAAATATATAATATCCTCAAAAGTACTTATTATCAAATAAAACATGAAAAAAATCCTTCCTCCAAAAAACAGTCTATTAATTTTTTAAAAGTCTGTCTTCTGCTTGAAATATATTACTTTTGTAAAAATATCAATTACTTAAGAATCTTTCTTTTAATTGACAGTTGTGTCAACCAGGCTTTTTCAGTTGTGGATTCATCTATCCTCCTGACTAGATCCAGAGGATTAGTTTTGCTCAGTGTGGTTCTGTTTCCTCTCAACTTAGCTAAATGTTTGCTAATTTATTTCAGTTAGATAATTTATTTCCAGTGGCAGTCATTCTTCAGCCCAAATGTTAAATTTTCCTGGGAAAATGCAAGAGTTTGTATGCACAAAAATTGATTAAAATAAAACCAAATTTTACATCAAATTGGAGTTTGTCTCTGGCTGTATGTGTGATATTTCAAACTAGCTGATGTATTCTTAACACCATATATAAGTAAGACTGAGGAATGCAGGGACCTACCATGACCTTCAGTCTCACAGTTCATCAATTTACAACAATTTATTGAAGGAAATTACTGTAGTTTTTGCATTTTCCACTTACTAAACTTCACATGTTGGAGAAGGTGGGAACTTGACTAACTCTATTTAGTTTGCAATTTAAAAGCTACTCCAGAATATTTGAAAGAGCTTATGATGTCATTCTTAGGTCATGTGTATATTCTCAGAAACAAAACCATTCCTCAACAGCCTCTTTCTGTTCCGCCGATTTAGTTAATAGTTGGCTGTTTTGTATAATATCAATTAGTTTGGAAAATTTGTGCTCATGTTTCTGCTTTGGCTGAACTGGCCAGAGGATTTTTGGAGTCTCCAAATGAATGGGTAAAATTTAGAGAGTAAGGGCCCTTTGAAGTGAACTCTACAGCCGTATGATCAACGTCTTCAGCCAAGTACTAGAGAAGACCTTTCCAGTGGTTCTGGTGCTAGTTGCATTTCATTGACAGTCTCATGGCTTCAGCAGCTGAGGTTCTATTGAGAATACTGAACTTAACTTTCCTAGAATTTCTTTGATGGTATCTGTTTTTTTCCTCACTTTATAGTCATTTACCTTTTGTTTTGTCAAGAGCATGTTAGAGGGGAGCGCCTGGGGGGCTCAGTGGCTTAAGCCTCTGCCTTCGGCTCAGGTCATGATCTCAGGGTCCTGGGATCAAGCCCCACATTGGGCTCTCTGCTCAGTGGGAAGCCTGCTTGCTTCCCCCTCTCTCTCTCTGCTTGCCTCTCTGCCTACTTGTGATCTCTGTCTGTCAAATAAATAAAATCTTTAAAAAAAAAAAAAAAAGCATGTTAGAGGGGTAAAGATAGGATTCATTGAATTGAGTTATTTGTTTTAGAAAACGTTAGTAATTATAACCAAAGCAATAAAGTGCCATTTGCATTTGCTAAAAATTATGATTCCTTAAGTTTTATTTTTATTTCTATTTTATAATTTTAAATCTTTTATTATATTGTGTTATTATTATAATATAATATTATTTTATTATTATAATATAAAATAATATAAAATTCTTTATAATTTAATAATTTTTTTATTATGTTGTGTTAGTCACCATATAGTACATCATTGGTTTTTGATGTAGTGTTCCATGATTCACTGTGTATAACAGCCAGTGCTCTAAGCAATATTCAGTTTTGTCTGTAGTCTTCTTCCATAGGGTTAAAATTGTCGAGAGTGTGCCTCTGGAGGAGTACAAGGTAGACAAGCTTGCTGGTGGGCTTTTATATGTCAAAGAAGACTGTGAGAAAAGTTTTTGTTTAACAAACACTTACATTCTTTTTTTTTTTTTTTTTTTTTTTTAAAGATTTTATTTATTTGACAGATAGATACATACCTTCTTGGATTGGTTAGAAAGGACTTTTTTCTTTATTTGCTCTTTTTGACCATTGACATTTCTTTTATTTTTTTTTCATTTTTTAAGTTTTTATTTTGAAATAATTATAGATCAGCACGAAGTTGTCCAGAGAGTCCTAGAACACCTCACCCAGTTTCCCCCCGTGATAACATTGTACATAGCTGTGATATGGTATCAAAACCCAGGAAATTGAGATTGGTACAATCCACAGAATTTATTCAGGTAGGAAGAACTTTTTAAGACAAAAAATGATTCAGAACAACCAGAGCCTTCCTCTAGAACCTGTTTGTTTTACAGACAAGTATCTGACTCTTATATACTGGGTATTCCGCACTTTTCCAAAACAAACTCACTTAAATTCACTTAAACTTAGCAAAAGGAAACTTGTTTAGAAAAGAGCTGATCTCTTTTCTAAAATTACATTTCTTCTAAAAGATTATCTTCATAAAGCTCTACCTGCTATGGACAGAACAAAGTTATTGTTTCATTTTATGAGGTTTACAAAAGCTGAATGGTAAATCTCTATGGGAGGGCAGAAATCAGCTGGCACAAAGTATTTGGAAAGCTAAGTGAAACAGGAATTCTCTTACTCATTCCATTATTTGAGGGGCCTTTCAAGATAAAAGACATTGTTTTTTATTTCCCCATCTAGGAGTTGCCTGCAAAGTCACAGGTATGTGGCAGCATGATTGAAATTTCCAAACAATAGTTTTCCTCCCAGTAAACTTCAACCCATTTAGCTATAACCTCATCTGTAATGAAGCCACAGGTGTTTACCCTTGTTTCTTGGTTAACTGGTTTTTGAGTTGCATATGCTTAGATCACATTCCTTGTAGAGGCAGCACACACACACACACACACACACACACACACACACACAGGCAGAGTTGAATTGTTTTGTTTTGCTGTTGCTCACAGTGTACTTACACTATCCTGAGAACAAAGACCAAAATATTCTGAGAAGAACACATTCTTTTACTTCTCAAGATTTGTATTTTATTTGAAATGAATTTGGTTTTGAGGGATGAGGATGGAACCATAAACGTGGAAATACTCACCCAATACTATCTAGATACTGATATTATCTAGAATAGATTAAAGACTGATTTGAAGTTTCACTAGAATTTCATTCAGTGTACTTTTTGCTTTTTAGGGTTTAATGGTGGTTGATAAATGGAAAAGTAAATTTCTCACTGATAACTATTGCAGAGGCCTTCTCCTTAAAACTGAGATGCATTTTATTCATATCCTTCTCTGGTTTTGAAGGGTTTACTGTTTATTAGAGGGATGTTAATGTCAGTTATCTAATCAGAAGCAGACCCCAGCCTGCCAGAGATATTTTGGAATGTATGGTCTACTTCAAAGGAAGATTCTGTGTCTCCTAACCCACATGAACCCAATTTTTCATGGTGAGAAGAGCAAGGTAATTAGATTGTCTCTTTTCAGAGCAAAAATTATTTTTAGATTGAATTTAATGGGTCCTGTTTCTCTTTTCAGTAAATATTAACAAGTATCACTCTACTCTTGAAAATGTGACTCAGTGGCCCACCACTGTGCCAAGGCTTCTGTGGGTCACCACAGAAAGAGGTCAGATGGCAGCCATGCTCCAAGAGGCAAGTAGACCCAAGGTGAAGTTGGTATCCATGAGATACTCCAAGATTAAAACCAAGAAGCCAACTTGTGGAAGTAGTCCACATGCCAGCCTTTTTGGGTTTCGTAAGGAAAACTTAAGGAGGATAAAACAGGAGACTGGGTGCCAGGGTTATGTGGTAGAGATTTCAATCATATTCAGTCACCAAGGAAAATCCAAACAGGCCACCCTGAAGAGGGCCTTTCTTTAAAAGGAAAGACAGTAAATCCAGATCCAAAATCCCAAACCAATTTCTTCTCCTCTTCTCTGTGAGCTCTTCTGATTTTGCACAAAGCAAGAGGGACTGAGGACGAGGAATCTAACCTGGTGGAGTAGTAACCCTAGGTGAGGCCCGAGAGAAAGAACCAAAGGCCTAGATAGAGAACACGTTTGACTGACATTCTCTGGGAAATTTAGAAGGACTCTACTCTCCATTCCACCCCTCCCAGTCAGCTACTACTGGAAGTCTCAGTGCAGATACCACTTCCCCAGGAAAGCACAATGGACCCAAGTTTGGCTAATTACCTTTCTCTCTGTGTCCTCACAATGCCTGGTACTTTCTCTAGAGCAAAATTATCACACTGTGTGGTGCTATTTAATTTTTATGTTTCTACTACACTGGAAACTTAATAGGACTGGGACAGTGTCTCTCATGTTTATTAATTTTATCCTTTGGGAAAGCACTGTGTCGAGCACATACTAAGTACTTTCTATGCATGTGTTGTGTTTAGTTGATGTCATGAGGCCAACATGATATCCACACCCTTAATGTTTGGGATACTACAGATTGCTTCATAAAAGCATTTAAATACCGTCACAACCTTAACCAGATCCAGTGGTGTTCAGATCATCTCTACCAAGTTTTTGAATATTCAGTCAGCAACTAAGAAGCCATTGTAAAGATCACTGTGGTACCCTGTGATGACTGCACATAAAACAACGTGGTTTTAAAGAAGGGATTCCGAAAGTCATGAAAATACATTCTGGCCTATAAACTCACACCCTAAAGGAGGACAGAAACTGAAATAATGAATCCAGTGAAAATCAGACGTGGTCCTGAAATTTTGTTAATATGCTTTTTCCCCACCTTCTACTCATTTCAGATTGATATACATGGGAATTTGGATCTAAGAGGGACTTTTTAGTTCTAGTATATGCGTATGGTAACCAGAGACTTCTAAGACATATTCTAAAGATAATTTCAGCCCATACTGCTGAGGGTGGTCTATCTACTGTGATTCATCTGATGGTCTTGGTACTGTGTAGATAGACAGTATCTGAAAGCTATGAATAGAACTGCCTTTTGAGGGATCCCTGGGTGGCTCAGCTGGTTAAGCATTTGCCTTTGGCTCAGGTCATGATCCCAGGAACCTGATACCGTGTCCTGCATCAGACTCCTTGGTCAGGAGGGAACCTGCTTCTCCCTCTGCCTGCCATTCCTCCTGCTTGTGCTCTCTCTCATTCTCTCTCTGACTAATAAATAAATAAAATCTTAAAAAAAAAAAAAAAAGAAAGAACTGCCCTTTGAACTATTTTACTCCCAAGTCTTTTGGTTTCTATAGGAAAATACTAGGTTCTGTAGTTGAAAATGGCAGCAGTGAAATCTAAGAGAAATCTGGCATAGGTAAAAGTGGGTAAAACACATTTAGTTTTCCAGATAAATGCTTCTGGGCCTAAAGACTGATGAAAGACACTTAAAAGTCTAAATTTTGGGTTCTCTTAGCAAGATATCATTATGGAATATAAAAATATTAGGAGAAAGATTATAGTTCTGGGAGAAAAACCGCTGCTACTGGAAGAAAGCTTATTTGAACACATTATCAGTAGATAACTTGAAGGTCTATCTTGCACCCTTAGTAATTACTATAATTTAAAATGAGATTCTCTGTAGACACTAGATGTCCTAATTGCCCAATTAAAAAAAAACCTGTATGTTATTCTGCAATATTGGGTAAATATTTTTTCCTGGGAAGTAGGGTAGAAGAAAGCACGTAAGAATTTTGTGCTTTTAAAATATATATTAGCATTTTGTTATTTTTAAAGCTCTATAAAAAAGACTAATCATGTAACATGTGGACAATGGGATACATTCCTTAGAAAATTTTAAATGATAACATGAAACCACAATGACCAGTAGAGGGAAGGGGAGGAGAAAAGCAATGCAAACTATTTTCTTGCCCTTAGTGACTAGAATGTAGTTGTTTTCTATTAATCTTAGATTATACTTTAATCAATTTAAATACAAAACTAAGGCTAGGCAACTGTTAACATTATAATTACAAAGTGTAAATGCTATATACTTTAACAATGTAAAGAATAATAATGATTTTAAAATAGAGAGGAGAAGAGCCGTAAGAAAAAACTGTAAGTGTACAGGTTTCCTCTGTTTTATACTAGAGAGCCAGATGATGTCTAAAGATGATACATATGGTTCAAACAACAAAAGTTACAAACCCTGTCTGTCTATCCATCTGTCTACCATTTCCTTGTTTCCTTCAAAGATTTAGCAATTGGGTATGGTGCATAAACAATGAATTTTGGAACACTGAAAATAAATGAAAAAAAAAAAAAGATTTAGCAATTAATTTTTTTTTTTAAGATTTTATTTGACAGAGAGAGAGACAGTGAGAGAGGGAACACAAGCAGGGGGAGTGGGAGAGGGAGAAGTAGGCTTCCCATTGAGCAGGGAGCCCGATGTGGGGCTCGATGCGGGGCTCGATGTGGGGCTTGATCCCAGGACCCTGGGATTATGACCCGAGCTGAAGGCAGGCGCCTAACGACTGAGCCACCCAGGCGTCCCTAGCAATTAATTCTTATAAAAATGGGGAGGCTGTGGCACAGGAGCTCTCCTTGGCCAGACACATATTATAGGGAAAAGTTCTAAGCCATTAATAAAACTGTTGAGACTAAAATCACAAAACAACTGACAGCTTTGTGGCTTTTCACCAAATTCTTATTCAAAACAGTGCCAATTCTTGGGCAACTCTATAATTTTGGCCACAGGATTGCTTGTTGAAGTTATATACTGAAAAGAAATCAGAAATGTTCATTTTTAGAATTTTCTGTTTGATGAGATGCCAATAGCTATCTTTTACTATGCCAGTGTCTGGGCCCAGAATGAGGTTTGCCAGATATGTGGGCATATGTTATATCACCTACCTTTGCACTGACAATTAACTTATTTGGTGAGTGATAATGAGTAAACAAGATGAAGGGAGACTTTCTAGATTTTCTAGAATAGTGTCTGAAGAAGGCATAAATTTGATCAGTTCACTTGTCAAAGTCACTACCCAGCATGCTATAAGCAAGACATTTAGGGGACTGACTGAGGTTTTATTCTTCAGTTGTATGTCATAATATAGATTTTCATAAGAGACTTTAATGCTACAAATTTTTTTTAAAGATTTTATTTATTTATTTGACAGAGAGAGATCACAAGTAGACAGAGAGGCAGGCAGAGAGAGAGGGAAGCAGGCACGCCGCTGAGCAGAGAGCCTGATGCGGGACTCGATCCCAGGACCCTGAGATCATGACCTGAGCCAAAGGCAGTGGCTTAACCCACTGAGCCACCCAGGCGCCCCAATGTTACAAAATTTTTAAGAAAGATACTAACTTGTCTAACATACTCCTGAAATGCTATAGATGTTCAGTAATTGTTATATGAATGAATGCTAATACCCACTACAAGTATTTTATGACATTAATACTTACTTGCATAAAAGTATTTCAAACTCCTAAAACATCTCCTTTTCAAACTTCCTCTCCAATCCTAAAACAAATTGTTCTACTTCATTTGGAGAGAAGTAGGTATGTTTTTATTGCATTATTCATACTCAGCTTTGTATTTTGTGATATAATTAGTTGTGTCTGTCTCCCTGATCACACTGTATATTCTTTTGAAAGCAAAGACTGTATCTAAATTTACCTTTCTTTGCCTTCCCTCCAGTGATTAACTAACCAGTACAATACTTTACTTACAGTAGCTCCGTACCCAAGTCAATAATTGTTGAGTTGTCTTGAGATGAAATTGGTGGGTAGGTCTATAAAAAAACTTTACCCAGGTATTTAAAGTTCAAAAGTGATCATGAAGGTGAAAGAAATTTTGACACTGTAAAGTTCTAAACCAGTGTTAGTGGTTATAATCACACCCATCCATAAGTTGGAAAGCTACCAACTTTGGAGCCCGTAAGCAAAAATTCTAAAAAGTCTCCTTTTATCCCATTTATCCATTATCACTCACCAAATAAATTGATCTCCCCTGGAATAATCCCTCTCCTCTGGGGCAACCTGTCCACCCCACCTGTTCCCTCACTGACCTTCCTTAAAATGCCAGAGTTGCTGAAAGCTTAGGGAATATTTATTTTTCGTATTCTCCTCCTATATATACACAGAGAAATCATCTCAAAAGTAAAATTTGTATAATCATTATTGAAAAGTTGTTTATGAGAACAAAAGCAAGCAAGTAGCTGAGGCGTTAACCCCTTAGTAGAGCAAATCCAATATCTAGATATTTGCATGTTTCACTGATTCTTTTTGACCATAATAACCACAGGGCAGCAAATATCTGCCTGAAAAGCAAAAAAATTCATCCCCTTAGATGACTGATACCAAACAGTCAAACACTGAGTATCATGTCATCCACATCTGGTTGATAGAATGTGAATTTACTCATTTTTATCCAGATGGCTTCAGCCATATAGATAAAGCGTGGAGACTTTCCCACATTTTACATGGTACTTGGTGTTGTAGAATTCAGCTTTTGTGCTGTTCTTTTCCTCTCTTTTTGCTATTGCCTGGATCTCATTAGAAACCATTAGTGATGTAATACTAAACCTATGGAATCTTAAACATGCTTTTAAAATCCTGTGGAATAAAGATGTCTCCTACCAGACCAGAAATGCAGTGGGAATAGACAAAGTTACATTTCTTTAAGAAAAAATGACTCATTTCATAGTTTCCAAACTGTTTTGACTGAAGCTTCTCAAAATAAACTTTCTGCAATATGCAGCCTTTGATGTCTGACTTTGAAAAAAAAATCATTTCTCAAAGATACAATCCAATCCTTTTTGGGTGTTCATGTATTTTTGCAGATTAACCTACTTTTATTTCAACCAGTGAATGACACAATATTAAATAGCCATCAGACTGAGAAAGAAAAGCATGTTTGAAGTGGTCTTAACTCCTACATAAACCAAATATAAAGAACATGCTGTATGATTTTTTAAATTACCACAAAAATAGAATTTCCAGAACATTACCAGAAGGGGGATTTGGTCCATTAAGAATAACAAAACAGTTTAGATGTCATGAAAGTGGAAGATTAGGAGTGCAGTTAAGCTTAGTAATGATATTTTTGATTCATATGCTATTTCCTAGGCTAGACAATATTTTTAATTTCTCACAGCCTTGAACCTTAATCCTTGAAGGGTAATTCAAGTTTTAGAGCTTACATACTGCAATTTGTTTGGGGTGGCAATTTGCCATTGACTTGCCTCTGGGTTCTTTTGTATTCTTCCAGCTGGGGGACTTAAAGGCGGCCATTTATTAACTCCACGTCTACATATGGCCACTGAAACAACTGGGTTTCAATCAAATCTTTTAAAAATCCAAACAACCAGTTTTTGTGCTGTTGATCAGATTGATTTAAGGCATCAGTCGCTTCTGTTCTAACTGGGTAACTGAACAACTTCTCTTTCCTTTCTTTCTCTTTCTCTTTCTCTCTGTGAGAGTTTCCCTTTGGAGCAGCAGTAAGAGGATAGCATTCTAGTACCAACTCTTCTCCCTCTATCGGAGGCTTGTCAAGTTTTTTAACCTCTCAGACCTCCATGTTCTCATCTGTAAACAGATAAAAAGACACCTCATGGATTTGTTTGGAACATTAAATAAGAGATATATGACCTTTGACACACATTTGGTATACAATAAATGTGAATTTCTTCCTTGTTCCTCTTCAGTTGCAACCATAGAGTCTTCTGCTTTTTTCCATTTTCCTTGTGACAGTGACTTCTCAACAAAAAGAAGAGACTGTTTGGGGTGCCCAGCTGGCTCAGTCCGTGCAGCATGCTACTTTTGATCTCGGCGTTGTGAGTTCAAGTGCCATGTTGGGTGTAGAGATTACTTAAAAATAAAATCTTAGAGAAAGAGAGAATATTTGACATCCAATTCATTAGGCTACTATAAATGTTAGAATCTAAAATATATCTCACTTAGTCAAATCCGAGTTCTAGAACCTAATGTTTCTGATGATGGGAAGAGGTGACCATTGTTGGAATCTGTGTTATTCTTTGCAACATTTAAAACCCCCAAAACTTAATGTTATCTTGCAACCTTCATTTTCTTTCCTTCAGAGGTTCTTTTATTTATTTTTCTTTTTTCAAGTTTTTACTTAAATTCATTGGTTAACATACAGTGTAATATTAGTTTCAGGTGTAGAATTTATTTTTTTTTAAGATTTTATTTTTATTTATTTGACAGATATCACAAGTAGGTAGAGAGGGAGGCGAGGGGGGTGGGGTGGGGAAGCAGGCTCCCGGCTGAGCAAAGAGCCCGATGCAGGGCTCAATCCCAGGACCCTGAGATCCTGACCTGAGCCGAAGGCAGAGGCTTTAACCCACTGAGCCACCCAGTGCCCCTAGGTATAGAATTTAGTGAGTCATCACTTACATAGAATACCCAGTGCTCATCACAGGGTGTACTCCTTACATCCCCCTAGCCCATTCCACCCATCCCCCTGACCCTGCCTACCTCCCCTCTGGTAACCCTTCAGAGGACCTTTTAAATCTATTAACCAATATCTCTAAACTCCTCTTGAACTAATATGCATTTTTAGTCTGGTACCAGCACTTAATGCATTGCAAGTGTTTACTAGTCATAATGTAAAGAGGTTGTATTATGTGGCCTGAAACTATCACTTAAACACATTAAGATTGAGATATAGTGGGGAATAGGGGATGGAAAAGGCACAAGGCAACTAACATTTGAGTTTTTTGTTTTGCTTTGTTTTTTAAGATTTATTTATTTACTCATTACAGAGAGATCGTGCAGGGGTGGGGAGGAGTGGAGGGAGAGGGAGAGAGCAAATCTCAAGCGGACTCCTTGCTGAGGGCAGACCCAACGTGGGGTTCAATCCCTGTCTGGAGATTAAGACCTGAGCTGAAATCAAGAGCCAGTTGCTTAAGGATTGAGCCACTCGGGCGCCCCAAAGCAACTAACGTTTGTAAAGTGACAGAAAGTTCAGTAGAAAAGGAACGGGCTCTTACGCAGGTAGACTTGGAACCTGACTCAGGCTCTGTCTCATTCTAATGCATAAGGTTGTTGAGAGGGCATTATATACCCAGTCAAAGCACATTTGCTTTGCTAAACAACTTTGTTAACACTACTAGAAAGTTAGCTTTGGGTTTTCTTTTTCAAAGTGTTGATTTTAATGAGTAATTAAGATAGCTCATGGTCTTTAAATTGTTATAAAATATTTAAGTATTAAAGAAGGAGAGAAATGAGTATATTTCTCTCTGTGTAAAGTTATTTCCATAGCCCAACTTTCAGATTTGTTAGAACCTTATTCTTTCAGGGTAATGTAGAAATTTCTGCTTTAGTGAAGTATTTCTAGTTGAATGTTGATTTGTACCATTAACAAAATTATATTCAATTATGCAGTTAATGTAAAGACCTTTAATCACAAAATAACCCAAGGTCACTTTACACTTACAATAAAAAATGATCTTGGCTCTTTCTGTAGATTAATCTCCCAAATGATTTATTAGTCATTCACAGCACAGTTCTTTGACCCATGAGTCAGGGTTCAGTGTTGCATCTGGGCAGGGATCCCTTTACAGACCAACCAGAAGAGACTGGGATATATTGAGGAGAAATAAGGCACATTCGTAGATTCTTCACTGACTTTCTTTTCCTTCACAGCTTTATTGTCACCATCTTAAGTCAGGTTGCAAGAATTGCCAAACTTATTTTCAGACCTCTCTCTTCTTTTTTATAGTCCCCTCTGTGGTCCATCTCTTTCCATATTTTGATATTTTTTTATTTTTTATTTATTAAGAGATTTTGTATATTTATTTGACGGGAGTGGGAGAGGGAGAACACAAATAGGGGGAGCAGCAGGCAGAGGGAGAGAATCAGGCTCTCCACTTAGCAGAGTCCAATGTGGGAACTCCATCCCAGGACCCTGAGATCATGACCTGAGCCAAAAGTGGAGACTTAACTGACTGAGCCAAACAGGCTTTCCTCATTCCATATTTCGAATCTGATTTTGAATCTTCACCAACTACCATTTACATCAAAAATCCTAGCACTTTCTGTCTACTCCAAAGAATAAAGTGCAAAATTGAGATCCATACACATCAAAACAACTCACTTTCTCGCTGCCCTCCCAGCCGGGCTTCTGAACATGGTCACGCATCAATACAACTTGCGTGTTTCTACCCAAAGGACTGTTCTCTTCCTGAGCAGAAGTGAAGTATCATCATTCTTCCTTTCTACTTACCTGAATCTTAACTCTTCTTTTCAAAGCTTTTCCTGAGTGTTGCAGCCCATCTGCTTAACAGAAAGCCAGTCTTTTCCAGTCCATTCTTTCTTCTTTTACAGGGATCGAGGCCTGCAGAGTCTGTGATTTGCTCAAGGTCACATGACTCGTTAGGAGTATCAGCAGAAGTAAAAATCTGGGTCTTTTTAACACCTTGCCGGGACTTTTCACTACACAGCAACTGTTGTCTGATCATGATGAGAGACATTTTACTTCTAATATTGTCTTTGTATTATTGGTTAATTGTTCTTAAGTATGTAACCCCGAACGACCCAGTTCTTCCTGGGCTACTCTTTGCTTTCAAAAACTGAATAAAATTATTAGGCCCTCCATCTCAGTATTTCTGGGAATCCCCAAGCAAGAGAGAAAGTGGTGGGAACGCCTGTATTTTCCTGTCAACTCCTGCTCCAATCCTTTCCAGTCTCTCTCAGATTCATCCTGAGCATGGAAAAATTCTTTGATCCCCTCATTCCCACAAAGCTGCTATGTTTAACAGACTTTGATGAATGATTTGAGGTGATAGAGAGACATTACAGTGCAGCCAAGACTAGATCACAGTTTAAAATTAATATTTGAGATGGTGTTCCGTGGGGCCTACCGAGGAGCTAATGAGTTACCTGACACGGGTATGGCTGAGGAGAAAGTCAGCTTTTAAACTCTTGACCTTAATTCTCTCCCAAGTGATTGCTGAGGGTGGGGGAGTAGTCACCTTTTACAGCCACAGAGGAAGGTCAGGGTGTTTACATAAAGAAAATAGTCATCTACCCTGGGCTTATGCCCTTAGTAACTCTAGGAAACAATAAAAGTTTTGATGTTAGTTTTTCGTTAATTTGGGCCTGATTGAATGTTTAGGTGGTGCTCCCTTTCTCCCTGACAGGGCAAATTTCAGGGGCCAGTGGTTGCATTTTTCCCTTTCAATTTCTACATACATAGTTGGGAAGAAGAACCCAGCAATATCGTGCAGTCTTGAGATTGCGAAGAGGACAGAAGCAGAACATAGGAACTTGCTGGCGTTTACCCAGCACTGTTCTTCATGTCTGGGACCATACTACTGCATGGCCCCTCATTTAATTGTCACATCAGTGCAAGGCGGATATTTTCTACTTTAACAAAGGAACGAAACACTCTGCAAAAGTCACCCAGCATAGAAGCGGCAGATCTGGACTTCAAACCCAGATCTGTCTGATGTTAAAGCTTTTACTCCTGCTTCAGAACAGCTGTGCCTGGCCAGAGGACCGCCAGCACGGTCTGGACACAAGAGTGTGCAAATGATGGAAACAAGGGTGGGAGAGGAGTCAAAGGAAGCCCTCACGACCAAAGCAGCCCAAGTGGAATCCTAGATCTGGTGCCTATTGACTGCATTTCTGGTGAAAGAAAGGGTGACCTTGAAGATAATACTGATATTTCAAGTCTGCCAGTGTACTGAGAGTAAGAAGAAACAGGAATGTCAGTCAGAGATGCTATTTGAGGAAGGTGATGGTAAATCCATGATGGGCTGAGATGGGAGATGGATGAGCTGAATTTCCTTTCATCCTTCCTTCTGTTGAAAGCTCTTTCTTTTCCACAAACTCAGAGGATCTCGTACAGAATCTGAATTAGGTATCCCCACTCATTTTTGTAACCCACGAAGGGCAACATGTTCAATAGACTGTCACCAAGAACCTTTTTGGGCAGCTGTTATTTCTTCATCTCGCCTGTGAGTGGGCAGAAGGGGCAGGTATCTGGTTTTTGTTACTGCGTAGAAGCACAATTACCATGTTGTTGATGTGAACCTATAAGGATTGCAGCTGAACTGAAATTGCACCACATCTAAACAGAGGACTCTGTGGCACTTTTCTTACTAAAACTTAAGTTTGGCAATCCTCACTCTGTTCCAGTCAAACATTTTCTTAGCCATATTAGGTTATATGGAAATAAGCCAGATCGCAGCTGGTGTATGAGTAGGTCCTCGGCACCGATGCAATTTCTTGAGAGCCTTTCCTCACTGGTTTGAAAGGGATAGAGACAGATGTGGCTCAGAATATATTTTGAAGCATGGCTGGAAAGAAGAACAAAATCTCACCAATCCCAAAAGTATTAATAACAGCACTTGAGACCAAAATCAGATTTTTTTAGGTTGAAAAACTTGGGAAAGATTTGGTATTTGTTTGTTTCTTATTGAAAGGCTGAATCAATTTATTAAAGCCCAACCAACCTTATCACAGATGCAGTGGAAGAAATCAGAACAAAATCACATCAGCCATCCCATGATTTTCCACTCGTGCTCTTATTACTTAGTCCCTTGGGTTAAAAAGCCAGGATTTGAGTTCTGGATCCACTACATTCTGAAGTAATCAGGGACACTGGCTTAATTTCATTGTGTGTCTAACGGAGATGATATACAGTCTATCTCACAGGATTGCAAGAATCAAGTGAGATCATGCATGATCTGACTAGCACAGTGGAAAGCATATTTATGTGCTTCCTGTACTTTCCCTTTTAAATTACAACTTTCGGTGAAAAGTTGCAGCAGCAGAGGAAGACCTTTTAGGTCATTTAACTCGTTGCTGTGACATAGTTGTCTGCCCTTCATTCAGAGCTCACTGCATTCTGTCTTGAGAGCTCACAGATCATTTATTCATGCATTCATCGTCGTTCATTGTATTGAGCCGTTAGCAAGTGCCAAGTTGTTAACGAATCTCCTCCCAGCAAATGGGTGGCAGACCTGTAATGCTCCCGTCTTACCATTAGACACTCTTTTCAGACATTTTGACTGTTGGCCACTCATTCGCTCTCCTATTTATCGCATGGATAACATACTCTAGGCGCCGGCAGAGTGCTAAGGAACCAGAGGTTAAACACAATAACAACAAAACCCAGACACACCCTCATGGAGCTTTCTATCTGGTAGGGAAGACAAACAGTAAATAAATATCACTGCAAATTGTAATAGTACATGTAGATAAATGACAGGGCACTGTCAGAGAATACCGTGAAGGTAAAAATCTTCAAAATCTATGTATCTAACAGTTCTTCATTTATCAGATCATAGCAGAAATAGCTCGGACAACAAGTCTGTAACATACGTCCTGTGCTCGTGCTGTAACCCAAAATTGGTGTTTCGGGGATATTGCAAGTAATATTCTCGCTTTGAGCTTGTGAGTTTAGGGAAAGTGAGGAATTACCCAAATGAGAAATGTGCTACTGTCGGGATGAGGGGTGGGGCCGTCATTGCGGTGTGAGCGAACAGCCTGTCCCAAGACTCTGTGGCCTGCAGGAGTTGGATCCATGCAAGAAATTAAAAGAAAGCGAGTGTGACTAGATCACAATCAGGGAACGCAGGGGAGGTGAGCAGGGCCAGATCATACAGTATTGGGGACCATGGTAAAGAATTGACTCTATATTCTGAATGGGCTGTCAGGCTCTTGAACTGTTTTAAGCAGGGCAGTGACATGATCAGATCAGTGTTTCTAGAAATGCTGTTATTTGCAGAAAGCCAGAAGATTTGAACAGAGAGATGAGTCCGGAGGTTCTTAGAATGGTCCAGATGAGATACAGTGGCTTGATTTAGGGTGGTAGCAACAAGGATGAAGATAACTGGACCATTTCAGTTAAATATTCCTAAGGAAGAATCACCTGGATTTAGTAAGTTACGGCATGGGGGACGATGTAGACTGGATGGTAAAGAAGCAGTGATGTGAGTGATTTCCAGGTCCAGGGCTAAAGCAACCAGGTGAATGCCAGTGCCCTTTACTAAGACAGGAAAAACTCAGGGAACATGGGTCATGTTCAATTATAGTCTTTTGGCTTAAAGAAAAAGTAGCAGTTCTGGAATGTTCTGTGAATTGTAGAGAGGAAACAAGAGTATGAAATATAATCCCCATCTTTAGAGTGCTTGTGCCCCAACTGTTAGACCCACTGTTGCCTCTTCCTTAACAGACCTTCTCCATCCACCAGAGGCTCTCCTGTGATGCTGTGGATTACCACGATCAGCACTGGTTTTCTTTCCTGCCTCACACTGTGTGTGTCTACATATAATGTGCTTAATTTTAGTGGTTTAGCTTGCCACACTTGTGAATTACCTCATTTCTAAAGGCTCAATTTGGTCAGTCTT